>NC_040913.2:92630768-92954409 GCF_004126475.2 Phyllostomus discolor | reverse complement strand
TACGCAGGACTGAGCTGGGGGCTAGGGAACGGGGGACCACTCGTGGGGACGGGGGAGGACAGAGCGTTCTGCACAGCACGTGCGTAAAAGGACAGGTGCCGGGAAACACCGGCGTGGAGAGAGTGCAGAAGACTCGCGCTCTGTTTCAAGGTCGTGGGAGCAGGGAGGTGGTCTGATTTGTCCATCGCCTGCCGTGGACGGAATATCCGTATCCCCGCACACCGCCTACACTGGCCCCCGACCCTCGGTGATGGGGTTTGGGGGTGAGGCTTGGGGCGGGGGCTGGATCAGAGGGGAGCCCTGGTGAGCGGGATGAGATGCGTGGCTTCCACGGGAACCGCGTGGGTCCCACGGGGACCACAGAGGCCAGGGGCTCCTCCGCCCCGCGGGAGGGGTCAGCAAGACGCCGGAGGAGACGGCTGTCTCCGGGAGGCACAGCCTCGCCAGGCACCGGGTCTGCGGCGCCATCACCCCGGACTTCCAGCCTGGAGAACTGTGAGAAACCAGCGTTTATCGCTCACAAGCCACCCCGTGGGCGGTCACGTTGCTGCAGCAGCCCAACACACTGAGACACAACTCTACCCCCCCCATGCTGGGACGGGGCGGGGCTGGCCGTGCACTTTCTCAAGAAATATTTATGGGAGGGAGTGAGGAATGGAGATACTGGGTCATTCAGCTTCTGGAAACCCAGCAGATACCTGCTCCCCGGAGAACCTGGCGTCGAACACAGCGCCCCCTGCTGGGGCACCTGCACCGGGCAGTGCGGGCCCGACTGCAGGAAGAGCGGGTCAGTAACAGCACCTGACTGAGTCGGGACCTGCACACACGGTTCTCAGGCTCCAGGATTCTGCGTCCCATCAGCAGCCACGGCTCCTCCCCCAGACTCTGGGGAGCGAGTGTTCTTGGCACCCCCTTTCTGGGGGACAAGCGGAGGCACAGGAGGGTGAAGCAGCTTCGCCGAGGCCACACAGGCGCCGCCGGCAGAGCCAGAGCCCAAGGGAGCCTCAGGCTTAGGAGGCCGTGGTCGGTACTCGGGGGACAAGGTCCCGCTCCATGGCGGCCGGTCACCCTGCGCCTGCCACCGGCGTGCCAGCTGCGTCTCCTGCCTTGTCGCACATTCCCCCCGCCACGGACACCTGAGCACTGGTCCCCACAGACTGTCCACGCCCAACCCCGGCTGGGGTCGGGTTCTAGGGGTGCCCGCTCCGTCAGCCCGGGCAGGGAGGGGCTCCGCGCCCAGACACTGGGGTCCCTCCAGTCGCCGCAGATGCCGACGGAGAGGAGTTCTCTCTCCATGTGTCCCTCATCAGGAAGTTTTTAAAGTAACACCATGCTGGTCGGTGAGTGGGAAACGGTGTCACCCACTGCTGGGGGCACACTCCCAGAGAGACAATGTGGCACTGGGCTGCCGAACCGCCGGCAAGGCCCACATTCTGTGACCTCCTCAACCAGCCTTCTGAGAACGTGTCCTAGGGAAGCAAGCAAAGATGCATGGACCAGAACAAACCTAACAATATTTTTTATGTCAGCAAAAACACTAGCATCACCTTGGGTGTTCGAGGAGAACACAGAACCACACAGATGTCATGCGCCCACGCTGAGAACACGGAAAGTGCACACCCTCAGCTGTAAGCCGAAAGGCAGCATCGAGAGTCGCACAAACGATGCCTCGATTCTGGAACAGAAATGTCTGTGCACACCGACAGATTTTCGCCGTGTGTGCGCGGAGAGAGAATGGGCACAGAGGCCATCTCCACAGGTCTCCATGGGAACCGTGCGACGCATGTGTGTTATTAGCAGTTATTTCGAGCACAGCACCTGGCATGGGATAAATAATCAATATCAGTGGAGAGTTTAGTGTTGGGAGGCCTTTTTTCCCCTCATCATTTTGTCTCTTCTGTGTATCTCCCTAAACACATGCTTCCTTTCACAGCCAGAAAATGAAACGATGAAAGCGATCCGGACAATCCATCGACGTCTGTTCACTGTCACTTCGCTTCGCTCCTGCCTCGTGCGCGCACGAGTACGTCTGGGCATGCGCCGCGGCGGGGGCGGAGCCCGTCTGTCTCAGGTGCGCCCTGGCGTG
Source organism: Phyllostomus discolor (assembly GCF_004126475.2). Taxonomy (NCBI): domain Eukaryota; kingdom Metazoa; phylum Chordata; class Mammalia; order Chiroptera; family Phyllostomidae; genus Phyllostomus; species Phyllostomus discolor. The sequence goes on along the minus strand of NC_040913.2, from coordinate 92,952,323 downwards.
GGCGGGCGTGCTGGAGGACAAGGGGGGCGCGGAGGGCCCGCCTCTGATCTGCCCGCAGGCCCGCAGCCCGGAGGCCGGCTCCCCTTTGACGTTCGTGGCAGCTGTACACTCGGCTCAGCCCGGGAGCCAGCGGGGCCTCGTGTCTTTGTTCTCCCCCCCGCAGGGCCGGAGGCGGCAGCGCCCTGTTCACCGGACGGAGCCGCTCGGCGGGGAGCGCACGGCTGCAGGGCTGCGGCGCGCCGCGCTGCGCGCGCACCGTTAAGAGTTTTCCTAGCTCGCATCCAAATCAAATTGGACTGCCGGGGCAGAGGCCGGTGTTGTCCACACTGGCCGGAAAAAGCCTCTCGCTTCCCTCAGCATCTCTTGTCCAGTAGCTGGCACTGGGAAGGCCCATGGTGAGACACCGAGTGCGGAATCTTCCTCCCAGAAGAGGGGTCACCTTCCTCCACCGTTCACACTCCGCAGGCAGCACACAGCGCACGCGTCAGGGAAGGGCCTCGTCAGAAGGCACACCCATTCTGAGCGGCCTTCACGGACGGCGGAAGCTTACCCATGCAAAAACTCCCCGTCTTTCAGAAGCGTGTTATGGGATGGGTATGGGTTATGGGTCATGTTATGGGTAATTCTGTGTCCGTCTGGATGGGCCACAGCGACCGGAGAGTCTGTCGAGTGTGATTCTGCATGTTTCTGTGATGCTGTTTTTGGGTGAGATCAACATTTAGTCAGTCAACTTTGAGCAAAGCAAATGCCCCCCATGATGTGGGTGGGCCTCGTGGAACCAGTTGAAGGCTTAGACAGAGTCAAAGACGGACCCTCCTCTGAACCAGACCGTGGACTTGAATTTGGACATCGACTCTTTCTGGGTCTCCAGCCTGCGGGCCCACTCAGCACATCTGGGCTTGTCAGCCAATTCCTTATCGATAAACCGCTCTCTCTGAACATACACATACACAGGACCCTGATGTGGACGACCCCATCACACCCCACCACACACACCTCCCAGCCTCCTCTGCTCTGTGTTCCGGGCAGCCCAGCCTTAGACTGTGACCCATCCGACACCTCCGCACAGATGGTGTGTCGTTGGGAAACCCCGCCTCCCAGCCCCAGCCGGTTCCTGACCAGCTCTCCTGCTGACAACTGCCCCCACCACCTCAGGGAGCCGATCCCGGCCTCGCCCTTTTCTCTGGTTGGACACTTTGTCTCGCACGAAACAGGATGACACGGTAAGAAACGCCAAGGAAGACTCACTTCCTAGGAGCCAGCGTGCATGCTGCCGCACACCATCTCCCCGTCGTGCTCACGTTTCCCAGCCACCGGCGAGCGGAAGCCCCCAGCTGCCACAGGTCCGACGCGGGCGCCCAGCAGCCACACCCAGAACATCGCTCGCAGGACACAGCGAGGCCACCTGGGGGCAGCGCCCACGTCCAGCAGCACAGAGCAGCAGCCTGTCCTGGAGAGGCAACCCGGTGGGCCCCCGAGGACGAGAGGCCGGGGGAAAGGGCCTCTGTCGTAAGGACCACAGATGCTTTAACACAGAGTGTCAGCGCTTCAGGGATCGTCCAACGCTGACATGGGTTTTTGTTGGTTTTTTCCTGTCCTCACAACAGAGGAAGATTGTTTTGTTTCTTGTACTTTGGTGTCTCCGCTAACAATTGGATAAATTTTCATTAGCGTGAGCAGTTTGCTTGTGCTAAAACTATGTGTTGGTTCCAATAGTGATAGAACTCAGCACGAAAAACTAGGAATTCACAAAAGGAATCCTCGTTCAGGGCTTAACACTTGGGGGAAAATGCAGGGTTTGAAGAAAAATTTTATTTTAAAAGTAGTATTTGTAACTTTTGCTCATTCAGTTAAGAAACACATTTTGAGGATCTCCTGCATGTAACCAAAAACACAGGTGCCCTTCCCCACTCTAGCTTCATGCCCATCACACATGGAACCTCATCCCAGATAATGCGATCAGAAAACCCCCGTCACCTCAATCAGCAGAGGGTTGCTCGGGCAAAAAGGGGCGGGAGGAGTGAAGGAGAGGAAGCCCGGATGATGTGCTCACCCAGACTCCCCCATTTCCAGGGCCACTCCTACGCTCCAGACGCTCCGAACTGTCTCCAAGGAAGAGCAGGCATCTCAAAGCAGGTGACACATGACGTATCCAGAGACGTGTCTTCTAGATTGATAGTCTTCAACCGGCTTCCCGTGGGCCCTGGGGTCAAACTCCGTGCCCCCCCAGCACCGAAAGATGTGCCTTGACCCCCATCTCACATCGGGTATTAGCCGGGGTTTTCCAGAGCAGCAGAACCCACAGGGGGCGGTGTGTGCACGTGTGGGCATGCATGTGTGGGCGTGCATGTGTGGTCATGCATGTGTGGGTATGCATGTGTGTGTATACCATGAGGGAGGCCAGCAAGTCCAAACTCTGCCAGGCCAGCGGGGCTTGAGGTCCAGGACAGCCACTGACACGGTGAAGCCTCGGGCGGTCCGCCGGGAAACTCCCTCCTCCTCCCCCGAGAATCCGGTGCTTCCTCTTCTCCGCTCCGGCCTCCGCCTGATTGGACGAGGCCCACCCACACAGCAGAGGGCAACCTGCTCACTCCCAGTTCACCGACTTCAAAGTGAGTCTCATCCAAGGACAAATTAACCGCCACACAGCCTACAGCTGCAGATCTCAAAAGACAAGACCATAAGATTGGCTTCAAGTGATGGGCGGGCGCTCCCTCCCTGCCTTTGAGGTGGAGAAATGCGTTAAATGAGACTCACACACATGGGCAGAAAGTGCTGTATGCAAGAAGGGAAACGTGAAACGCTGTGTACTACTACTACTACAGGTTAAAATGGAGAGTTTCTGTTCCTCAAAAGGCACCACTCGGGGAGTGAAACCCCAAGCCCCTGGCTGGGAGAGTACAGTATTGGCAATAAATGTGTCCAGAAAGGCAGCCGTACCCAGAAGATACATCTTAACTCTCTACAAATCAGAAGAAAAACGCCCAGAACCCGACAGCAGAAAACGAGCACACTCCTGGAACAGGCGCCACGCAGCAGTGGTGACCAGGCGGCACGTGGACGGCTCGTGGACGGCTCGTGGACGGCACGGGGCGAGCCGCCGGCCGCCAGCAGAGCCGCAGGAGTCGGGGGCAGGCTGGCGACCCCACGTGCAGAGAGCGAGCGGGGCAGAGGGGACCCCGAGGACGGCAGAACCGGTTCCGAAACCGGTCTGGTGCGCACAGGAATGTTCGTGGCGGCACTTCCCGCATCCGCCAGAGCCCCGGCCCCGCCCGGACGCCCAGACGCCCGGACGCAGGACGAGGAACAAACTGCCGCGCGTCTCCAGGGGGACCCGGGGATCCACAGCCGCAGCTGCGCGGGGATGCGCCGCAGGAGCGTAATCCGGGCGGAAGGAGTCGGCGGGAGATCGGTGGGAGAGGGGTGACTGCCGCACGACGCCACCCACCGCAAGTCCGAGCGAGGAAAACCTCCTCTGTGGCACCCACCGAGGCCGAGAGCCAGGCGGCCCCGGGGGAGGGGGGCTGACGGCAGGGTGGGGGGCCAAGGGGGGGCGCCCAGGGACTCTGGGAGTGCACCTTCTCCCGGTGCAGCATCCACCGGCACCTCCGCGTTCCCAACACACCTTGAACAGTGCGTTTTCCATTCTGTTACTTTTCTGAAGACGTGTCACACTTGAGTTTTTTTTACAAAATTATCAATAGAAGCATGATGGAAGACTTGAAGGCAATAACGGCCGTGTTGCTGGGGGGTGGGGGTGGGACCGGAAAACCTAGATTCAAGACAGTCAGCTCCCTGCGAGCGCACCACGCTGTCACTCCGGCCCGCGGCGGCTGGAACGGCGCCGAGAGGCGCATTAATCTGCAGACAAGCAGACAAGGTGGGGGAGGCCTCCCGGGCGGATCCCGCGGAGAGATGCTGACAGGTGAGTCAAAGTACTTCTTAGCAACTCCTTTTGACTCCACTTTACTTATTTTAATAAGGCAACAAAACAGCATTAATAATTTACAAATACATTTTCCCAGGGATAAGAAAGCCGTCAATGGATTTAGTTTTTAAATGACACTCACAAATCTTGCCTGATGGGTTTATTCCAGTTGGTACCAAGAGTGGAAATGTCTGTGTTTCTCCTTCCTTCAGCGGGTCCAGGGGTCTAGCTCATCTTATATGTAAAAGTACATAAAGCAGGGAAGGGGAGAGGGAGAGTGGGGGTAAAGGGAAGGGAATGAGAAGCACAAATGGTAGGTACAAAATAGACAGGGGAAGGTTGAGAACAATATAGGAAATGGAGAAGCCAAAGAACTTACATGTATGATCCACGGACAGGAACTGAGGGGGTGGAAGAATTAAAAAAGAAGTAGAAGCCCTGGCTGGCGTAGCTCAGTGGATTGAGGGCGGGCTGGGAACCAAAGTGTCGCAGGTTCGATTCCCAGTCAGGGCACATGCCTGGGGTTGCAGGCCATGACCCCCAGCAACCGCACATTGATGTTTCTCTCTCTCTTTCTCCCCCCCTTCCCTCTCTAAGAATAAAAAAAATAAAATCTTTTTTTTAAAAAAGAAGTGGAACAGATCAGAGATCAAACCTTGGGGAAGATTAAACATACTTGTAGCCCCAAAAGAAAATATCAAGTCCCTTCGTCCTTTAAAAGAAATCAGCCATTACTGGAGACGCAAAACATCATTCAGGCTCAGAGAACTGCCATAGGTTCTTTCATGTTAATGTAGTTGCCCCAGTTGCCCTTTTGTGGTCAGTGCACATCACATAAAACTCCCCACCCCGGCCGTGTGTGGCGTGCAGTGGCATCGCTGTGTGGCTGCGGCCACTGCCCAGCTCTGGAACGTCTTCATCTTCCCGAACGGAAACTCGGTCCCCATGAGACAACATGACCCCATCTCCCCGCCCGCAACCCCCAGGCACCCACCACTCCACTCTCGTCCCTGTGAATCTGACTCCCCTCGGGGCCTGTGTGAGAAGAACCACACAGTATGTGTCCTTTTGTGACTGGCCTAGCTCCCTCAGCATCCTGTCCCCAAGGGGCATCCAGGCTGTGGCATGTCAGAATCTTCTTCTCTTTTGTGAGTGGACAGTGTACCATTGTATAAACACACAACATTTGTTTGTTTGCTCATTCATGGATGGGCATGTGTGTTGCTTCCACCTTTTGGCTGTTGTGACACATTTTAAAAAAGACTTTATGTATCTGTTTATAGAGAGAGGGGAAGGGAGGGAGAAAGAGAGGGAGAGAAACATCGATGCGTGAGAGGAGCATGGGTCAGCTGCCTCTCACACACCCCCATCGGGAACCGGGCCGCCACCCAGGCACGTGCCCTGACTGGGAACGGACCGGGTGACCTTTCGGTGTGCAGGACAACGCCCAACCCACTGAGCCTCACCCGTCAGGGTTCGGCCCATTTTTGAGGTTCTTTGTGACCAAATAAGATGGCCACACATCCTCGAACGCTCCTGCCCTTGACAGATGGGGCTGCCGCCGCCTCCCCTGACAGACAGGGGGTCCCTGGGGCCACCTGACTGACGTAACAGCAGAACCAGAGCTGTGCCGGCACCCATGCCCGGCCCCGAACCCCGACTCCCCCCTCTCCCTGCTCACCCTGGGACCGCCACGCTGCGGGCACCATGGACAGACATCCTGCCCCCAGCGCCCCCTGAGCCCCGCCCTCCAGCCGTCGCAGCCCCGGCACCCGATGCAAGAAGAAAGCCGCCCCGGACCCTCCAGACCAGCCCTTCCGCCGGATGCCCCCGGCGTCCCGGTCAGTGCCACCTGCAGCACGGGCGTCTCCAAGCGGAGCCCGCCCACAAACGCCTCAGACGCAGCAAGGCGGCTCCTTTAAGGCGCGGGGTTGGGGGCGTCTGCTCTGCAGTGGTGGATAATCAGGGCGCTCGCGGCCCCCGACGTCAGAGGACCCTGCAGCGGAGCCTCCCCCTGGGGAGGGCGTGGGAGCTCTTTAAATGCCGGGCGGAACCAACGGCGGCACAAAGCCACTGAGGCCGGGCCCTGCACTGCCCGGCCAGTCCCAGGCCAGGAGGAAGAGCATCCTCCCTCCGATGACAAGGAACGTTCTGGAACTGGGCCCTGTGTTCCTGAATTCTCCAGCTCACTGGACACCGTTGAGCTGGTGCCAGGCACGTGCCATGGACCAAGGACTGTGCTCAGCACAGTGGGGTGAGCGAGGTCCTCAGGGGCGTGGACCCAGCTCTTCCCAGCGACTCCTGCCTCACCTGTTTTTTTTCCCGCTGGTTCTGCAGCCTCCGGCCCCTGGCTCCTTCCCCCACAGCCCCCAGACGTGCTCAGAGGTGCGGAGCCCGAGGCAGGCCAGGACACCCCCCGGGCCCTCCTGACACGTCTGGGTGCAGTTCTCATATCATCTCTCTCTCTCCCGGGCAAGAGCCACCCAGCCTATTAAAAAGAGAAGAAAAACCAAGGAGAAGGATGTAGCCAGATACCACTTAAAACTGGCATTTTCTAGTCTTTTCTAGTACTTTCTAATGACTTTCATTAGGTTCATTTTGCCTGCACAGTGGCTGGTGGAGTTACCCAGTGCGCGCTTTAGAATTCACGAGAGACAGAAACTCACTGTTGCTTCCCAGTCAGAGAGAACACAGTGAATTCGGAGGCGAGCCTGAGAGGAATGCAAATAGCTCTTCGAGGGGGAAGTACGACTCCGTGCAGGAAGACACACTGGTACCGAATCAATCGTCTCCACCGGGGTTTGGATGGCTTCCCGAGCCCGGCGAGACCCGTCCCCTGTGCGTAGATTTGTCTGACTTCAGAGGCGAGGCCCCCGGAGGCCCCCTGGGCGAGCCAGCTCACCTGCAATGCAGAGCCGGCTCTTTCTGAGGTCCCGGGTTTTGTTGGTTTTCTGTTTGTTTGTTTTTAACCTGTCACTCTGCTGTGGGCGGTGACTAGAGCGTGTGGACACAGCCTGTCCCGTTCCTGAGTCACCAGATGAAAGCGGGCCCGCAGGAGGGGACCCTCCCTCACCAGGCCCGGGGGGGCTGGAATCCGTCTCGCTGCTACAGGCGAGCGGGGGGCTGGGCGCTGGCGCACGGACGGGGCTCCTTCTCTTCTTCCTCGTCCCGTGTGCTTGGCTCCAGCTCAGGACCCTCTCCCCCATCTCATGGACTCACAGTGACATGCGGCGGGAGCCATGCCCTGAATTCAGCTCCCTGCAGTCCCCTCCACCCACCAGCGGTGAGGGGGTCCAGGAAGAAACCAACAGTAACTCTGAGGTCCGGACACTTCGGTGGTTTTGAGATCACAGGGAGGCCCCTGGGTGTCACTGCAGGTGGACAGGGCAGGAGAGCCCAGCTTCCTAAACGATCATCATAAAACACTTTGTAAAACGTCTGGCTGGGGTGGCACAGTGGGTTGAGCACTGGCCTGTGAACCAAAGGTCACGGGTTCAATTCCCAGTCAGGGCACATGCCTGGGTTTCTGGCCAGGCCCCCAGTAGGGGGCATGTGAGAGGCAACCACATATCAACATTCCTCTCCTTCTATTTCTCCTTCCCTTCCCCTCTCTCTAAAAATAAATAAAATATTTTTCTGAAAAAAAACACTGTGTAGGTGGCATAAGGGAATCCACAGAGAAAATCTTCAGTAAATCTCCGGTTATTCCAGGATACTCCGCCCTAAGAAACGACTGTCGGGTGATGGCAGAGAACCGGGAAGGAGAGCGGGGGAGGAGGAAGCCTGAAATGCAAATGTTTGCCTGCCTGCCTGCATATTTCGCTCACCCCGTGTCTGAAGAGCAGGTTTATGATTGTGAATCGAATCCTGCAGTTTCAGCCCCACGCACCAAGGTACCGATTCTGCTCAGGAGGATGTTTCTCTGTCCCTCGCTCCCTGCTTGGTAAATGTCTTTCTTTGTTTACACCGAGTGCCCACTCCGACCCCAGTCCAGATTTCAAAGAGCAGAGTGCCTTTATAGAAACGTAAAACATTTAAAGGGCTTCTGACAAACTCTTACTACAAAAGGTGTGGACTCGCAAACCGGCCCCGGACACCGAGAGCAGGGCGGGAGGGACGACACAGGCGACCACTGCTCCCTGGGAGGCGGCAGGTGGGACAAGCAAGGGAACTTACCTCCGAGGCTGGTCTTGGGCGCCGCAGGTCAAACAGATGTTCGCCGAGCTCGTAAGGTTTTTGCAGAGAGGCTGGAACCGGCTGGGCGCGTGCGCGCTCCAGGAGGCCCCGAGGGCACGTGGGTTCTCAGGGCCGCCCCTTGGGAGGGAGCGGCTCCAGCTGGACCGGCAGCGGGCGCGTGCAGAGCGGCTGAGGGGCCTCCGGGCGCCCGTGGGGACGTGCTGTCCACCTCGTCCTCCCCGGGCAGCAGGGGCGCGTGGGCTGCGCCGCGCGCCCTGGGCCGAGGCCAAGAAACGCTTTCCGTCCAAAGGCACGTTAGACAGAAAACATGGCTGTCCACTCATGTCCCTGGCTTCTCTCCCCACGGCTCCAGTTACGCGTGGTCCACTCGAGGTCCGCGAACATTAAATTAAAAATTTCAGGAATAAGCAGTTCATAAGCGCCCCCTCCGGCCGGTCTAGCTTCGAGCAGTGACGAAACCGCGCGAGGACAGCTCTGCCGCCCACGTGAGGCGGCGCTCCCCCAGCGCCCCACGCAGCACGCGCTCCCAGCGCAGGAGCACGCGCCAGCCCCCCGGAGGGTGAGCGGTCCCACGGTCGTGGCGTCACGCTGCTTCTGTCCAGTCGCCCTTATCTTACCGAGTGATGTCCCCAAGCGGAAGCGCCGTGATGCGGGCAGCTCGGGAGGGGCCGGAAGTGCGTCCTGATTTGGGGGAGCAGGTGGACGCCCCCGGCGTCCCCAAGAGAAGGAAAAATGTCCAACGGGAGGTCGCTGCGTGGGCCGCCTCGCCGGGTCACGTGACTCGGCGCCGGCTCCCCGGGGTCAGGAGAAGGGCGAGCACAGGACACGGAGGGTTGGGGAGAGAGAGAGACCCCATTCCCATCGGTTTCATCAGCGGCGCGTTGCTGTAACTGCTCTGTGTTACTGAGTTTCGGTTGTGAATGTATCTCTTCCTGCGCCCCGTGTGTAGATTAAACTCTGTGATCGGTCTGTGCGGCTCGGAAAAAACTGTGTGTGCAGGGCTCGGTGCTGTCTGCGGTTACAGCCACGCACTGGTTTCCTGGACCGTGTCCCCTGCGGATGACGGGGGACACAGCCCTCCTCCTCTTCACCCCACACAAGGGGGGAACTACGTGGCCTCTCCAACACTCCCGGGACAAGAAGACAGTCAACGAGGAAAGGAGAGGTTGAGAGTGTGGACGAACAGAAAGCACCAGACAGGTGGCACCACGTGCGTTGTCTGAAAAAACTCCCCGCACCTTTTCCTCCTCCCTGGGACTGGGCATGCTCTCACCGTCTCCAGGACGGTGGTCTCTGCCGCTCTGCCCCCCGAGCCCCAGCCCTGTTTCCAGGCGAAGAGCTGGCATTGTGTGAGCCCCCCCGAAAAGAGCGCCAAGAAAACCAGCCTCCTTGAACAGATCGGACGCATCCGGGGGAAAACCGGAGGCTTAATTGGCGTTGCAATATCAGTGTTCCACACTTTTATCACCAAATAGTGTTTATAAAGATTTTATACCTCCGGTGACAGATACTCTTTAATAAAACGTATTATAATGAATGCTTGGGAGTGGTTCCTGTCTCTTTTCCCAAATATTTCCCTTGATTCCTGCTCACATTAACGGGAAGATTTTTCCCCATCTCTGTCCCGAACACCATGACTTGTCTCAAACCAGACTTGTTTGTCTCAACTGAAGCCACTGGGAGGAAATGTGTCTTTTTATTTCGCTTCTCAGGTGCTCATCAATTGCTAATTATCTTTCACCGTATCGACCCTCTCCCACTGTTTTTGCCATATGGATTAATGAGTGACATTATAAGGAGCACAGTTTCTTGCACTGGAAGGCGTGGGCTCATGCATTATTCACACCACATAAATACATGCTCTTTTATTTGGAGCTTTCAAAGTGCTCAGAAGAAGCACCAAGGAGAGAGACAACCTGACAAAGGCAAGAATGGAGACGGGAGAATTCTATTAGATGGAAACGGGAGAAATGCAGCGACCGGTGCGGAGACGAAGCTGCTGCAAAGGACGCAGGCTCGTGAGGAAAGACAAGGCCGGTGCCTCAGAGTGTGTGCTGGGCCTGGGGCCTCCGGGCCTTGAACCCCTGCCCCTGGCTGGTCGCACATCACAGGCTCCGCCCTTTCCATTGGATCCCAGTGCCTAGACACGCCAAGAGCAAGTCCCGGCAAACGGACACTGCCCTAGATGCCCGTGTTGGCCCGTGCTCTCTGGCCTCCTGCCCTATGAACTGAGTTAAAAAATGTTAGGCATCAAAACTTCTTTGACCCGCCCTGACTGGTGTGGCTTGGAGGGTTGGGTGTTGTCCTGGGGACCGAAAGGTCACCAGTTTAATTCCAGGTCTTCCAGGGCAGGGCACACGCCTGGGTCCCCAGTCAGTGTGTCTCGTGCACACTGGTTTCCCTCCTTTCCCCTCTCTCAAAAACTAGCTAAAGCTTTTTTAAAACGTGGTTTTGCCTGAACTCAAGGAAGGGCAAGTGAAGCTACAGGGCCCCCTGAAGGCGCCTGCCCCCGAGTGCCCCTTGGTGGTCTGCCTGCCTCCTAAGGGCTGTAGAGACTGGGGATGCCTGCCCCGGACCAGGAGTGAGCCCTGGCCCCGCTGTCTCGTAGAGCAGAGAGGAGACTCAGAAGAGATGCTTCAGAAGAGCTGTGGTGTGACAAAGAGCATCGCTGGTCTTCACCCCAGTTCCTGCCGCAGGGCTTGCAGGGTCCTAGAAGTTTCCTGAGGGACAGGAGCGTCTTTGTTATGCTAAGGAGGAGACTATGGTCCCCTAGGTAACTTGGAGGTGGGGCTCATCACTAGAAGCACCAGGCTTGTGATGAAAGGGCTGGGAGTTTCAGCTGCCTGACTCCTGGGCTGGGGACAGGGTCCAGAGCTCCGGGAGCTTCTGGTTTGCGGCCACACTGGTGTGCCCACAGGGCAATGCACCCTGAGGAGGGGCTGGGGACTCTGCCTCCCGGGTCTCCCTCTCTATCCCCTGTGGGAAGCCTACACAAATCCTAAACAAACAAAAAAAAATTTTACAAGGTCCAATCTACAGCCACAGTGGAGACTTTAATACACAACTCTTGGTAAACGATAAAACAAGCAGAAAAAAATAATTAAACACTGAAGAAAGTATAATCAAAATAATGAGCAAGCTTAAACTCACGAGCATATATCGAACCCCACATCTCACAATTAGAAGATACATTTCTTTTTCAAGTACCCACGGCACATTGACAAATATTGACTACCCACTAAGCTGCACGGAAATTCTCAGCTGGTATAATCGAGTCGATAACACACTGACCATGTTCTTTGACCGTCAAGCAATAAAATTAGAAGTAAATATCCAAAAGTACAACGAAAACCGATATATTTAAAACTTAAAAGTTTCTGAGTATTGGTGCAAACAAAGCTTGTGAGTCAGCATTTTTCTCCTCCTGGAAATCATAAAAAAGCAATAAGGAGAACAAAAGCCATTTTGCAAACTCCTTTTTCTTTTTTTTTTTTTTTCAGCGAAAGTAGCAGACAGAGCTAACCCACAGATTACAAATTATGTATAAAAGCTGCCAAAGCTACTGATCTGGGCAAAAGCTACTCCAGCGGGGCAGGCAGCTGGAGCCCTCCCAGGCGCCTGGGGCCTCAGGGAAACCCAACAGGCAGGGACACCCAGGTGAGCCACAGGTACGGCCTATCCTGGTGGCGGCCAGCATGTGTCTCTCAAGTGTACAGGCTGCGACAAACAGCCTTGTTCCCGCGAGACTTCCTGAGGAAATTAATAAAGGCTGAATCTCAGCCAAACGAGTTAGGAAAATAACAATTAAAAACGCCTGTGGTGTGTAAATATAGGCCTAAGACATAAACAAACATAAGACCTAGGGTGGAGGACGGTAATAAGGCGCATTGCATGCCCTGAAACAATGTAGCAAGGGCGCAATGAGCGGAAACACGGCAGGAAGAAGGGAAGAAAGACGGAGAATTGGAGTAAGGGCAGCGAGTGCTTAATCCTCAACAGCTGGGAGTTTAAATATAGCTTAATGCCAATGGAGCAATTAAAGCGTAAACATGGAATAGTACTAAGAAAAACCTGTGACTAATAATATGAATAAACACAAAATAAGTGATTGAAGAGTGGGATGGGGGAAGGAAAGAAGGACACTAACACGTCACTTAAGGAAATGGAATTCTGAGTAAAGACACCGTGGTGTAAAAGTAACCTTTGGATAAAAATACCAGTGTTACTAATTATCAGAGTAATTAAGCGAAGAAGCAAAGCTAACAGGGCCCGTGGTCAATAATACATTTTAACAGATTACTTATTCAGAGTGTGTTTTGGTTTACAAGCAATTTGCACCAGAAGTCCAGAGAGTCCCTGTGTCCCTCTGCACCCCCCCACTCCACATCACAGCCTCTCCCACCACCCAGATCAGAGCGGGGCCCTCATTGCAGTCACCAGACGGGACATTTGTCACATGCTGATGAGCCCGCACTGGTACGTTCTTGTCACCCAGCGTCCCCCAGGGTCACTCTCAGAGGTGCGCATTCTGTGGGCTTGCACACACGTCTGACAGCACGCACCCACCGTGCAGCACCCTGCAGAGTGTGTTCGCTGCCCTCACCCCGCCCCCCGCCACCCCGGGGGGGAATAGTTCTGCCTGTTCGTCTCCCCTCCAAACCCCTGGCCTCCTCCCTGGGCCCGCGGTTCTGCCTTCTCCAGGATATCATCGAGGCGCTCAGCCTTCAGACCGGCTCCTTCCCTTGACTGATGGGAGTTCCACGTCTATCCCACGTCTTTCCGTGGCCCCACAGATCAGCTCCGGGTGCGGCATCTCCCCTGTCCGGCTGGAGCACCGCTTCGGTGTCGTCACCTGCAGAAGGACAGCTGGGCCGCTCCCGAGGCTTAGCCATTAGGAGGGACTGAAGCCGCCATAAACATCTGTCCACAGGCTTTCACGTGGCCGCGCGTCGCAGCTCCTCCGGGGAACTGGCGAGGGGCAGGGTTGCTGCGCCGCATGCTAAGTGCCGGTTCAGTGTTCGTTAGCTCCGTTCTGAGCTAGCGATGCCATGAGTCACCAAGAGACCCGCGAATCTGACAAGTGTAGGGGCCGCTCGTCCAGACCAGGGCCTCGGAGAGGTGGGCCAGCTGGTCCATCCACAACAGGCAGGTCCCCTGGGGAAGCCCCATGTTCTCCGGCGCCAAGAAGGGGGAGCAGGACCTTAGTGCCTGAGACGCCTCTTTCCTGATCATGGGAGCTCACGGGGAACACACTGGGAAATGGAAATACCCCAAAGAAAGCAAATGCTGAGAAGAAAAGGCAAATTTTAAAAAATAAAGACTGGGAGCAGGATTCCCACACTGTCCTTTCTTTTCCTTTTCTGTTGTTTCTTTTTCGCAGGGGCCCCTGCTTCTCCATTGTGTCTCCCAGTTGCTTCGAACCTCGGGCTGGTCTGTTGATCTGCCTCCGCCGCTGCGGCGGACTCTGGTTTTACCGAGTTCTCAGCGTGAAGGCAATCCTTGCTGAAAGCACAGGTGTGTGTGTGTGGAAGTGTCTCCCCGTCCACACGAGGGACGTGAGCAGCTCCCGGGAGTGAGCCTCGTCCTCTTCCCCGAGGTGGGCTGCGGGGAGGACACGGAATGCGCGAGCCCCTGGGAGCTGCTCACGGGACCCCACCGTTTCCACGGCGACCGAGCTGCCGCCCGGAACTCACCCCTCCTGGATGCGTTCAGGGTCTCCCGCTCCCCGAGCCCGGGAGCCGTGCCCCCCCCACAACCCTATCTGGGGTGTCCAGGAGGCCTGCCCCCGACCTCCTGCCAGGGCCCCTGTGCACTTCACTCTCCGCCGTCTGGGCCCCCCGGGCACCCCGGACACCGCCCGGCAGGCGGCGCGCTCTGCCCAGCCCGTCCCTTCCTGCGGCCCGGCCCAGCGGAGGGGGGCTGGCCTTCTCCCGGAGCCAGTGGGGGGCTCCTCCGCCCCCGGCGCTGGCGCCACAGCTCGCTCCGCGCCCGCAGCGCGTGCCAAGCGCAGGCAGCGGCTCCCGTGTGTCCCCTCTGTCGCGAGTCGACCTTTTCCGGAGACAAGCCTGTCTCTTCCCTTTGTCTCACGCTCGCGGGGAACGGTTGCCAGCACGTAAGCGAACTCGGCGAGTGACTGTTGACCGAATAAAGGAATAGCCGAACGCCACCAGCAGCCTCCCGGAGTCGCGTGCGGACCCAGGCCTCGGGGCTGGCCGCTCTCCCTCTGCATCCACGGGAGCACCGGCAGCGGGGCCCGGCCTGCACCCCGTTCCCTGTGCAGGAGCCCCCCCCCCCACCCCCGGGTGTTCAGGGCCGCCCCGCGGCACAAAGGCGGCACCGTGACTGCCGCGTGCTGGAACCTGGAACACGGAGGTCAGGAGCACGGCTCCGGTCGGGCGGTGCGCAGACAGCCCAGCCCCGGTGGACACGGGCCGTTCTCCCCGCAGCGACAGCATCTGCTCTCGGGGGCCAGGCCCCCCTCCCGCCTCCTGTCTGAGTGGCACAGTGCGGGGTCTCGGGCAGGACCACTTGGTTAGGGGCCACAGGGACACAGGGGCGGATTCAGACGGAAACCGAGGGTGCTTACCACACACACATTGGGGCTCCCGTGGCCTAGGGGAGGCAGAGACCCAAGCCACCGGCACCTCACAGCAGCCGCCGCCCTGCTAGGGCGCCAGCATGGGGAGGGACCACGGCGTGGCCCACCCGTCCTTGAGCCACTGTGTGAAGAAGCAGAGTCCTGGAAGAAGGTCCTGCTGGCCCAGCAGCCGCCTCTCCGCCGCAGCCCCGAGTGGAGAGGGACGGGCCGTGGCCACTTTGGCTCTGTGGCGGGAGAAAGGCACCCCATGACTGCACACAGTGCGGGGGACCATCAGCCACAAGGGGACCCAGTGTGGTCGAGAAGGGGGAGAGGGCGAACGCTGGAGGAGAACAAGCAAACGTGAATACATGCAACGCTAAGGTTCATGTTATTTCTTCTGAGCGTTTTACATGGAAAAACACGAGTCACACTGTTTGTGCTGATGGCTTTCCTGAGCGGAACTCCAACAGTCACAACAACGACCACAGCCATGTATGTGTGAAAGCCCAGCAACGCTGCCCTGAACTCTCACGGAATGTCAGGATGCGGACGGTTTCAGCCTGCTCTGCGTGCATGGAGGCTTAACGAAAAGTTATTGCTTCCAAACGAGTCTGCCCGCCATTATACAGCACAGTTATCCAAGTTGGGGGATGTTATTTTTCTTAAAAAAAAAAGTCTTCCCTCTGTTAATAATATCTTCTTGTATAAGGGAAGCATTCTGGGTTTTATCTGCTTGACTTTGGTGAGCTTGCTTTCAGCAGATCGGAACACTTTGGAGATTAAACCCCCCCTTTGTCGCCCCCAAAAATCATCGGACCAGCCTAGCTGTGCCACACCCAGAATGAATTAAGACTCCCACGCCCCCTTGAAGTCATTAGTAAGCCCCCGTGTCTCCTGTACCTATAACCTGGTTAGAAGCTTCAACTGTTTCTGAGTTGGATTTTTCTTTCTTTGCCTGAAGCATCATCAATGTGGGCTTGTCTTGCTTGTCGAGATCGGCCTCAGAGAGCTCGTCAGCTTCCACCTGAGTATTGTCCAAAGTCGTACTGATCAGTAACAGTTCAGGGGCGGAGTGTCAATAATTCGCAATTTCTTCTTCTTTCCAAAATACAGACGAAGAGAAAGGCCTGGGATCAGTTATCGTCTGTCCCGGTTATCCCGGCGCAATTCAGCGTTGAGCCTCGGCCACTTCGTCTGGTCGCGCCTTAAGGAGGCGCTCGCGCTGGCTTCCGCGCCCAGTCGGTGTGACTGACTGCCCCGGGGCTCCCGGAGACCCCCTCTCCTCGGGGGACATCGGAAGATGGCTTTAGGATGGCGACTGTTGTCCTGTCGCCTCACCAGCCCTCACCCCTAAGCCCCGCCTCCCCCTTTAAGAACCAGGAGGTGGGGCTGCAAACAGGCAGCTTAAACTTACAGAGAGTTGCTGCCGCTGTTTCAGCGTGTATCAGATGCGCCTAAAAGACCTATTACGTGTAGGAATCTGGTTGAACCATGTGACGTCGTCGCCTTTGTGGGTCCAGAAGAGTTGCTGATCCGCAGCTCCACGCGTTGCAACCTAAGCAAAGCTACACGGGGGACCCAGCGGGGAGCAGGGACGCTGTGGTGGCCGCCTTTGCGGCGAGAAGGTGGACACGGACCGTTGTTGCACGTGCATCGCACGGCCACCGCGGGGGCTGGGCGGCACGAGCCGGTGGCAGGAGGCTGCGGACGCAGGGCGGGGCCAGAGAGCGAGGCGCCCAGGGAGCCGCCCCGGGTAGCGCTGGACGGCCGGACGGCGTGCGCAGCGACTGGGAGAGACGCCAGGGCCCATGGGGCGCCGCCTGTGGTGGTTGCGGAGCAGCCGCCCTCAAGCGAAACTCCGACTGCAACGCTACAGAACTTTGCATATTTTATGACGGCACTTATCTCTAGGAGCAGGAAAAACGCCCCGGTTGATGGAAAGACCAAATGGAGTCAGATGCGACATCAATAACTCCGCACGGCGCTTCAGTGTCTTCCTGGATTAATTCAGGGCTTACGAAATGGAGATTTAGGTCCCGTCTGATTTGGGAATTTTACCATTTATAGATTAGGTTGTAGCGATTATTCAGGTGTAATGAACGGAACAGGAGGGAGCCAAAATCAATCTTTCTAACAAGATTCACTGCGCCGTCTCCAAGCTTTTGTTTTTCATTAAATGTATGTTTGGGGTTCTTTTCCCCCGGATGAATTAACTCCCTGTCTCCTGGTTTAAAACACTCCCTTTCCTGCTCAGCTTTCGGGTCTCCGAAATTCCGGTTTTCATTCTGGTTTTCACCCGCCATTACGGAGGACGTTGACCCAAAATGGGCCGTCTCACCCAAATTCCTCATGCCTCTTCCAGAACCCAGGCCCATGGGGGCATCAGGAGCTTCTCTCCTTCAGAAAGGTCGAATAGCAGACTGATTAAAAATAAAAGCCATCAAAACCTGGCTTTGCAATCTGGCCGTGGCCCTGGCCCTACTCCCGCTTCTCACTGCCGTGCGATGTGACTGCGTTCCAAACGTCCGACCCCTCTGAGCCACAGTATCATCACTTGGAAAAAGGGGGTGGCTCTTCAAAACCCACAGAACAGAGTTCCGTGGGCCACCCACGCGACAGCATGTGTGTGTCCCCCTGACGGGGAGCCTGGCGCGGGTTGCCCGGACAACAGCGGCCGTTCCTTTCCTGAGTGTCGTACACCACTCTTCCTCCGGCCCTTTCTGAACCATTATCATTAGAGTAATTACCTTCATTGCGCACAGACTCTTGGGCCAGACTCCGTTCTGGACATTTTACCCACATCATGTCGTTCTTTTAAACCCCTTCGAGGTCGGGCCTTATTTTCTTAGTTCTGCAGATGACACAGTGCGGTGCGGCTTTGAGAGTCAGATTTCAGAGCCCCACGGGTCTGGGATCCGAGACAGATGCTGTAATTTACCGGTGACGAGGCCTTGGGTGATCACTTAATCTCCCTGGGTCTTAGTCCCCTCGTCTGAAAAAACGTGGGTTATTCTGATCACAGTGCACATGTGCCTGTGGGGACCCGGGAGACTGTGTGAATTACAAAGCACAGCTCCTCGTGCATAACAAAGCATCAACAAATCTTGGCCATTTTTTCTAAATTTGCAAGGAAATTGAGGCTTCAAGGGAATAACTCCTTCGCCTAAGGCAGCAGAGCTTCTAAGGATCAAAGCCAAGATTCAGGGGCAAGTCCAAGACCAAAGCCTGTATTCTTTCCAGGACATCAGCAGCTGACGTTACAGTCAACTTGACCCCTGCCCTTCTGAACACTGAACAGCTCTTCCGCTTGCCTTTACTATTGGATACAAGTTGGCTAATGGATGGTGGTCATTCAACTCCCGTATTTACTTAATTTATCAGCTGCCTGTTTTTCTCCTTTGTGTTGTTGCTTACACCTTACAAAGTCATCCGTCTTACCGCCAGGCCTTTGCAACAGGAATCTGGATAGGAGGTGAGGAGGACTGCAGCCACTGAGAGTAAGCACGTGAGAACAGGCACTGGCTGCCCCCGCATGACATCCAGCATCCCGGTAAAAGGGACACGAGCAGCTGTGATGGGCAAGACCCTTCTGCTTATCGGGAGGCACATCATCTTCCTCGTGGGGCTGTCTGACCTCCTACTGGCGTTGCACATCAGTGGGAGTCAAGGCAGGTCAATGTTCAACATGTTCATGTCATCACCAGTTATTTGTTTCGAAGATGTCTGCCCGGAGGCAGGCTATGCGGTCCACAGCAAGCTACCCTCAAATGTGAACCTGAGGTTGAAAACCATTTTCCCCTAAGGAAATTAGAAGGAAGCATTTGTAGTAAATACACCCAACATCAGGAGAAGGCATGACCTGCCCTGAGGGGTCATTAGTAGCCACTGGACGGTGCTGCTTAATACTGGAGGTAGCTCATTGTACCCGGTAGGGAGAACAGCTCAGGAGGAGGAGACGAAAAGTTGGGCTAATTGAGGCACCAGCCACCAAGCAAGAATTTGAATATATCCCTTTTCACTGAGTTTCCAAAACAATTTGGGAAGAGCTCATCTTCACAGGTGGGAACACTGAAGCGCAAGAAATCTGTGTGATTTGCCCAGGAGCGCTGAGCGGAAATTTGACTCCCAATTCGACCATCTTTCAATAGAAACGTAAGAATTTTAATACCTCCAAAACCGTGTGAGGAAAATTCAGTAGTGGTTTCTGGTTCCCTTAGAAGATCATTCTCTCCGGCGAAAGTGGAGTTTTCAGGAGACCATAGCCAGCTGGGCGGTGGGGGCACCACTTGCTCAGGTCCCCTGGTCCTCGAGCAAACTTCCTCCTGAGCAGAGCTCCCCACGTGACCTTGCGGAGGGGAAGATGCGAAGCCCATCAAGGCTGCGCTTGCACGGCTCATTAGGAAACGCTCCTGACTCATCCACCACCTTCTTGCTAGCCTGACTGTCAGGAGCCATTCCCGAGACTCCTCCGTGAGCTCCCACGGGAAGTAGAGCTTCTCTGTGGCCCCGCCCCCCGCGCTCTCCAGGAGCCTCCGGTGCTTGCAGCAGCTTCTACAGCCCCTTGTCCGGGGCCACCTCTGTCAGATACGTCTGGTCCGTGGGCACGAAGTCCGGTCCCTGTGCTGTTTGAGTGGCGTTACACTTTCAGCAGCTCCAGAAGCCTGTGTCGAGCCCCAGTCCTTGCCGGTCGTACCGTGTTTACCAAGCCCCGACGTGCCCGGACACCGCACTTGATGCAGAGGGGCCGGCCAGAGTGCAGTTAACCCAGGGGTGAGGTAGAGGGCACCCCTGCCCGCATGGGAGCTGCAGTCCGGGACGGGAGCTCTCAGCCTCTCATCACAGGACTGAAGAGCCCATCTGGAGGAGCCACGGAGACCGGCACGGCTGTGGGACAGGCTGCGGAGACGTGCGGCCCGTGACCCCAGCGTAATCTCCAGCTGTCACAGGGGCCAACGGAGAGCCTAGTGTCGGGAGAAGAGGCAGGGGAGAGGCCGGAGCCCTCCATTCAGTCTCTGTTGGCACCCACAAGGTCGGAGGGGCCCCTCGCTACTGCTGGGCAGGAGTATGAGGCCCAGCTCCCCCCCTACCCCGGCCTTTGCTGACGACACCCTGACACCCCAATGTCCTGAAGGCCCAAGGGCCTCCCCAGTCTGCCGGCTCCCTCCCACCTGCAGAGGCCTGGGTGTGCTGTGTGGGCACCGCCCCTGTGTTCAGGGGGCTCACTGGGGAGAAGGGGGAAAGCACTCCTACGGCACCTCCTGTGTTCCGCGTGGATCAGAGGCCCGACTGCCCCGTGGGGACTCCGCTAGGCCAGCGCTAAGGCCGAGTCCACTTACCTGCGTCTCACCTGTGATGAGGGTCGCCCCCTGGGGACCTCCTTCCCCCGCCCCTCCCTCAGCCCCCCCACCCCCCAACCAAACCACACTCCGCAGCCTCCCCGCGGAAGGGCTGGGAACCGGAGGAGGAAGCAGCCACTCCTCCCAGCGTTTAATTCCGTCCCCTCCGCCCAGCGGAGCAGCCAGCCCTGTGTCACACTGCGTCCTGGCTGGTCACCCGCAGGCAGGAGGAGAGCACGTTCGAGAATTATCCCGTTCACGTTCTCCACCTTGCGAACCCAAGCGTCATCTCAAGGAATCTCTCTGCTGAAATAATCACTTCCCGCCACTGCCGTGCGGTCTTGAAGACAACCTGAGGAAGTGTCTTCTTGGTGGTACAGGCACTGCTTTGCGGTTTCAGTCCCTCCTAACCCTCGGCGTTGGCTCTCGCCGCGGCCGCCCACTTGCCAGAATCGAGGCAGCCTCGCCCGCTGAAATGCACCCTGGCCCGTGCACGCGAAAACTAAAGCTGTCGGGGCCAGCGCCTTCGTGGAGGGCCGGCGGCTTTTTAAACACGAGTGGCAGTTGGGTTATAGACGTGAAGCACACACACGTGCCTTGCTGAGAGAGCTGCCTTTGCAGAGGGAAACAGACGCAATAAATTTTTTAAAAAATCCTCCCAAGTGAAAAACTGGGCGATCAGAACCCAGACAGAAAACACGGGTTTCCTCTGCACTCGCCAGCGTCCTCTGGTTGGGGCTCTTGTCTGTGACCATGGGTAACGGCCAGTTCCGGTTCGTGTCCCACGGGCCCCTGACCTCTGCCGCCGACGTCGCCACGCTGCTTTGTTAACGTGCAGAACTGGAGATCCCGCCGCGGGGGGGCAGAGACACGGAGTTCCTCTCCTGTCTCCTGCCAACTCGCCTCCGCCCCGCACCAAGGGTCCTGAGGGTTCGTAGGAAGAGGGTTCATGTGTGACAGCATGTTGTACAGTGGGGTTCAAACCCAGGACTCTGGGAATTAACAGGGATTTTTTTACTATTTTTTTAGATTTTATTTATGTATTTATTTTGGATAGATGGGAAGGGAGGGAGAAAGGGAGAGAAACATCAGTGTGTGGTTGCCTCTTGAGCACCCCCTACTGGGGACCTGGCCCACTGCCCAGGCTTGTGCCCTGACTGGGAATCGAACCAGTAATCTTTTGGTTTGCAGGCCATGCTCAGTTCACTGAGTCACACCAGCCAGGGCTACCTGCGTTTCCCTTTTCTATTCCAATTGCACCTCAGTAAAGCTGATGAGAAACACCAAGTTAAGGCAATGAGCAGTAAGATTCCTTCTTTACCAAGTGTCTTGTTTGGGGAAGAAAGGAAGGTCCCTCAACCGGGCGAGTCTGAGAGCCGCACCTGCAGGCGTCCGAGGTCTTTACACAAGATGCCTCGGGTCCTGGGGGCAGAGCGGGGAAGGAAGGGTGAGCCTGGAGCCAGGGGTGACACTGGGAGATAAAACCCTCCCAAAGCAAAACACTTTATGAACCTTTCTAGGGGGGAAGCATTCATGGCTGCAGGCTTTATTCTCCTCTCCACAGCGTTTCTCAGTTGTGCTGTTTTTGTTCGGAAAAGGGAGACCTTCACAAGCATAATCCAGACAGAACAGCTCCAGCTCCATCACAGAGAGAACAATGAAATGAGGTGGGATTCGTACAAAGAAAGATAGGTTCCATGTATACAATCAACGAAAAACTTATGGTAAAAAATATTCTGGGGATAGAATCGTCTTTAAAAAGTAATACCAAATGCTTCTTTGGTATCCTCCTAAACAATATTTTTAAGAAAAAAAGTACTTTCTTAGGAATCCATTCTTGTTAAAATTTTGAAAACAGTTTATCATATAGAGAAAATGGGTTTTTCCTTTTATTTATGATCAAGAATGCAGATTGAATAAGTACAACAATAATAAGACCCCTCATAATAGATGAATTTTTAAGAAACAGATGTTGCCTCCATTTGAACTCTGCAAAGGTGTGCTCACTGACTCACACCGGAGGGAGGGTCGGGGGGAGCTGCTGCCTGCCCTCTTAATCCGCCACCGAACTTGTCCCAGGAAACTGTCGTTGAGGACCTTCCCCCCAACCTGCAGCACGCAGGACCCGGACACCCCCACGCCTGCCCTCCCACGGTGCGGTCCACGTGTGCTCGCTGCGGACACAGCTCTCCTCCGGCTCTGTGAGGCACTTTGTCCGCAGTCAGACTCCGCAACTCCAGGCCACCCTGACACGCCGCTGCACCCTGCTCCAGGGACCCTGGTCCTCCTCCCTCTGCTACCACAAGGTCTCCGGTGCCCGAGTTCCCCAGGGACCCAGGCGGCACCCTGCGCTGCTGCCCGCTCCCACGCCCACGCCCTAACTTGTCGTCCCTGGGCTCTGCCCGCCCCTGGAGCAGGAGTCTCAGAGCCTCCCCCAAGACGCCCAGCCCCAGCTCTCGTGCTCACGGATTCCCACGGAGGGTTCCCACGGAGGCTTCCCACGGAGGGTTCCCACGGAGGCTTCCCACGGAGTGTTCCCACGGAGGCTTCCCACGGAGGGTTCCCACGGAGGGTTCCCACGGAGGCCACTCTTCAACGTCCCCGAGGCCCCCACCCACGCCCTCGACTCCCTGCGTCACCCTCCCCTTCCTCACTGAATCCCAGGGACGGCGCGGCCCCGAGGACTCTGGCTCCCCAGCCCTCTCCAGCCAGTGCCCCAGATTCATCATCTGCAGCCTGCCTGCCTCCCCGGAGAAATAGTCTGTGTTCCCTTTTCTTACCGGGAACAGACACCCACTCGTCCCGCACAGGTGGACGGACTTCCCACGACGGGGCGCAGGCGTCCTGCCCTGTGGAGGGCCGTCGGCAGGTCATGGCTCCACGCCAGCCCTTCCTGGCGATAGAAGTGAGCGACCCGCCCCATTTAGGCAAAATACTGAAGTGATGGGAACCCCGGCTAGAAGGAAGCAATAACTCTACGTAGGAGATGGCTGGGTCTATTTATATTCACAATCTGGCTGTGAAACTGCAAATAACCCCAGCTCCCTTTGCTCCCACCGGACACTCGGTCGTCTCAGGTTAAAGATACGGCCAGCGTGCGTCCTCCCGGCCCCACGGACGTGACAAATGAGCGGGCGTCAGCGGCAGGCGCGTGCCCACTGTGTCCGGGAGCAGCAGAACTCCGCCCTGTCGAGCGGAGGGGAAGAGACACCTTGCAATGCCCCCTCTTCGCCTGCAAACCTCTGGTGCCGAAGCCGGAAGAGAGCTTGCTTACAGTTTAGGGGTCAGAGGATGGGCCAAGGCTCCGTAGGGCTAAACCAGAGGTTTCACAAATACTTTACAAAATGTACAAAAACTCTTCACAAATTTTACAGCAGCCCTGCTCCCGAGAGCCCATGAAGCAGCTCTGTGTGAGCCTCTGTCAGGAACCAAGCGAAGCTGGAGAGACGAAGAGCCCGACGCCTGTCGAGGGTCCGCGGTGAGCCAGACCACGTCTGTGTCCTCTCCTTCCCCGTGAAGACGGCAAGTCCTTCCGCCTTGTGAGTCTCATCCCCTCGTGAAGGGTTGGAGGCCCAGAAACGCTGTACGGCCTGGCCGAGACCAGCACGGTCGCACTATTGCCGAATCACAGAGGGGACTGTGGCCCCGGGGCCACCGCCCACCCACTCGCTGTCCCCGCTGCAGGCCAGGGCATCCCCGTCCACCCTTCTCCAAGAGTATTAAACCCAAAGAAACTCCTGAGAGGTAACTCAGTCCGGGAACACGGTTGACAAACGTCAAACCTCTCCGGGTGCACGTGTTTATGGAAATGGCAGTAGACACGCCTGATTTACATCAGTGTCTCTGACGGAAGTTTCGCTCGACTCTGCGTAATGACTTCGAACCTTTGACTTTGGGAACGTGAAGCCCAGACTCGAAAGTGAAAGCCCTGGAGAAACGCGTGCGTGCTGCAGAGGGAGAAGGCAGGGCACGACGAGCCCTCGCCAGACGCCTGGACGAGCTGGGAAAGCGAGCGAGAGTCCCACAGGCCCTGGGCAGGTGATAATGAGAAAGTGAGTCAGAGGCCGTGGCGACGCTGAGGCGATTGGAGGTCGGGCCGGGTAATTTCCAAGGTGTCTTCCCACTCAGCAACCTGTGATTCTATCACATCGAGAGAGAAATGCAGGGTGAGCGGGGGGCGTGGGGTCCGAGGTGTCAGTGGGCCCGCTCTCGCATCTCCTGGCCGGGCGGGGAAGGCAGGCTGGACCCCGCATCCCGCACCCAGAATGAGAAACCGGGTGGGCCTTCGCCCAGCGAGCCTCCATCTGCCAACATGCCAGCACTTCCCCTGAGGCCTCACGAAGGAGGGTGTCAGTCGAGATGACCTCTCTGTCCAAACAGAAGGAAATATCAGCCCAGTTAGATGCAAAATCTGCCATCTGTACTGAGCATTTGTAAAAGCCAGACCCTTACAGGTGCTCTGATAGTGACTCCTGAGAGATGAGTACTCCCTGTTTTCTTTCTAAACCACCTCTACTGAGATGTAACACGTACAGTAAAGTGCATCCCTGTGAAGTGCCCACTTACAGGGTGTCGGCACAGCCAGGTGCGGGATGTTGTCATCAGTCCTCAAATCTGCCCCCATCCCAGACACACTTGACCTGTGACCTGCTTTCTGTCGCTACAAACTCCTGTTTTACCTCCTCTGGGCTTTGATGTGAGTGACACCGTTAGAGCACGTGCACACTTTTATCTGGTGTCCTTCACTCAGCACGACGTCTTTTAAACCCTCCCGTGCTGGTGCGTGTGTGTGTCGGTTCTTTGCTGAGTGGTGCTGCACCTGTGCGTGCGGACTGGATGAGCTGTTATTAGTGTGTGCGTTCCGCTGTTGGTGGGCATTTCCAGTTTGGGGACTTTTTCTTTTGTTTGATTTCCAACAGTCATCAAGATTTGTTGTATTTTTATTTATTTATTTGTTTATTTATTTATTTATTTTTAGAGAGGGAAGGGAGGGAGATAGAGAGAGAGAGAAACATCAATGTGCGGTTGCTGGGGGCCGTGGCCTGCAACCCAGGCATGTGCCCTGACTGGGAATCGAACCTGCTATGCTTTGGTTTCCAGCCCGCACTCAATCCACTGAGCTATGCCAGCCAGGGCTCAATTTGGGGACCTTCTGAATCCACAACCTGTAAACAGTCACGGACAAGTCTTTGGGTTACCATAGGTTTGCTGTCTCTCGGGTCAAAGCCTAGGAGTGGAATGAGTGAGTTGTATGGAATATGTATGTTTAATTTCATAGAAACTGTCTGCCAGAGCCGGTGAGCCATTTTGCACTTCCACCGGAAGTGGATAGGAGTTCTAATTGCTGTACATCCTCGTCACCACTTAGTTTTGTTTGTCCTTCATCTTAGCCACGGCGGGGGCTGGGAAACAGCACCACACTGTGCTTCTAGTTTCCACGGCCCTGATGGCTGCTGAGGTCACACGTCTTTGCACCGGCCACCTCTTTGTCTTGTGTTCAAACCTTTTGCCCACTTCCCTTTACTGGGTTGTCTTCTTGCTAATGATTTTAAGTTATTTAAATATTTGTACACAAATCTGTTGTCAGACATATGCATTGTGACTGCCCTGTCAACCTGTGGTGTATCTCATTGTTTTCTAAATGGTATTTCTTGAGGAGCAAAAGTTTCAAATTTCGGTGAAGGCCAGTTTGTCCTTGTGGCTTCCTGGTTCTTGAGCCCCAAATGAGGAAGCTGTGCCTTCTCCGAGATTGCTAGGACTTTTTCTTGTTTGTCCTCTAAATGTGTCACAGTGTTAGCATTGACATTAGGTGCGTGGTCTATCTGGAGTTCATATTTGCATGTGGTGTGAGGTAGGGGCTGCAGGGCTTTTCTCCAAATGCCTATCCAGCTGTTCCCGCATTTTTTTCCTTTAAGACTCTTGTCTCCCCAGTTGCGTATTCCTGGCCTCTGTTGAAGATGTATTGTCTGTGTTTGTGTGTGTGTGTGTGTGTGTGTGTGTGTAGTACTTTTTATTTACAACAAAGAAACCACCTGGAAATAAAATCACCCACCCCGGGTCACACTCTTATTTATGTATTTTTTTGCTTATTATTCATTTTTATTTTGAGACTACTTCACTAGAGCTGAGGACAGCGACACCAGGAGGAGCTTCAGATAGAAGGAGCAGCAGGAGGGAGCCTTGGGGGATGCTTTGGCCCCCTGAGGAGCCAGGGACAGGCAGCCTTGGAGGCAGGAGACAGGGCGGGCGGCCACTGCCCAGGACGCTTAGAGTCTAGGGTGCGCCCCTGAGAGGGAAGAGAGACGTGGGTGTGCTCCTGGCGGGGAGAGGGCAGCAACGTGTTTTCTTTAATTGACTTCCAGAGAGAGAGGGCAGGGGAGGGAGAGAGACAGACATCAATTCGTTGTTCCCCTTACTCATGCATCATCGGTTGATTCTTGTGTGTGCCCTGACCGGGATCGAACCCGCAACCTTGGCACGTCAGGACAACGCTCTAACCAACTGAGCTACCCAGCCAGCGCAACACAAGATTTTTCTGTAAGACAGCCGTGGGTGTGTCGTGGAGGAGAGTTCAAAAATTTTGCAGTAAATGATTGCTGCCGACAGGCATTTCTCGAGACGCCCACTTACTGTGATGCCTAAATTATCGATGACTCCTGAGCACGCACGGGTCGTGTACTACCTGCCTGAAACCACGGTGAGTGAATTAGGGGTGTCTCCCGAGGAGACAGATGTTATCCTCATGTGCTTTTCACATGTAAATGAGTGGAGCATTGCAGACGCTCAGCGGTAGCCCCACAGGACGACCCTCCTGGGTCTTACAGCCCCGACGTGGGCGGGGCGGAGCCGCGCGCTGCAGGGTGGCGCTCGCGGTCTGGGGGCGGCGGTCCGCGTTGTTTTCCGAGCTCCGTCCAGTCTACGCTGTCGTCGACCAGAGTCACACCCTCGTTTTCTGCCGATTGAACTGTGACACAGGCACCACTTGGAACGTCTCTATATGCTACTTCAAGGAACTCACTTACACTTAGACTAAGATTTATGTCATACACTTAATTTTATCCATACCGAAAAGGGAAATATCAACACACTATGCCATGAAGATTTTTCTAAAGCGTCCTCACGGGTGAGTCCAAGTTTTCCAAAACACTTGTGTCTCAGAGTTAGCCATGTCCACTTTTTTCCTCCACATCCTTCTCTTTCTTTACGGATTTTATTTGTTTGTTTTCAGAGGGGAAGGGAGGGAGAAGGAGAGGAAGAGAAACATCAGTGTGGGGTTGCCTCTCACCCACCCCCAGCCAGGGACCTGGCCCACCATGAACCAGGCCCGTGCCCTGACTGGGAATCGAACCAGCGACCTTTCGGTTCCCACGCCGGAGCTCAGTCCGCTGAGCCCCACCAGCCAGGGCAAATCCTTCTCTATCTCCTAGGGATGGTGATTCAGCACTTCTCAAAGAATCTGTAATTCCACACAAAGCTGCTGCTTGCAGGCTTCTAAGCCTGCTTTGCGGTCAGGGCACCCTGGTGGACTTCCAATCCTGCGGCGGGGGTGCTGCCTCGTCCCCTTGCTCACCTGCTCCCGTGGCCGCTCGGCTTCTGGAAGTTACAGGGGGCCTGTGGCGTGGGCTGGCTCCCAGGTTTCCTTCCAGGAAACTTGCTGCCTGCACGCTCCCAGGCGTGGGCAGCGATGGCCAGACCTCCACTGCCCCCTGGCGCCCGGAGGCGGTAAGGCAACCCCAACAGGAGACTAGCTCCGTTTCCAAAATGCAAAACGTGGGCTGGGCTGGGCTGGGCTGGGCTGGGCTGGGGCGCGCTCCCAGGAAAGGATGGGACCCTCTGTTGGCTGCAGACGGAAGGGGGAGACTGGGAAGACTAGTCTGGCCATGGAACAGTGTGAAGGACGGGCGGTCAAAAGCAGACGGCGCCGGCCACTCCCCTGGTGCCCTGGATTCCCAGTACCCCAGAGGCAGCCCGCATGGATCGATCGCTTCCGTGGAAGCTCCGTTGAAAGATCCCGAGTCGTTTTATGGTTACTTTCGCTGTCCGCATTTTGTACAGGTTTTCCTGCATTGAACCTGGATTACGTGTGTGACATTTTTAAAGCCATAGTGTGTGCTTCAACGTTTTCCCATTCCACCTCGGTTAACTTCACTGGCTCTTGCAGGCATCCTAACATGGACCTACTGCATGCCTGCGTCCGCAGTGCGTATGTGGCACCAGATCGCCTGTGCAGGGAATGCTAGAGGCTGGAGTGTGCGCTTGTGAGGCACTTGCACACAATGAAAAGCTTAACTGAAACACGCACGCAGCTGTCAAGCAGAAGAAAGTCAAGTACAGGGCTCACGGGTAGCAGGCGCTGGTTGCTTTGCACGCTGTTTCCTGCTGGGTCCCTCACTTGCCTCGGCGTCCTTAGATTTGTTCACAGCAGAGCAGCGCCACCTCGTGGTGGCCAGCCAGAAGCGCCGGCTCTCCGTTTCCTTCCCGGGGCTGGCCTGTGGCGACGCAATTGGCCCTCCGTCCTGTTTGCGTTTTGTTGAGAAGACAAACTGCACCGTCAAATCTGCTCTTTTGCCAGGGATACAGGCCTCATAGACGCTCACCAGAATGCCAGATCCTCAGAGTTCTTCCTGAGCAGTGGTCGCACAGATCCAGTATTTCCTGTAAAAGTTCTCAGCCTCCACACCTTTGTAACACATTACGGGATTATGTTAGTAAACGCAGACAGGCTTTGCCTAAAGACAGACACATTGTAACAATGAAAAGATTGTTTCTTTGATAGAAACCCACCACAGAGCGACTGCTAGTCTGCAATTCTCGGCCCCGTGTTAAATTATCCTACAGATTACTGGTGCATGAAAAAAACATCGTCCTCACTCCTCATTACTAATTCCTTAACGGGTTGTTGGAAAGTCTCAGTGGGTGGGCTCTACGAAGTAACAGGGTGCCACACTAGACCTTTGTTGAGACAGGCATTTCCTGGCGATGTAACAAGGGGCATTCCTGGAACGGTTTGTAAAATGTAACAGATAAACAGCTCTATGGATGTGAGGTGTCTGCGTGGGGTGTCACTCTACCTGCCGAGAACAGTCCCCCACACGCACTGCCACGTGCCCAGTGGCAGTGTTCGGGGTATTCATCTAGCTATGCTATTGTTTGGCACCTCATTCATTGTCGTCCTGGAATGTCATTCAGGGAATGCAAAGATGGCGGGAAGTGTAAAACTATGGCTTTCTGGGAACCCTCGCACACTATTGGTGGAATGCAGATTGGTGCAGCTACATACAAAACAGTGTGGAGGTTCCTAAAAAAAAATAGACCTACCCTATGAGCCAACAATTTTGTTCCTGTGAATTTATCCAACGAAACCCAAAACGCTAATTTGAAAAGATATGTGCACCCCTATGTTCGCTGCAGCCTTATTTACAATAAGCGAGACGTGGAAGCAACCTGCTGAAATTGCCCATCAGGAGACAAATGGATAAAGAAGAAGTGGTACATACAGACACTGGAATGGGACTCAAGCATAAACAGAACGGAATTTTACCATTTGCAACAGCGTAAATGGACCTGGAGGATATTATCCTAAGTAAAATAAGTCAGGGAAAGACAAATACCATATGATTTCATTTGTATGTGGAATATAAAGAACAGAATAAACAAACAAAACAGAAAAAGATCCATAGGTGCAGAGAGCAGACTGAGGGTCGCCGGGGGAGTGGGGGGGGCTGCGGGGCTGGTGGACAAGGCGAGGGGGGTGAGACGCACAGGCCGGCAGCAGCAGAGCCGTCACAGGGGTGGGAGGTGCAGCACAGGGAACGTGGTGATGCTTCGTCCCAGTCATGGGTGGTGCCGGGCGGGCACTAGGCCTATCGGGGGGGCACTCTCTAAGCTTCGTAAATGTCTAACCACTATGCTGTCCACTGGAAACTACTAGAATATTGAATGTAAACTGGAACTAACCAATTTTTAAGTGTTTTTCTCTTGAAAGTTTTAGGACTCCTATTTTGAGGCCTGTGAAAAAAAGTTAAGGACTGGCCACAAGTATTTTGAGCTCTCTCACTTAGGAGCTGTGTGGGGATTAACTAGTCACCAACTTTCGAGTTTACACCAAGTCTTTATTTTCCTGTCAAAATGGGGATAGTGACCTTGCCTAATGTTCATTCTTATTATCACAATCAACTCCTACATGAAGGTGCTTTATAAATAAGAGGTATGACAAAAAAATTATCAGTTTGAGAAGGAGGTAAACATAAATTTGTTATTCCATTTCTTGATGCCTTCATTGGTTGATTCTTGTATGTGCCCTGGCCAGGGATTGAACCCGCAACCTTAGCGTATCAGGACAATGCTCCCTAACCAAGTGAGCTACCCAGCCAGGGCACTGTAAAATTTGTTTTAAACTTGTTTATTGTTTATGATAACAATAAGTGTCTACACACATTCACATAAGTGTGAGGGACAAACACAAACTGTGTTTCAGCCACTAGAGCAGCTGTAACAAGTAAGACAAGTGAAAACAGGTGTTGGGGCAGGTGCAAAGGAGCAGAAACCTCCCCGCGCTCCGGTGGGCGGGAAGCGGTGCGGACGCTGTGCAAACAGGTTGACAGCTCCTCAAAAATCTAAACGTAAAGTTGCAGCATGACCCAGCAACTCAACATCAAGATACTCACCCTCCAAAAAAAACAAAAACAAAAACAAAAACCCCTATGGAAGAAAGACTTGTATGTGAATTTTTGGAGAAACGTTACTTTTAACAGCCAAATACTGGAAATAATCTAAAAGTACATCAATTGGCAAGTGGATCGAACATACACACAGGATGACGCGCTCTTCGGAGAACGTGAGCCGGCTGCCGACACCGCCGCATCTCAGGGGAGCCTCGGGGCCCCCACGCTGGAGACCAAGGCGGGAGCTGCGCGGTGAGGACCTCGAATACCCACAACTCCTGTCTCAAAGAGCTGGCGGGAACGGTCACAGCCAACTTGTTCCCATCTCCAGGAACTAGCCAGAGACTCGCGGCAATCTGGGGAGGGTGCATTCTGGAAAAACCCTCTGGACCTTGGTCAGAGTGGCGAGCTCCGCGGTGCCGTAAGTCACCCCGCCCCCAGGCCGGGTCCCCAGCCGCAGAGCAGCCACTGGAGCAGAAAAAATGCTGGGGGGTGGGGCAGAGCTCCCCGAAGGCCCCATTCCCACAGCTCTGCAATTTCTTTACCGGCGTGGACGTTGCCAGGAAACTCCTACTCATGAGTTTTCCCTTTATTTGACTTCAACAGAGAAACAGCCTTTTCTCCGGGGCTTTTGTTAAAAACCGTTAGAGGAAGTCTTTGCAGCATGTGGCTTCCAGAGGCAGGCAGCATTAGCAATAGTGCATTAGAGTAGGTGCTGACAAAAAAAAAAAAACTTAAAAAAAAAAGACGGGGTGCCGAGGCATGGGAAGTCCGCAGGGGCTCTGAAAGCTCAGACAGGGCCCCAGGGGAGCGTACAAGACCATCCGTGGGGCTGTGCACAGGCCAGGGGAGGGTCTGACAAGGGCCTCCGCTGTCGCCTCTGACCTGCAGGCCGTGAGCGAGCGGGACGTGGGGGTTCAGGCGGAACTATGAGCTGCCTGGGTGAGGATGGAAGGATGGCCCGACAAGCCCACAGGCCCTTGCAGACACTGGGGGAGCGGCTCCAGGCTGCTAAGGAGGCCACTGTCCATCACTCGCTGGCCACTCACTTAACAGAGCAGAAGCTTCAGGGGCCCCCAAAATCAAACAAAAAGAAAAAAATAAATTTTACAGATTTAGTTCAGAAGAATTACAAACAACTGAGTAAGCCTCAGCAACTGCACACCCTGGGGAGGGAGAAGGATGATTGCCAGAGTTACTACATTAGGTAACTGCAGGTGTGCAGGGCTCAAGAAAAGAATTGTGAGACATGCAAAGAAAAGAAATAAAACACAGTAAGACACAGGACAGAAGCCCTCAGTAGAATTTGTCCTTGAGAAAGCCCAGACGTTGGGCTAAACCAGCTGTGTTGAACATATGCTAAGAACTGAGGGAACCCATGTCTAACAAACTAAAGCAAAGAATCAGAGTGCTTGCTCGCCAAATAGAGAGTATCAATAAAGAGGCCAATAGTATTGAAAGGAGCCAAGTGGAAATTCTGGAGTTGAAAAATACAGTAATGGAATTTTTGTTTAATCTCTAAAGGGACTTGAAGCAGATTTAAATGGGCAGAAGAAAGAATCAACAAACATAAATGTAGATCAACTGAGATTCTCCTGGAGAATAGAAATAAAAATAAGTGAAGGAAAGTGAATAGAGTCTCAGAAACCTGTGGGACACCATCAAATGTACCAACATAAGCACACCAGAATGACCAGAAGGAGAAGAGAGAGAAAAATACACCAAGAGAATACATGAAAAAATAACGGCTGGAAGCTTGCCAAATTTGACAAAATACATTAATCTACACATCCAATAAGTTCAACAATTTGCAAGTCGTCTAAAGTCAAAGAGCTCCACACCCTGACACATCATAATTAAACTCTCACACACCAAAGAGAGAATCTTGAAAGCAGCAAGAGAGAAATACTCATCATATACAAGGATTCTTTATAAGATTGACAGTGGATTGCTCATCTGAAACCATGGAGACCAGATGGCAATGGGATCACCCACTCAACATTGTGAAAGGATATTTAACTGTCAGCCAAAAATTCTACCTCTGGCAAACCTGTCCTTCGAAAGTGAAGGAAAATTAACAATACCCTGGCTGATAGCTTTGGTCTTTATTCACACCTAGCAGTGTGTGTAAAAATGGGGGTGAATTTTTTCTGTAAAACATGAAAGTGTTCTAATAAGAACTAAGTATACTTCGATTTTGATACCGAACAAAAGATATTACTGCATTTATAGTCTAGTGTCAATGTGTCTTTCAAAAACCATGGCATGCACCTCCAGGTTTTTTTTTTTTTCATTTAAAATTTCATTTAAAATTCTCACCCACAGAGAAAGTCATTTAAAATTTCACCCATCAATGGCTTTCATAGCAGCTCCAAGACGAGAAAAGAATCATGTCAATATGCTCATCCGCTCTGAGAGTTTGTGCCCAGAATCCCAACCATGCACTTTCTGGTCATTGTGTCTCAGTGCTGTGATGTTTCCAAGATGCTTCTGTTTGTTTCATGTCGGCACTGACACAGTTCTGGAAAGTCCTTAAGAGGTGTTGCCTTTATGAATATAGTTAGGGTGCTTCTACAGGTCCTTTATAAAATGCACGCATGCATGTATTGTCCACGTTGTTTTCCGCCCACATTCTGCCTAACGGAAAAGCAACTCAGCGGGTAGTAACTGAACTTGATTACAATGTAGCAGACAAACTTTCAAAAAACACCGCAGCCTCTACTGATTTGCCTTGGCCTGTGCTCTCAGAACAGCGCATTTAACAGCAGACACTGAACTAGATTGTAACAACTGCTGCCATTCACTGAGGATCCCCTGGAGGCGAGTCTGTGGCCTTCGTTATTTCTGATTTGTTATTTCTGATTCTTCAGCTTCCCAGCAGGGGGGCTCCATTACTATCCCCTGTGGTGGACGAGTGACCCAGAAATCAAGGAAGGTGCTGACGCCCACACTTAGCAAGTGGCAGGGCTGCCGTCTGAGACTTAACCCCACTTCCCTGTTCATTCTCCTCAATCTGGTCCTGAAGTCTACCTTCGACCTTTGACCCCTCTCCCTATCCTACAGTGCCTGCCACAGAGTCCCCGGTGGTCTCTCTGTCACGCCACGAAGTTTAAAACAGACACTTTCCATCCGTGTCTTAGCAGCTCTTCAACAGTTGGCATCGCCCCCTCTTGCCTGATGGAGGAACAGCTCCTCCTGCCCTTTCGGCTGCTTCCTACCGCCTGGGCCCCCGCCGCGGTCCCCTCTGATGCTGCACATCTGTGACCCTAGGGAAACCACAGTGGCGCCCTTCTAGCCTCGCCTGATGTTCCTGCATCCATCCGCTCACTCACTCAACAGATACTTATTAACCCCTCACCGAGGGCCAGTGCCACGTGGGCCAGCGTGATACAATGAAACACTTTGTTACAAGGGAGGGAGCTCCGAGAGCAGCGGGGTGAGGGCAGGCACGGGGCGGGGGGGTGCAGCCCAGAAGGTGGACACAGCCCTGCACACAGGGGTGGGGGTGAGGGCTGCCACACTAGGGACATTCCCCCGAGGAAGTAACACTTTGGCTGACATTGGGAGGTGAGCGGGAGGTCTCTAGTGGAGCAGAGAGAACTGGACACGGCGGGCGAGAAGGGGGGCGCTGCAGGAGGCGGGTGAGAAGGGGGGTGCTGCAGGAGGCGGGTGAGAAGGGGGGCGCTGCAGGAGGCGGGCGAGAAGGGGGCACTGCAGGAGGCGGGCGAGAAGGGGGCACTGCAGGAGGCGGGCATTTCTGAGACGCCGGGCAGAGGGCCGAAGCCTGTGCGGAGGGAGGCCTGAGAAGCAGGGAGGGACAAGGCAGCCAGCGCCGTCCGGGCCGCAGTGAGGAGGGTGCTCGCCCCCAGGGACAGCGGTCGTGCGGGACCCGAGGCGGAGAGTGGCGTAAACTTGTCCGTGGTCATTACACACATGGCCGCAGCAGTTACGGTAGATGTGGATGAGAATGGGGGAACCACCGTCTCTTTTTTAGGTTTTGTTTTTCAATTGCAGTTGGCACTTGGTGTTTTACATTACTCCCAGGTGCACGGCCTGGTGGTCAGACACTTCTAAGACTGATGAGGGACCCCCCTGGTGAGCCCAGTGCCCCGGCTCCGTGCACAGGGGTGACGGTGCTACTGACCACACTCCCCCGGGCCACCGTCAGCTCTGGCCTGGGCTGCCGCCTTTGGATGCTTCCTCGCAGACAGCACGGCTCTGCTCCAGGGCAGCTGCCAACGTGCTCTTCCTCCCTCTCGACCCTTTGACTGTGTTTGTGGAAATTCCAGGGGAATGCATGAACACGTGCTCCCTGTGAGAAAAGCGTGAACCCGCGGAATAGTGTGGCACCCACTGCGGTTCACCAGTACAAGGCCAGTTCCCCGCCCAGAGGGGAGAGCGGGTCTCGACCCTTCTCTGCGCGTCTCCGTGTGAAGGATGTGAGCACGCCGTCCCCGAGACGTGCCGGACCTCAGGTTCCCACCGGTAACGTGGTGAATGCAGACTGTCCTGTCCGAGGGCAGGTGGGGCTGGCTGGCGACTCTCACGCACCTGCCACGGCAGCCGTCCTTCCGCGGCAGGGTCCCACGCACCTGCAGAGCCCCCGCGTCGGATGCACTGTGGATGTCGGGGAGGGAAATGGTGTTGGTTCGGGGAGCAGCTGTACGGGTCAGCCAGGGCTGCCGGGGCAAACCGCCGCAGTCCACGGGCCTGAGGCAGCAACAGTCAACTTCCCCCGGCTCTGGGGCTGGAAGGCCCGGTCAGGGTGCCCGCAGGCTGTTTCCGGGGAGGGCCCCCTCCCTGCTGGCAGACCGCCCCCTCGTCTCTGCGCCCTCAGGGGCCTGGCCTCGGGGCTGGTGTCTCTCTGATAAGGACGAGGGTTCCACCAGACTAGAGCCCCACCCCTCGTGGCCTCGGTTAGCCTTCAGTGCCTTTGCAGGGTCTGAAACAGGAGCACTGGGAGGCGGGGCCTCAGCACCTGAACTCTGGGGGGACAGAATTCAGTCTGTAACACCTGTGGGTCACTCTGTTAGCCCGAGACCTCCGTGGACTTATTTCTCCTCCTGTGTCACGAGACGACGATGCGAAACATGCACCTGCCACCAACCTGCAGTCCAGGTGACCACGAAAACCTGACTGGGGAGACAGGTTGCCGGCAGCCCGAGGGTGTCAGCAGGGGGACTCCCCGCTCTTCTGAGCATGCCCTTGGGTCTGCCACCCGCCCTTCTGCCGGGTCCAGCTGCTGCCGCCCTCGAGACGCCTCCCCGTCCTCAGGCTGTGCGACTTCGCAGGTCACAGGAGGGGTCCGTCACGCATAACACCTAGTTCTGGGAGCCACAGTGTGGCCTGCAGGAGCCTCGACGTGGATGTGTGGGCGGCATTTAACCCAGCACGGGGGGTGTCGGTGACTGGAATAAAGCTCCTCTGACCAGGGCCGAGACCACGCATGTCCTGTGCGTTGACTCACCCCCACTGCAGGCAGGAGTTGGAGGGCGGAGGGCAGGCCCCCGTGGTGCGGTGGCACTGGCCACGTGTCTGACCGACACTCGGAAGCGGATAAGTAGTTCGAGTCTCCAAAGCCTCCATTCGGATGCTTCTCTCGTGAGCGTTGGAGCCAGTAAACAATTCTGGGCTATTCCGTTTACTAGAACCAGGGACGTTTTTGCTGTTCTAATTCTCCGGTCAGAAACTTGAAAGGGATTGACACTGGAGTGGGAATCACCTACGTGATCTCTCTTCTAGAACACCTAGGTGAAGACAGTCGCAGGCGGAACTGAAGTGAAAAGGCAAGAACTTTCCAAACGACACTGCGATGAAACACACGTGAGCCCGTGCGGGGCTTCTGCTCCCCCCCAACAGAGAACCCGGGGACCGTCCCCGACCCCACGGGCCCCGCGGGGAGGGAGCCCCGTCCGGTGTGCTGTGTGAGAGCACTCGCACACAGCTCCCCAGCCCAGGCTGAGTGTGAAAAGCCGCCTAAAGACGTGAGTGGGAGCACAGCTAACGCTTTCCTCCACAACTCGACGACAGTCTTTTCGTTTTCTGTCCATTTATTTTCAAACGTTCTTCCCAGTTCCCATCCGCTTTGTCCTGGGCCCTGCCGGGTCCCTGGGGCCACGAGGGCCAGCACCGCTCTGTCGGAGACGCCGTGGTGGCGTGGCTCTCAGCTCTCACCCACTGACACTGCCCCTCCCGTCCCCCGCCGAGGTGCCCAGGAGTCAGGAGAAGGAGAGTGCCCAAATACACGGGTGGCATTTGCGTTTTCCACGAACTAATGATGTCCAGGCTTCTTTCTCTTACTCGGTTGATCCTTTACAGGCCATTGAAACAGGGAGAGAGCTCATCCTTTTTAAAAAATATTTTTAAAGGATTAGGCGACAAACTGCCAGGTGATCCGGCAATTCCGCGTCTGGGAGAATGCGTCTGAGACGCATCGAGAGGAGGGTTTCACAGGGACACCTGTTCCTCGCGGGCACAGCCGAGAGGTGCGAGCCGCCCCCCACCCCACACGTGTCCGTGATGGGTGACTGGGAAACAGCTGCTCCCCCCGCGCACAGCGGGACAGTGTTCAGCCTCTCGGAGAAATGCCGCTGCCTGCGACAGCACAGGTGCGCCCTGAGGACGCACGCGAGGCCGAGTGAAACAGGCCGGGCACAAGGGGACACACACACAGGGCTCTGCTTGCAGGACACGCGCGGAGTGGTCAGACCCGGAGACGGACAGGAGCGGGGGGGGGGGGGGGGGCGGGCGGCTGCTGGCGGCCGGGAGGGAGGGGGAAGGGGAGCTGGCGCTTCCCGGGGCCAGAGTTCCAGTGCCGCAAGGTGAAAAGCGTGAGGGTACGTATTGGATACTGCAGCTTGCCCCGACGTGCGTTCCTCTGTGGGTACACTGGACACTAGTGGACTGCACACTTGGGGGGTGTGATTTGTAATCACAAACATCCTCTGGGCCTTCACCCTGCCACGGGCACTGAGCTCCTAAAACCTTTGCGGCTCCCAGGGATGCGACGCCTCGCTCCGAGAGGGTGGGCGTGCCTGCCCGGGGCGCCGTGAGAGTCAGAGCCAACCCTGAACTGTGGCTGCCAGCTGGTCATGTGGGGCACCTTGTGTGAGAGATCCCCAGGATGTCGCTGGGGGAAAGAGCTCAGGGCGGGAGTCATCAGGGACGCCCAGCTGAAGAGCTGACATGGGTCACTGTCTGGGCGCACAGTTGCTTCGGAGAGTCTCAGCCGCAGCCCGCGGTACTGTGCAGGGGAGAGACAGGAATCGGTGGCTGTCCCGAGGGACTGGGCTGCCCCCCCCCCGCCCCCCAGACCTGCTAGAACACGCAGAACGTGAGAGTCGGGAACAATCACCACAACTCGACGTTAGCCTGCAAAAAACAAACAAACAAAAAAACCCTGCACAGTGTCCAGAACTGTGGTTTACTGCTCAGATGCCCCCTGTCCCCTCTGTCCCCCCCAAACGGCAGCTCCCACTCAACCTGTGCGACACTGTGTCTCCCCAGGCTTGGCTACGAGAGACCTCCAGGGCCCACGTTCGCTCTGCCGGGCGCCTGGGTGTGCCTCTGCCCAGATGCTCCGAGTGAGCTCACGGGGCGTGCTGTCTCGTAACACCCAGGTGTGCGAATTCTGCCCAGATCTCACAACACCCAGGTGTGTGAATTCTGCCTAGAAATGGGTATGAGGACAGCCTCTCAAAAACAGGGCTCTGCTTTCCGGACTTGCCCATTCTATTTCAAGACAACTTTTCTTGTCTGCCGAAAGGGTGCGGGGGCCGGAATGCCCTTTGGGTGGAGCCCTGGGAGGACCCGCCCAAGGGGAGAGCCTCTTAGACTCCTCTCGGGGAATCACCTGTGGCTCGGCCATCGGGGGAGGGGCTGAACGGTCCAGCCCTCTAGTCTCTTGAGTGACAGCCAGCCCCACCCTCAGGTCCAAGGTTACCTCGTTCACAAGAAAGCCACCGTGACCACGGTCTCTAGTAAAGAAACCACTCCGGGGGGGCAGGAGCAGCGGCAGTGCGGCGGGGGGGGGGGGGGGGGTGAGTCTGGGCGAGGGTCAGTCCCAGCTGCTTTTCAGATGACCCCACGCCCAGCATTTCAGGGGCCAGAACCACAGGGTCAGCCTGTGCTGGCTCGAAACCGCCCCTGAAGAGCGACTTTGTAACGGATTTGAGGCCCTCGCACACACCGTTTGGTGCCCTGCTTTCTCCGGCTTAGCAGTGTGTCCTGAGCATTCCCCCAGGGCGGGCCCTCCCTGGGTTTATCTCCGCTTCCAGAAGGGTTTGCGGCAAGTCAGTGGTGAGTCATCACAGTAAGAGTTGAAGGGCCGCAGAAAGTTCTTTGGAACCTCCTGCTTCGACAGGTGTATCCCCCCCGTCCCGCCCCTCTCTCTGTCTGTGTGGCCACTGCTGCGCCTCCAGACCCTTCCCCTGGGCACGGCAGGTGACGTTGAGTGAATGAAGGGTGAGGGACCTGCTCTTGTAACCGTAGTCCCTTGAGTCACTGCCGTTGGGCGAAGCTGCCC
Source organism: Phyllostomus discolor (assembly GCF_004126475.2). Lineage (NCBI taxonomy): Eukaryota > Metazoa > Chordata > Mammalia > Chiroptera > Phyllostomidae > Phyllostomus > Phyllostomus discolor. The sequence goes on along the minus strand of NC_040913.2, from coordinate 92,913,094 downwards.
TGGGGACCCGGGTGTGTCTGTCCCTTTGTGCCCGGCTTCCCTTTGCACTCACTCATCCTCAGGGCAGATATTCGTGGATTTTCACACTCTTTTTCACACAGGAGTGCAAGCCTCTTAGTTACTCCACAGCATCACATAATAGTCGCACTTCAGAACTTTGTTTTTTAAAGTTTTAACTTTAAGAGAGTGCATTTTGCTCTTCTTCGAGAAAGAACGGCACACTCCTGCTGTTAACCATAAGAGCTGCAGTTTCACTAGAAAATAAAGTTTCCTATTAGATTGCACATTCCCTCCGTCGAGTCTCTCTCCACTGTCTTTTTTTTTTTTTTTCGGTTTTGTCGGAACGCCGCAGAGGAAGATGGGACTCGGAGCTCTGCGCCTCACCTTTGAAATTCAAGGACTGCCAGGAAGCCGGGGCCCACGCCTGCCCTGTGTTTGTACGCTGTTGAGAGCGGAGGGTTCCGGAGGGAACTTCAGACTCTGCAGCTCCCGGCTTCCTTCTGAACCCGGGCCTTTCATCTGACTTCTGCCACGACTCGCCAAGACCTCACGTCTCTGTACCTGCCCGGGGATTGCCAGCTCGTCAGGGACGAGCCTCTGAGAAGCGTGCGCCCGCCGCGAGGAAGCGGGCTGCTCACAGAAGTCAATATTCCCCGCTCCCCCTGCGCTCTGAGTGTGTACAAAGGGGCTTTCTCGCCTCGTCTGGGTCCCTTTCATTCCGGGGGAGTGTTGGTAGGGAACGTGGCTTTCATATGTTGTTCTTTGGCTGAGAGTAAAATGGAAAAAGCACAGACAGCTTATTTTTTAGACTTTACTAGATCCTTCAGATTAAATGATTTTATTAAAACCCCTGAATAGTCTGGTGATACATGATAGAATTTTGCACTTGAAGCCTATATAATTGTATTAGCCAATGTCACTCCAATAAATTGAATAAAATCTTGAAAAGCCCTGAATAGAAATGCAATGACAAAAATTAAACCGGAGTGTACTGGTGCGAAGGTCGAGTTTCTCTGGACTCATTAATTAACTTTGCTCTCAGTAATGAGCTGCACAGTCCTTATAAGCTTCAATGATAAATCCTGCTCCTGATCTGGAGGGGCAGTGAGGCAAATGAGAAAAGGTCATCCCCACGCACCAGTAAAGGCACCGGTTCCCGGTGCAGAGAGAGTGTGCAGTCAGTGTCTGTGGAAGGTGTGTAGCGTGGAGGAAGGGGGCAAACTGGGCCCTGACGGCCGGAGGCCTGAGCTCTGGGGCTGATGCTGACTTCGGTGGCTCTGCGGCCCTGAGCCGGCGGCCTTATTCCTCCAGTCTCTGAAGCAAACACGTTGAATGAGAAGGTGGTGCTGTCCAAAGTTCATGTGTGTGTGTGTGTGTGTGTGTGTATGCGTGTCAGAAACGGGCCCTTTTCAATTTGCTGTGGCTCAGCCAGTCCCCCTCTTTCATTTTTAAATTTTACCTTTTTAAATTTTTTTAGAGATTTTATTTATTTATTTTTAGAGAGGGAAGGGAGGGAGGGAGATAGAGAGAGAGAAACATCAATGTGCGGTTGCTGGGGGTCATGACCTGCAACCCAGGCATGTGCCCTGACTGGGAATCGAACCTGCGACACTGCGGTTCGCAGCCCGCGCTCAATCCACTGAGCTACGCCAGCCAGGTCATTTTTAAATTTTACCTTTTTTTTTAAACAAGACTTTTTGTTCCAGCTCTGAAACTGTTCTTCGAGTAACACAAAATCAAAACACCTTTATACTTCAAGCTCTATCCTGGGCGGAGTAAACATCCTTCCAGTCTAAACAAGGAACAAGGTGACTTTCAAGTCCAGTATTCAACAGCAGTATTTGCCTAGACACTATTGTTCTATATTTAAATCATCCCACCCTGAACAGAAATGTTTATAAATTGTGTAGCACAGTGATTGTCAACCTTTCGCATCTCATGGCACACATCAACTAGTTACTAAAATTCCGTGGCACACCAAAAAATATATTTTTTTGCCAATCTGACAAAAAAAGGTATGATTTTGATGTATTCATGCCAGATGGCTATTGTTGGCTGGCTGTTGTCGTTACTTTCTTTGAGAGTCTAAGGGAAAGAGGCCAGTGCCCTTGACCTTGACGGAAGAGTCAGGTGTGGTGTGTTTTCCCAAGTCTTGCGGCCACCGGTCGTAGGTCGCTGGCGTAGCAGAAACCGCTGTTCTCCCCACGGGGAGGAAGGTTAGACGGTCACACGGAGTCCACGCCGCGTCGTCACAAGCCCCTTACTTGCCGGCACCCCATGAGCAAGGAGAACGGCCCACCCGTGGGAAGCGAGCCCACCCTAACCGGGTTCGTCTTGCCCCTGAGCCGCTGGGCCCTCGCGCTGACTGAGGTCTGGCCCCGCTGTTTTCCTGCTGTGATTTTTTTTTTCATTTGCAAGAATTTCAGGCTTACAGAAAAAGTACAATAGCACAAAGGATTTCCACAAACCACTCACTCAGGTCCCCGAAATGCTGACGTTGCACCACACGTGTTTTACCGTCCTCTTTCTGCGTGTATGAGTATGAGTGTGTGTGTGTCCAAGTAGTTTCCCCCGGAATGTTAGAAAGGACGTTGCAGACTGGATGTTCCTTCACCCCTGAAATACTTCCGTGCTATTTCTCTAAAATAAGGCCTGTTGTTAAATAGCATCAGGACAATGATCAAAAGCAGGGAATTAACATTTGTACTATAATCTAAGGGCTTTTCCAAATGTCACCAACTGCCTCAATTGTGTTCATAGGAAAAATTAAAATTTTTTACATGCATGTGCAGGCATTATTTTCTTCTTACGCTTTGTTTCTTACACATAGGTGGTGTTAGTTTCCTATGGCTGCCGTAACGGACACCACAAACCCAGTGGCTTGAACAATGGAAATTTATCATCTCACTGTTCTTAGGAGCAGAAATTTGAGGTCAGGGTGTCGGCAGGGCTGCGTGCCCTTGGAAGGTGCAAGGGAAGGAGTGGAGCCAGGTGTCTCTCCCTGTTTCTGAGAGCTCCTTGGTGAGTGGCCGGCTGCGCAACTACAATTTTCACGTGATGTTGTTCCTGTGGGCACGTCTGTGCAAATTTCCCCCTTGCATTCCAGTTCCAGCTGGCACCATCAGCTACTGGCTGTGTTACTGTGCTCTCATCAGGGAACCACCCTTGAACCTGATTACTTCTGTGCATTGTTATGCCCACAGAGGAAATTTCACACCTAAAGGGAGGTTTAATGCACTCACTTCAGATAAGGTTCAGGGGCCAGTCTCAGGAGCAAAATCTCAAAGGATTAAGAAAATGCTCTAGAGAAAATAAGGGTTTTGCAGTGTCTTTTACACATTCGGATGAAAGGAGAAGATGTAAGGAAGATAATGAAATCATTGGTGGTAGATTAAGGAGGCGGGAGAAACTAAAGCAGGGAAATCTCTAGGATTGGATGAAAATGGATAGATGCATACTTTTTTTATATTGGCAGGTGCAGGAGACTTCGCTTTTAACATACAATTTGCAGAGGGATGCAGGTAAAGGTAACAACAAGGAACACTGGGGGCGTCTCTCCTCGGTACTGGGGGTGCTCATCTCTGGAGGTCTAAAGAAGGGGCTGTTCTGAAATTGTAAGTGTTACTCAAGCGGTACAAAAAAAGTGGACAGAGCTTGCTCCAAGCAGAGAGTAATCCACCCTGCAGGCTTGGGGACCTGGCTGCCCATCACCACGACCTGCTCAGCTGGGAATTTCCTGGGATGAAAACATCCTGTGTGGTTCCTTTCGGTGACCGCATCTGTCATGCTGGTCAGGGTGGCCCCTTTTCTGGTTCACGGCTGAAAAGAGAAAACAGGCCCCGAATGCAGTCCTTTGTACCAAGTCCCACATCTTCATGCCGAGGCTTAATACTCAACTTAATTACAGTTCCAACCTTCCCCAGGACTGTAATTTTAGGCAGCCAGCCTGGAATTTCCTGGTCAGCATCAATGAACTAATCCTCCTAACAGTCCCGATTGTTCCCCAAAGGAAGGTGACCTTGCCTGAAATAATCCTTTTAAAAAAAATTGGTTTCCTCCCCCCACCCCCTCTGTGCTTTAAAAAACCTTTCCATTTCTGGAGCCCTCTGGGGCTCCTTCCCACTTGCTGGGCGGGACGCTGCCCAATTCATGAGTCCTCCAGTGAAGCCAATTAGACCTTTAAAATGTGTTTGTGTCAATTTGTGTTGTTCGACATTATGAATAAGGTCATCCTTATATATTTACATGATAGTTGTATTTATAATGTGTGTAATCCCATTTGCTATGTAATGGCTACTGAGAGCATCAAAGGATACAAAATATAAAGTAAGAGAAAGCCTTCTTAACTTGTCAGGGAGTTGGGGGAGGCAGAAGACGGGGCGGGGCGGCCACTGTTAGTCTCCAGGTTACCATGAGAAATACCTCTAGAATAGCGGAATTTTAGCGAGAATCTGGGAGGAAAAACATGTAAGTGCTTTGTAAATTTCAGCACACTCACCAGCTGGGTAGGATTAACTCTGACAACACATCTGAAGCTGGTAGCATGTGCTCCATGAGCGGGCGCGATTCTTTGTGCTGCTGTTCAGGGCTGCCCCCCACCCCCTGCCCCCAGCCCCCAGCACCCCCTGCCCCCAGCCCCCACGGAAGAAGGAAGCTCCCCGAGTTTCAGTAACTCGTCAGTGTCTCACAGCCGAGAATGGCTGGGAGCTATTTGGAGACAAGTCTCCAAGTCAGATCCAGTTCTTTCTTATTTCTTCTTCTTCCTTCTTCCCCTCCACCTCCTCCTGCTCCCTCTTCTTCTTCTTGTACATTTTTTAATTATTGAGTTTATGGGGGTGACATTGGCTAATAGAATTATGTTTCAAGTGTACCGTTCTATCACACACCATCTGTGTACTGCATTGTGTGTTCACCACCCCGTCTCCTTATCCCCCTTTTACCCTCTCCTACCTCCCCCCACCAACGTCACCATACTGTTACCTATGAGGGTTTTTGTTTTGTTTTGTTTTTGCTGAATTCCTCCACATTTTCCATCCAGTCCCCGTCCCCCAACCCCTCTGACAGCCGTCAGTCTGTTCCCTGGCCTGTACTGTGACAACTAGGTTATAAGGGTCCTTTCACTCTGAAGGTCGCGTTTTCCCCTGAGCTGGGAATGGAATCTGCCCTACGAGGCAGGGCACCAAGATGCTGCCGAAAGCATGGGAGAGGAGTGTCTTCACTTGTTTTGGTTCATTCTTGGGTACAGCCGGTATCGATCCTTTAACCGACTCTGGGTCGCAGGGTCGTCGGACAGAGAACCTCTGCGGACAGAGAACCTCTGCGGACAGACAAGCAGACCCGCCCAGACAGCCCGCCCCGCCTGCACTCCAGGCGGACCCCAGCCAGAGCAGTCTCGGGGCGGGGCCTGCGCCTGCGTCCTGCCCGGCGTGGGCGGGGCTCCGCGGGCGGGAGGTTTGAAGCCGGGACCCACGGAGCCGAGTGAGGCCCTGGCAGCTCCCGAGCGCGGGGCTCGCCCTGTCCAGCCAGCCGTAATCTGCTCCGGGATTTGCGAGCTGCACAGCTCGAGGTTAGACTGTCCGAGGGATCCGGCGGATCGGCGGCCCGGGGTCACCGGCCGCGTCCGCCCTCCGGGTCTCCCTCGGAGCGGCCCTTCCGCGCGCGGACGGCAGGGCGGCGCTCGGGAGCGCGGGGCGCGCAGGTGGCGGGATCCCGAGCAGTTATGCTCTACGGCCCCGCGAGCCGTCGGCGCCCTTCCCGGCCCCGCTCGCAGGTGAGCCCAGGTGAGGCGCCGAGAGCTTCTAGGTCTCCTGTAGGGGCTGCAGGACTCGGCTCGGATTCCGGGGCCGTTCGTCCTCGTGACGGACCAGAGGACAGACAGCAGGCCTCGCGGGGCAGGACGCGGCCCCGTGCCGCGGCGGGCGAGCCCGGGGCTGCACGCGAGACCGGGTCCGCGCCCGCGCCCGCGCAGGAATCGCGCCCTCCCCGCGAGGCCGCCGCGGCTCCGCCTCCGGCAGCTGAGAAAACGCGGAGAGCGGATCGTCGCGGGGCGGAGGGGAGCGGCGCGCCGGCCCTGCGCATGCTCGATGCCGCCCGGCGTGTCTGCCGAGTCCGGCTTCGCGCGGCGGTGCGGTTCCCTCCGCTCCTCATGGCGGAGCCCGGGACCCCGCGGGGCTCGGTTCTGAAAGGTGAGGGCTGGTTCCCTCTGGGAGCGCGTGCGGGGCCCGCGGGGGGGGGGCAGGGGCGGGGGGGCGGGGGGGGGAGGGTCGGCGGATCCCCGGAAGTCAGCCGAGCTCCTCGTGGAGCGCGGGGTCTGCCCCCGAGCGCGCACCGTGCGGCGGCCGCGCCACCGGGGCCGGGGGCGGTGGGTCGTCGGCGTTCTCCCGCGTCCCAGCGCCGCTGCACGGCCGGTGACCGCAGGGGCGCGGGGTCCGTTGTGGAATTCGGGAAAGCGAGCAGCTGCTCGGCCGCGTTCGCGTCCCTGCCGTTCGTTACGACCGCGGCGACCCCTGCTGGGCGCAGTGCGCCCAGGACTGTGCCGGAGGCGTGGTCAACGCCGTCGTAACGGCGACCGCCCCGGCCACCCTGCCGCACCTCGCGTGGTAGGTGGGGAAACCGAGGCACGGCGCCTGCGGGGACTCCCCCCCGCCACCCCACGGCGAGCTGGGCGCAGAGGGGATCGGGGCGCCCACCTGGGCCCCTGGAGTTGCCGAGGGGGAGGGAGGACGGGAGCAGGGAGGGGGCGAAGGGCAGTGGGGTGTGCAGGGAGGGGCCTGGAGTACAGACCTCGGAGCCAAGAGAGGAGACCAAGGCTTTACTTTACGTAAACTCCGGCCAGGTGGAGCTGCTTTCTTAATGTTCGTATTCTGGTAAATTAACCCGCCTTTCCTTGTGCTTGACTCACAGTTAGTTAGAGTGGCACACCTGGAGATCCTTTTAAAGCATGAGGTTTTGGGAGAAAGGGAGCCCCTGGATCAGGGGTCTGCGGGCCGCGTCCCCCTCTCCCCATTCCGCCTGCCGCCGGTTTTTGTGGGACCTGCGAGCCAAGACGGTTTTACTTTTGTAAATGGTGGGGAGGGTGGGGGAGAAACGCACCAGAAGGAGCATGGCCAGTGAAAAGTGTATCAGATTGTAACTTGCTCGTCTGTGAGGTTCTATGGGAACACAGCTGAGCTCACTCATTTAGCACCGTCTTGGGCTGCCTTTGCCTTGGGGCCGTGAGTGGCGTGCTCTCAAAGCCTGGAGTATATGTTTATCATCAGGTCCTTTACGGAACACAGACTCTTGCCCCAAGAAAGTTGAGCCTGGTTTGGGAATTTGGGAAGAGCTTTGAGGGTTCGTCATGTACACTGTGACATGTGTATGAGTCGAGTTGTTCTTTGTTTGCGATTTTAAGGACCAGATAGCACGAATGCTCTTTTGAATAGGCTTGTAAGGGAAGAAGTTTTAAATTTATTTTTTAATGTACATATAACAAGAGAAAGATGTATTGAAGTCTTTGGGGGAGGGATGCTGGGTTTTCAGTATATTTAAAATGTTAATGCCTTGTTTACCTTTAGATGTGGTGGCTTACGTTGAAGTGTGGTCAGCCAACGGAACGGAAAATTATTCAAAGACGTTTACAAACCAGCTTGTGGAGATGGGGGCAAAGGTAAGAAATTCATTTTACTATTGCTACACGTGAGTAAGAAGTTCATTGCTACGTGGGAGAATTCATCTCACCATTGCTACATGTCAGTTAAGAATTCATCTCAACATCGCTACATTTTGATAGTGCTCTGCTACCTAATGAGATATATTTACATCTTCTTACCTGGGGGGTTATTACGTAAAACAGGAAGGGAAAAGAAGACAGTGAGTAAGTGGCAGGAGAAAAAAAGAAGAAATCCACAGTACGAAGGACTCGGCCCAGGGGGTTTACAGGACGGTTGGTCCTGTGCTCGTGAGGACGGGGAACTCTAGATGACAGTGTGCGCCCTGCCCTTGGCTACATGGTGGGTGCAGCTGCTGCTGATCAGATGAAGAGTACAGGGGAGGAAGAGGTGCTCCAGGGAACGGCTGGGAAGTTGGGGCACTGGAAGCCTCTGGCAGTCGTGTAGGCATGCGAGTCTGGGGCTTATAGCCTAGGCTGGAGACCCCGAGTTCGGGGTCAAGAGTCTAGGGCTCCGGCGTTGGAAGGAGAAGTGCTGAAGGCGGACCCTGTGTAGTGTTTCTACGGCTTCTAACAGGGTAGGGGGCGAGGGGCTGGGCCCAGGGACAGTGATAAAGAAGAATGTCAGAATCCAGAAAACGTGTCTGGAAGTGGAGGGAGGGACTTTGAAAACACTGCCCACTCTTGAGAAGAGTTGAGCCTGGCGAGTGCAGCGCTGGTCGGTCTGAGAGCCGCAGGTCACGGTGGAGCCGGCACCACTGCGGGGAGCGGGCCGAGGGCATGGACCGGCCCCGGAGCCGCTGAGCCCCGCAGACCGCGCCAGGTTCTCTATCACGCTGGCTCGCCTTCTCCTCTTGGTGGTGTGTGTTGATGGCAGTTGAGAAGCTGGGAACAGAAGTGGTGAGTGCAGACGGCTCTCCGGGAGTTCGGCAGTAGACAGAGTGTGTTTGTGGCAGGGCCCTGGGGGAGGATTCGGTGTGGTTTTCGCTTCATGGGGAGGGTTTTTTGTTGTGTGTCTGGTCTAAACAACACACCTGTTCCTGCACTGAGGTTCTGAAGGTTTTCCTCCCCTGTTGTTTCCGGGAGTTGTATCACTTTGCCTTTCACTTTTAGATCTGTAGTGCATCTGGGATTGGTTTTCGTGGATGGTATGAAATAATTTCATTTTTTTTTCCATGGGAGTATTCATTGCACCCAGTACCCTGGAAAAGACTGTCCATGAACCAAGCCCCACAGCACTCCCTGTCCCCAGTCCTGTGACTGTGTTTCGGCGTCTGTGTGTCCTGCTTGGTGACAAGCCACCCTGTCTTAATAGTGCGTCAGAATAAATTTTCATCATCTTCTTTTCTTTTCTTCAAAGTGTTCTGGCCACTTGTAGCCTTTCACCTTTCTAAATACATTTTACAACCAGTCTGTTAATTTACAGCATAGAACTTCTGGGGGACTCTGAATGGGGTTGGATCAATAACAATAAATCAGTATAGAGAGAACTGATATTTTTACACAACGGAATTTTCCAGCCTATGAACACGATCCGTGCCTTTGTTGATGTTGGTTTTGAAGAGTGTTTCAGGAATGGTCTGGGCTTCCCCGTGGTTGTAGCAGCTGCTGGTCTGTAAAGTGGTCGGCGTTTGCATGTCCACCTCGCGTCCAGGAAAGTCCCCAAACTCATTCGTGAATTCTGCGGTGTTTGGGGCTTTCGCAGACCGGCCCGGTCGAACGGTGTGTGCACTGGACCGTTCTGGCTTTTCTTGTCCTAACACCTTTATTATCTCTGTTCCTTCCCGGACTTCACGGGGGAGGCCGGCGGGCAGCATGGAGACGGCAAGCACCTGGCGGCACCCTCTGGTCAAAGGGGAGCCCTCGGCACTTCCTCCGGTGCACTGCGTGCGGACTCTGAGAGCCCCCCTCCCTGAGAGTTGTCCTCGTGAATAAACCTTTAGTGTTACCGAATGTGTTGTACACACATAGTAAGGCGATCGTTATGAGTTTTACTCTGTTAATGTGGCGAATAATAATTACGTTTTCTTTTTAACATCAGCCACCTTTGCAGCTCTGGAACAGGGGCTGGGGCTGGTCGGGGCGGGCGGACACGAGGGTGCAGTGGTGCGCACGTGTCACGGTCCATTATTCTCATGCTGTCACTCACCGTCGCGCCAGTTCCCACACGAGCAGCAGCCAGCACCCATGATGCCCTGCCCTGCGTTGCTGTCCTTTTTACCGGGGTGCAGTTTGCTACTTTGTTGCTTGTTCTTCTGTACGAGTCTCGAGTCTCCGCGAGCGGAAGCGGCGCTTGCCCGTATGCACTCAGTGAATTTCGGCGCAGACAGTTACTACTGACTTACAGAACTTCTTTGCCCTTCACCTGCAGGTCTCGAAGACTTTCAGCAAGCGCGTGACGCACGTGGTGTTCAAGGACGGGTACCAGCGCACGTGGGACCGGGCGCAGGAGAGGGGCGTGAAGCTCGTGTCCGTGCTCTGGGTGGAAAGGTACGTGCCCCCCGCCCCCCCCCCCCCCCCGCCCCATTGTTGTCAGCTGACGGGACGCACGCCCAGGGAAGCGTCGTTTTGTTGTGCCGCTCCCAGGCGCATTCCGTGCGTGGGGCCCTGACCCGTGTGTCAGCCCACGCAGCTGTCACCACGCTCCGCAGGCTGGGGCCGCAGACAACAGACCTCTCTTCCCCCCGGTTCTGGGGGCTGGAGGTCCAAGGCCAGGGTGCTGGCGGGGCTGGTCTCTTCAAGGCCTCTCTCTGGCCGGTCTGGCCAGCAGGGGGCTGTCTTCCTTGGTCTCTCTTGTCTGTGCCCTGATCTCCGCTTGCGAACGAACGCTGAGTGCGGATGGGGCAGGGCCCACCCCAGGACCTCTCTTCATTCACCCCGTCTCCGGTGCAGTCCTGTGCTGAGGTAGGGGGGGAGGGGGACACAGCTGAGCCCACGACAGGAGTGCTCGGGGAAGCTTGGCAGGAGGTTGAGGTGGGAGAGGTCCTGGGCCTCTGGTGACGCCGGCTCCGGTGGGCTGTGAGGCTGAGGAGCAGGACTCGGGGCGGGGGGCGGGGAGGTGGGGCGGTGGAGGCAGCTGAGTGACCCGGGCTGGAGGCGCAGCAGCACCAGGGTGGCCACAGCCAGTCCTGGCAGGTGTGGCTCCGGGGCCTGGCTCCGTGGCGTGGCTCGAACCACGCCCAGCTCTCCTGCAGGCGTGGTGGCCAGGGAGCCCCTCACCGGTCCGAGTCACGCCCGTGTCCCTGGCTCTGCGCAGGCCGCCAGGCTGCCTGCAGTTCCTGGTGTGCAAGATGACTCAGTCTCCGAGCTGCGGCTTTTCTCGGCCCCCAGTGAGGTTGTGGGGGCCCGCGGGCCTCGCCGCCTGCACCCCGTCACACCCTCGCTGCGTGCAGCTGCTGGTGTCTGTCGAGCACGAGTTCTGGCTCCTTCCTGGTCGGCGTGGGTCTGTCGGTCACTGGGGGCGTGTTGGAGTGCTGGTTGTCAGGTCGACCGTCTCCCGCGGCTGTCCTGTCGCTGTGGCGTTTCTGTCATCAGGTGGCGGCGCGTCCCTCAGGCGCTCCCTTGTCTGCAGGTGTCCCTGCGCGGTGGTCACATGTGGGCCGTGTTCTCGGTGGGGGTGGGTCCCAGGGTGGCGGTGGCTCCCCGGCCCTCCTCTGGCCTCCGGTGTCTGGTGCGATGCCGCGGTCATCGCCGTCATTTCTCGTTGTGAGTGACGTGTCCTTTCTCGCCGGCTGCTTTCCAGTTCCTCTTTCAGTTTTAGAACCTGAGCTTAGGTGCTTTTAAGTGTATTCTGTGTGCACTTCTCTGAGGTGTTTGTATAAACTGCTAGTTTTGGGCCGTCGTCTCTTCAGAGGCTTCCGTGTCCCCTTCTTGCTCTCCGGCCAGCACCCCAGGTGGCCGCAGAGCAGGCGAGGCACGGTGCTCCGGGAAGGGACCAGCCGCACTCGGCTCTGGGGCCGGGGGCCCAGCGGACAAGCACACCAGCTCGCGGCTGTGGCCGAGCCGGCGAAGCCCCCGTAGGAAGGCGGTGGGGGTGGAGGCCGGCCTCAGAGCTCCCCCACGCCCTGAGGCCGGGTGCTTCTTCATCGTCTGGGCCTGTCCCCGAGTGTCCTGACTCTTCCCTGTCACTGGCCTTGTGCCACCCGTCCACGTGGGACGTCACCCTGGGCAGTTTCAGCTGTGGCATCCCCACATCCTTCCCGCCCTCGCACAGTGCGGCTGCCGTGGCCCCGTCCTCGCCTCTCCAGCCGCTCCAGCTGACCGGGCCGGCACCGCTTGGCCGTGTTTCCTCGAAGGTGCCCCACTCTTTACCCTGGCTCTTCACCTGCCGCACGGCGGGGCTGCGTTTCAGGCTCTGGGACTGTCCCACGGGCCCTGCCCCCTGCTGTGCCACTGGGGGGTGGAGGCTGTCCTCCCGGAAAGGGCTGTCTGTCCCCAACCTGCAGCAGGGCCCTGTGCTCGCTCCATCTGCACTGCCTGCCTCATTTCCATGCTGTCTGTCTGCCGGGCTGCCCGCGCCGTCACGGGCATCAGTTGTTCTGCTGCGGTGTGAACCGGGAGTATGGCCTCTGTGCTCCTCTCGCTCCACGGCTGCATCCCCCCCCCCACCCCAGTTAGCCGACACCCTCCCGGCTCACTGCAGGCGCCTGTCAAGGTTCGCCGCCACCGCTAAGGGACGGGGACGCTGCACTGACACTGGCTCAGCCACCCGAGGACGGCTCTCGGGGAGGGACCGGAGCCGCGGGTACAGGGCGGGGCAGGAACACGGAGCGGAAGGCGCAGGAACAGACCCCTCCTGGGGCCTGAGGCCACGGAGACGCTTTCACAAAACCCTGCAGTGACGGCGTCCTCCTGCTCCGTGCCCCCTTCTCTCCAGGAGCCCCCCCGCCGTCCGCTCCCCTCTCCCCCGCTGGCCTGCCCCCCAGGTCCTTTCTGCCCCCCTTTCTCTCTCTCTCCGCCCCGCTCGGCCCGGGTTCCTCCAGGGGCCCGTGGGGATGCCCAGCCGCTCGTAACCGGTCCCCCGGCGACCTCCGGGTCCCTCTGGAGAGAACTCTGATGTGTGTGTCCGTGCCCGTTCTTCCTGTGTCGCCCGTCAGTGTTTGCTGTGACGCGTGCAGGTGTTAGCTGCCCTGACAGTCACCGATTTCTAGCTCTTTCTCTTGCTCCCTCGAAAACATCAATGTCATGTTGAATTAAATGTGTTTGCGCTCGGATGTGTGTCTGTTTTTAAAGCGTATGTCTATCTAGCCCACCTCGTGCCTGATTTTCCCTCCCTCAGCTGGGGGAACGCACCATGGAGAACGAGGTGCTGTTTCTAAGCATGTAATTAACGTGTACACGTCCATTCCTGCGTGTGCATCTCTTGTGAACCCGGAGTACCAAGTAGGCTTCTCGTGGACACACACTCTCAGTCAGCGGTGTGTGCAAGGATGTCCTCCGTGTTCGCACACGGAGACGGGCCTCACTGTTATAAACACACGGGATGCTGGTGACCGCCACCCAGTGACTGTGTGACTGGCGTGCTGCTGCTCAGTGGGAAGTCCTTCGCTTCTCCTCCTCCTTCCCAGGCAGACGCGTGCAGCGGGGAGCCACCGTCTGCCTCGCTCCCCGCAGATAAACCCGCTCTGCAGGGCCGCATCCCAGGAGCGGGCCGGTGCGTGCGGAGGGCCTGCGTCTTCGACGCGGGGGTGGGTGCCGTCCAGCTCTCTCCCTGGGACAGGGACGGTGTGCTGTCTGCGCCCTCCCCCAGCCCTGCAAACGCACGCCTGACCCTCAGCCGTCCCTCACGCTGCGAGCCGCCTCTGTCTCCCCACTTTGTGGACGAAAAGATAAAATGATTGTAGCTCCCCTTCCTTGGTGTTTATTAGTGAGCGTGACCTTCCCGCACTGGGACTTGGAGGTGAGAGCCAGGCCGGCCTGGGGTTTGTCGCGAGTCTGTCCTGCTCCCCGGGGCCTGCGCGGAAACTGTGAGCCGTACCTAGGAAAGGCCACCGGGTGTCACCAGAGCCCCATGTGGCTGGGTTATTTCCGGGAGTTTCTCCTCCAGAGCAGACAGCGGTGTGACGGCTGACCGAACTCCGTCTTTCCTTGGGAGACGAGGCACCTCTGTGCTGCAGGAGGGAAGAAAGCTGCTGGAAGGACTCGGGGTCAGCGTGACTGTCACCCTACGATCTGTAGAGAGAAGTTGGTGAAAAGTGACACTTGGAGACCGTTTCTAAACTGCAGCTGAGCGGGCAGCACGGATCGGGGGCTGGCGTTTGCCCACTGAGGGGACCTGGCTGCCGGCGCCCCTCCTGCCTCCCAGGCCCCACAGCCCCAGGCAGCCCCCACGGTCCGCATTCTGTCTCTGGATCGGCCTCTTCCGGACGCGTCCCGGAAACAGCACCACACGGCACGTGTGTGTGGCCTCCTCCAGCGCCGCGTCTGCAGGGTCTACCCACTCCGCCCACACTGTAGCTCGTGTCGGAATCCCCCTTTACGACGGAGCGGGTCCCACCGTGTGGCTGGGTCACGTGTCTCCCGTCCGTCTGGAGATGCTTCACGCGTCCTTGTGTGTCCTTTGGAGCAAAAGGTTCCATCTTGATGGAGTTGGGTTTGCTTTTTGTCTGTTTCTTGTGCTTTCGGTGTCACTCGAGAAACCGTACCAAGTCCAAGATCACAAGGTTCACGCGTGTATTTTTTCCCAAGAATTGTGCAGTGTCGGCCCTGCACTTAGGCGTTGGGCCCGTTTCGGGCTGGTTTTTGTGTGAGGTTTCATGGTGGCGTCAGCCTCGTCAGCACCAGCTGTTGCGAAGATTGTCCCCTGGTGAAGGGTCCCGGGTTCCTCGTCAAAGCACGTCACACCTCAAGCGGCGGGCGGGGGGGGGGGGGGGAGGGGGTGGCGCCTGCTTCTCACCAGTGTCCCCCGAGCACAGGACCTGAGTGTCGGACGGCCTGCAGGCGGCTGCGCGTCTCTTTGGTGGGGGGGGGCGTCTTACATGCCCTTTCAGAAACAGGGTCTGTGTCGTCTTAGTGTCGAGTTGCCAACAATATTTGCATATTTTGTGTACCCATTCTCTGGTTAGATTTACATATTGTAAATGTTTTTCTCAGTCTGTGACTTTGATTTTCTTACGCTTTTTGAAGCATACAAGTTTTTTATTTTGTCCAGTTTTTCCTTTCCTTCTTCTATGCTTTGCATTTTTGATACCCTGTCTGAATGTCTTCAACACCATGAAATTTTTTATTTCCTCATAGGAGCTTTATAATTCTGGCTTTTATGTTTGGGCCGGTGACCGCTTTGGGCAGTCACGTGTGTGGGCAGCGAGGAGGAGGAGGAGGTCAGGGGCGCTGGTCTTCCGCTGCGGTGCCGCCTGCTCAGGAGGTGGCCCCTGTGCACTCACGGGGTGACCGTTGTGTCTAGACTGGCGTGTCGCCTGCCTTCATGGAACCTAGTGTTTAGTGACAGACACAGATTTTAAAAGGGGGCAGGGGAGGAGCTGTGGCCCCTCTTGGAGTCGTGACCCTGAGCGGTGGGGAACCAGGAAGCCCTCCCAGAAGGGGGGGACCGCGCTCTGGGGGAGCCTCGGGGTGGGCCGAGGCCGGGAGCCCTGTGTGTGCAGGGGTTGCTCAGGCTGGAGCCTGTGGGCGGGGGGGGGGCTGTGAGACAGGGTCGGGCCCCTGCAGGACCTCGGGGAGGGCCGGGGGTGCACGAGGGTCCCTGGCAGTGAGCAGTGAAAGTCTGCAGTGTGGACGGGGGCGCGGCTCGCGGGGGAGTGGGGCTGCTCTGTGAACCCGGGCGTGAGCGAGGGAAGGGACGAGTAGAGTGTTTCCAGGTCAGCACTTCGGTGTCATAGGAACGAGCAGGGAGGGCACCGCATGGGAGGCCCCCGTGGTTTTCCGCCGGGAGTGCGGAAGGAAGGGGGCGCTGTGGAGAGAGGGGCAGTGACCTGAGGGACGGACAGGCTGGGGGGGCGGGGCGGAGGTGCGGCCGCTCTGGGGTGGCCGGGGTCTGGACAGAGGCCCGAGGAGCCGCCTGAGCGTGGAGGAGAGAAGCCTCCGCCCTCCGTGCCCTCTGGGCCCTGCTGGCTCTGACCGACTCCGGCCGCAGCCGGCGCCCCCGAGGGGCGCCCCGAAGGCCTGCGCGCACGCCCACTCACACGCGCCGCAGGTCTGGAAGCAGGGCGCACGAAGAACGCTTCCTCCGTGCGCTCTCGCCTCTGCTCTCAGCCTCAGAACCGCCGTGGAGAGGGGACTTGGGAAAGTTGCGTTTGCAGTGACGACTGTGGTTGGTCACACGTGCGCTTGCTCTGGGAGCACAGGTGCCCCCTCCGGCGGCCTGTGCTGGTTTCCTCGGTCCCCCCCCCCAACGCGCAGGTCAGTGCCGCGCGCCTCGCCGGGGCCGCGCTCACCCGGACCCTGACCCCGACCCCGACCCCTCCCGCCCGCAGGTGCAGGACGGCGGGGGCGCACGTGGACGAGGCCCTCTTCCCCGCGGCCAGGCCCCCGGAGCACCTGCCCTGCCTGGTGAGACGGAAGGTGAGTGCGCGTGTCCGTGCGCGCGGCGGCGGCGGCGGCTGTGAATGCACCATTCTGTCTTATTCCTAGAAAAGCGAAGCTTGTAGGGATGGACCCACGACTTGTCTTTAGTGTTACCTTTGGTGCCTCTGTGTCACATCGCGCTTTCCAGTGAGTTAGAGGCTCCTTTGTCCTATCAGGGATTCGGGCCCGGGGCTCCCCGGGTCCCGGGGTCGCTGGTTCCGTCGCGTCTTGCCCCTGTGGTGAGGGTTTGCCTTCCGCGGGCCGAGTGGGGTTGCTGTGATTTAAGGACGAGGCCAGGTTAGATCCAGTGGCTTTTCACTGGTGGTGACAGGACCACTGATGTGTGTTATTGCCACACCGTGATTTTTCTGTGGGGCAGGCAGATAACATGAGAGTAGCAAAAAATAAGGAGAAAGAGACTGATTTTGTTTAGGAGTGTTCACGGAAATTAAGATGCTGGGTTACTGAAAAGCCTCAGGAGACAGAGCTACGTGCACAGCCAGCCAGTTACTCAGTCTAAAGCTCTGTTCACATCTTCACAGGTGCGTGAGCTCACGTAATGGCAAAAAATGCCTCTTTAAGACGGTTTGGTTAATGTTATAAAAGATGCCCAAAATGTACACAAAACAATTTTTTCCTGTCTTGCATAGTTGCAACACTGTATATTTTATTTTTATGTTCTTTTTCTTGTACAGCATAAGTGTATGCAGCCCAAAGATTTTACTGCTAAAACACCAGAAAATGATAAGAGACTTCAAAGGAAATTTGAGAAGATGGCTAATGAGCTACAAAGGCAAAAAACCACTCTTGGTAAGCAGAGACATGCCGCATGGTCCTTTGCGTCTGTGTGTATCCGACTGGTTCAGTCCGCCCAGTGACAGTGGCTCCCAGGAGGGTGCAGCTCGGTGACAGTGGCTCCCAGGAGGGCACAGCTCGGGCTGCAGTGGCCCCGGCCCAGGACGAGGAACACAGACGGCAGGCCGCCTGCAGACCTGACAGGGGACCTCGGAGGGTCTTACAGTTAAGCTCCTGGATCACAGCGTTCATTTATTGGTAGTTTCAGGTGTGCGACATAATGGTCAGCATTTGTATACACTGTTAACATCCGGTGCATTTGTATGCATTGTTGACCAAACGTAGTTACAATTTTTTCCTTTTTTCCCCTCCGGGGGAGGAAGCTTGTAAGATGTATTCTCTTAGCCAGTTTCCAACATTCAGCACAGCATATTTTTTCCGCCCACCCTAGTGTCTTCGCTGGGGCTCGGTAACAAAAGATTCTGTAAGTTTCTGGGGACACAGGCGCCCTCGTGAGGAGGCGGAGACCCAGGCACTTCTGGGCTGGGTCGCACAGAGCAGGTGCGAGCACGTAACTGACACGGAGAGTGTGACCGCCTACTCCCACCCCAGCTCTGTCTGCAAGAGTTGTCCCTGCCTTGACTCCCTGCCCCTGGCGGTGAGAATGCTCCCTTCCTCCTGCAGGAAGGAGGGCCCCCCGTCTCCTCCGGCAGGAAAGGGGGGTCGGAGTGCGCCTCTGGCACTCGCTGTGGTGGCGTTGCCTGCAGCTCGGCACAGACCTGATGCCACTCGGGCCCGTTCCAGGGGACTCGGGGGCTGGGCTTCTGAACGGCTGCCCCTTCCCTCCGGTCGTGCGGTCCTGGCTGCGTGGTCCTGGCCGCACTGCTCCTCTGGGTCTCAGTGTCTTCGTCGAGCCCGTGCCCGGGGACACTGCTGCCGACGCGGTGGGCTTGGGGGGAGGTGAAGGAGACACTTGCTTAGCAGGGGCCTGGCGTGGGCCGTTTCTCAGCAGTCCTGGTGTGAAAGGGGAGGAGGAGGCTGTGGCGGGCGGTGGGCAGGGTGCTCCTCCTGAGGAGGAGGAGGAGGAGGAGTCCGTGTGTTGCGGTGGGAGGGCGTTTCCTTTAGCCTGAGATCGGGCTCCTGCCTGCTTTCAGAGGACGACGTC
The DNA here is from genome assembly GCF_004126475.2 of Phyllostomus discolor. Lineage (NCBI taxonomy): Eukaryota > Metazoa > Chordata > Mammalia > Chiroptera > Phyllostomidae > Phyllostomus > Phyllostomus discolor. The sequence goes on along the minus strand of NC_040913.2, from coordinate 92,894,966 downwards.
CCGGTGCTCCTGTTCGAGTCCGGCGGGTCGCTGGTGTACAGCCCCACCGCCACCACGGTGCGCGGCGGCCACCACCTGGCCATGGAGAAGAGGCTGCGGGAGATGAAGGAGAAAAGGGAAAACCTCTCCCTCACCTGTGAGTGCTCGCATCTTACGAAACCAGCGTCCCGCGAATAGGCGACCAGGTTGTGCCGACCAGGTTGTGCCGGGAAGGGTTCCAGTTTCCCCTTCACCTGCTAGCTGTCAGCAGCGCAGCTCACCTCCCCCACCCCCAATCCCCTGCCGGCCCCTGCCGTCGGTGGAGCGTGCGGCCTGCAGGAGCAGTCTGCCGGCGGCCTGCTGGAGCCGCGCCGCTGCGGGCGCGGAGGCTGCGGCTGCTGCCCGTCCTCGAGGGGGAGGCCCTCGCGCCCGGCCGCCGGCTGCCCGGAGTAGCTGTCGCCTTTGTGGGGCTGCGGCAGGCCGGCTTTCCGCGGTCCCCCCCCTCCCCCCGACCACCCTCGTCCCGGGGTTCGAGCCTCTCTGCCACGGGACTCGCGCAGGCAGCTCTCCGCGGTTCTCACCCTGGGCAGTGACCCGAGTCGGAGTTCGGGCGTGTGTGTGGCTCAGCGGGACGGAAGCCCGGGGCCTGGTCGGTGCGGGGAGCGGGAGGAGGACGGGCAGCCCGCGGGCTGCGTCCGAGAAGAAGGCCGGCGTGGCGTCTGACGAGACGCTTTGGTTTCTCGCAGCTTCCCAGATGATGGAGAACTTGGATGACGACTCTCCGTGCGAAGCGTCTCTGAACGTGTCCCATGATGCTTCGTGTTCAGGTACGTTGTCTTCTGCGATACGTTCAAGGTTTAAGCGTGTCACGATTTTCTTATCTGGAAATCCACCCGGTGCGAAGACTAGTCTAGGGTCCCCGAATTGCACCCTGAAATTGGGTGTGGTGATAAAAGATAAGTCTTGTGGTAAAGTTAAGACATGAGGAATTACATGGTTCCTGCAGTTTTTCTCTTAGACATTTGCTTTCTCGGCACAGAATCAGTTGCTCATTAAGAAAAAATATTGTGACCTCACATGACCTAACCTGCTCGCACTCCAAACACCCGGTGCAGAGGGCGGTGAGGGGGCCACAGCGCGGGGGCGTCTCTGTGTGCGGGGGAAAGCGGGGGGCGTGGTGAGACAGCCCCGTGACGCACCCACACGTCCTCCCAGAAACCGGGGTCAGCAGGACCCGCCCCTCTTCACTGATAACCGTGCACACTCCCCGAGACTTTCTAGAAGCTGATCCTTCGTCACTGTTTTCCAGACGACTCCTTTGCTGGCGGCCTGCAGTCGTCTTTCGATGAGCTGTGTGGCCGCTCGGGCCGCGGGCGTCAGGACCGGAGCCCGGGAGGACGCGTGGGGGACCCTCGGAGTGCCGCGCGAGTTTCCGCGCCTGCGGTGGGGACCAGCAGCGCGCACCCGTCCGCCTCGCCCCAGCTCCGCGGCCGGTGGACGCCTCGGAAGCGCGCGCGCCCTCTGCCGGAGGAAGGACCAAGTGGCCGGAACGACCCTGCGCGCGGAGCGGCCACCCCTGACGCCGGGCGGTCTGGGCGGGGGGTGAAGACGTGTGATGAGAAGCGCGGTCTGTCCCCTGCGTCCCCTGCACCGGAGGGCCGCCGTGGGGGGCGCTCGCGGCCCGGGGGCTCCTCGGCCAAGAGAGCCAGAGCGTCCGCGCACCCGGAGTCGCCGCCGCCGGGAGGGAGCCCCAAGAGGAGAAGGTGCGGCCGGAGTTCCCCCGCGCCCCGGGTGCGGCTGTTCAAGGCGGAGAAGCGCCCGCAGCCCGCGGCCGGGCCTGCGGTCGAGCCGCCGGACCTCTCGGCGTCCCTGTACGAGGACTACTTTTCCCCCGAGAATCTCAGGGAGAGGCGCTCGGAGACGCTCCCGCCCGGGTGGCAGTCCCCCTCCAGCCCCGCGCGGTTCCGGGGCGCTGTCGGCCTCTCCAAGAGCGAGAGAAGGAGCGTCTTAGAGGCGTCCGACTTCTCCTGCATCCGCAAGAGCCTCACGTCCGCGGATGCCGCCAGCTCCCCAGCACACACGGGCCCCTGCCCGCGGGAGCCTGCGCGTGTGGAGCCGGACACACCTTTGGGCGGCGTGACCCCTGAGATCCCACCCGCTGCCGGAGAAGCCGCAGGGTGTGGCGGCCAGGGCGAGGCTCAGAGGACAGAGGGTGCCGGCCCGGACGGGAGTCGCTGCCCCGGCACCAGCCCCTGCACCAGCCCCTGCCCCGACCCAGAGCCCACACGTCCGCCTGCGCATCACGGCGACGCCACCCCCACGACAGGAGGCGACGGAGAAAGGAGGGACTCGGCGGGCGTGTCCACAGATGTGCAGAGAGAAGCTCCCGCCCCCAGAGCGTCGAGTCCCTGCGAAGGTGAATCTCATCAGAGTGGCGGCGCGCAGTTCTGTGGGTGACTGACGTGCGCAGGAGTCCCGGGGAGGGAGGGGGGCCTTAGCCGGAGGGCGGAGGGCGAGCCTGGAGCCCCCAGGGGCCGTGCGGCGGGGCCACGGGGCAGCACACGCAGCCGTCCGTCCTTCCCGTGGCCACGGCATTTTCGTAGTGAAGCGTGTCGTCTTTTTTAGAGTTTAAAGAGTGCGGGCTGGTGTCTGCGGTTGTCGGCCGGCGCGCTGTAAGAGCCGTAGAGACGTGCAGTGCCCGGCTCGGCGGGGGCGCTGGCCTCCCCGACTGTGGGGTGGCCAACCCACACGCGGCCCCGGTGGCTGTGCATGTGGACCGACCCGGAACTGTGAATCCACCGAAAACCTTTGATCTGTCCTCGTCAGTGTTTCCTAGTGTTTGTGTATTTAACGTGCGGCCCATGACAACTCTGCCTCCAGAGACGCCAGAAGGTGGGACACCCCCCGCTGGAGTGTCAAATAAAAAAGTGAAAACAGCCCACACAGTGATGTCCGTCTGGTGTGAGTGGATCCCAGTTACACCCGCGTGTGTGGTCGATCAGCAGAACAGGAGGTGTGGGACGTGCTGCAGAACTTGGGTCGGTGTGTGTTCGCGCCACGAGATACCGAAGGCGAGAACCACTGTTAACGCATCATCGGGGCCATGGATACACTTTGTTTTTTAATGGGCTCTGTGTCAGGGTCAGTGGGTTTTCTGTGTGATACGTCAGTAAACAGTCTAGGCTATAGGCCAGGAGGGGAAATCAAGGTACATAAGTACTTTTTCAGTGAGAAAAAGACGTTTTCACAAAACTGGGAATGGAAGTTTCTGTGCTGGAGGTCTGGGGGAGGAACGGGGGTCTGTTCTGGGGGGAGCTGTCGCCGTTCACTTGCCCGGGGTTCCAAGGGACTGCGCCCCTCAGGGTTGCTGGCCAGCGTGGTCCAGCCTGGCACGTGGGAAGAGCGTATGCATTTCGCCTTCGAAAACGCCCCTTGCACGGGTCGGGACCGCAGGGCCCGCGCCTCCGCAGCCCCGCACAGCCTTCCGACACGAGCGCCCTTTGCTCTGGCGTCCCACTCTGGCCAGCGCTGCCGGAACTCACTCCAGCCAGGAAATGCGTCCGCGTCGAGTTTGCGTGGAAGCAGTGACCCCAGTCGCGCTCACGTTTGACGGCACGGGACAGGAAGTGCGTGACACTGCCTGGTGTCCACTTTGTGGTAGACAGGGCCCTCCACCCCCGTGGCACTGCTGACCGCAGCCCTGGTCCCCACAGCCCCAGTGTCGGTTCTCACTGCCAAGTGCAGAGAACCACGGGCCCCCGAACCAGCACACCGCCGGCCTCTCGTTTCCCAGGAGCGACGGGGGCCGCAGTCCCAGCGGCCCCAGGGCCGTGGGCAGACTTGGGGGCAGTGACCCTCCACACCTGCCCCCCCCCGTCCATCATGGGTGGGTGGTGGGGTTTTCCACGCCAGCGCACCCGGGTGCCCTGCCTGAACCGCGGGGCCGCGCCCAGCTGTCCGGTTCTGTGTCATGGGGAACAGCCACCAGTGACCAGTGTCAGCAGGGGGAGGATGACGGGCACTCGCCTGCGGGCTGGCTCCGCCCACCAGACACGCAGTCGTTTCCTGTGGCGGCCGCCCCCAGAGCCGGCCTGCAGGCGGGCGTCCGGGACTTGTCCTTAGGGTCCCTGGGGGGAGGCGGTGTCCTGGGGGCCGTTCTTCTCTGGACCCAGCCTTGCCACAGGGCACCGGGTAGACGCCCTCTGGCCATGCAGTTCTCACGGGACCAGAGCGGGGCCGAGGCTGGCCGTCCCCCCGCCCCGCTCCCCGGGGGGACCAGCCGTGGCTCACTGTCGATTCCCACGCACCAGGGTGGGAGAGGCTGTGGTGTCTTGGCCAACCCAAGTGCACTTGAACCTGGGAATTCAACCGGGAAGCACTTCCGACACCGTCAGGCTGGCCAACGGGCTGCCGAGGTTACCCGTGACGGCTCCCTGCCCTCTGTCGGTGTGGCTGGTGACCGGCATCTGCTCCGGGCTGGGGGACTCAGAGGGCTCGGCTCCTCGGCCAGTGTCTGGGTTGGGCTGCTGGCCGGCAGTCCCCATCCTGCAGGCCACGCTGCACCGCGTACCCCCCACCCTGACTCAGCATCTGCCTCACCGTGCTGGTCCCCGAGAAGGGGGGACGCCCCCCGGCTCCACAGGGAACAGGCCGCGGCAGCCACGCGGGTTCAGAGGGACGGCCCCGAGACCAGACAGGTGGTGGTGGCAGGTGCTCACAGTCCCCCTTCACAGGAGCTCCCTCGGGGAGCAGGCCGGCTGCTTCTGGAGGGAGAGGCGGGAGTAAGGAGCCCAGGTAACTACAGCGAACGTCGCTCGCTCGACTGCAGGTTCCCAGGGTGTCTCCGCCGCTCAGCATCCGGTGACACCGCACGCCACCTGATGAGTGTCTTCCCGGTGTGTGTGTGTGTGTGTGTGTGTGTGTGTGTCTCGTGGCAGGTGCCGTCCGGGGTGGAAGTTTGTGGGGAGTGGAGCCCCATTTCCCCTCCGTAGACGGGGAGCTCGGTGCTGCAGGCTGTTTCTGGAGTAACTCGCCCTCACCTGTAGCCGGGACAGGACCGCCCTCTCGGCGGAGCTGGGGTTTGGTTGTCACACAAGAATCGAAGAACTGGAGTTGGAGTCGTGCCTGAGCTGCAGGCGCTGTTCGCTTTGTCTCGGGGGGCTGACAGGGGGTGCTAGCGCGGCACAGCGTCGCCCGGCAGCCACAGTGGCTCCTGACCCTCCAGTTGGGCGGACTGCGTGGGCCGCCGGAGTGGAAGGAACTGGAAGTTGGAGCAGGCCTCAGAGCTGGGAGTGCGCAGTCAGCGCTGGCTTGAAAGGACTGTAGCCAGCGTGCAGAAAGAAACTCTGAAATCTCAGCCGCTTCCTTGAGCTGCACTAGTGTCCAGTGCACGGGAAGTCCTGACCCATCCCCTGTCTACTTGGGTTGCAGGTGCTGAGGACAGGCCCGCCAGGAGCGGTGCGGTGGACGGCTCTCGGGCCAGCCGCGAGGACCCCAGCGGACCGCACGAGGCCCCGAGGAGGAGAGGGAAAGGCCCAAAGGTCGGTGTGAAAAGACGACACTAAACTTGCAACGCTGCTGCGTCCTCTTGTCTGACTCGGGGTCCCCCACTTGGGGTTTGGGGTGCGTGGGTGTTGGGTGCCGTGGCCGCGGTCCTGGTACAGAGGGGTGCAGAGCGGATGCGTTTATCCGGGGGGGCCAGGCCTCCCTCCGGGGCTCTAGGTTCTTCCGGGCAGGTCGCCCTGCGGCTTCTGTTGGGGAGCACTGACCCCGCGCCAGCCACGCTCAGCTCCCTGCAGGCTGGGGTGTCAGACTCGTCGTCACTGGGGCCACAGCAGCCTCGCGGGTGCCTTCAAGGGGCCAGAACAACGGTAGGACTGCATAAAGGGAACTCCTCCTCAACTGTCAAGGAGCTGAAATCACATCCGGCCTTTGAAGGCACCCGCGAGGCTGACGTGGCCCCCGGTTTCAGTGAGCCTGACACCCTGCTGTGGGCCTTTCTTCTTAGAAGTCCTCCCCTGTGGGCGGTTCTCCATCGCTGTTAGATGGGAAGGAGGCAGAGAGGGAGGGGAGAGACGCTGATGCACAAGAGGAGCTCTGATCGGTCGCCTCCCGTGCGCACTGGGGGTCTCTCTCACCCGCACCAGGGATGGAGCCGCAGTCTGGGGGTGAGTTGGACCAGGGGTTGGACCCACCACCTCTCTCTCGGGTGTGCCCCAGCCGGGGCTGCACTCACCCCTGAAGTGGTCCCTTTCCGACCAGCGTGCGGGCAGACGCCCGGCGGGCTGCTGACTCAGGATGCTCCCGCAGCTTGAGAAGACACCCGGCGCGTGCAGAGGGCGAGGCGTTAACAGAAGAGAGGCCGAGAGAGCCCCGGCCGGGAAGCAGCGAGGCCTCACTGCACGGCCTTCGTTCATGCGAGGAAACGGGGGGCACTCCAGACAGGTCCCAGCACGGGCCGTGTGCGTGTGGGTGTGAGGGCAGCTGCAGCCATGCCAGCGACTCTGCCTGAGGAAGCGCGGCCAGCACAGGGCCAGCACAGGGCCGGATGCCGCGCTCAGCGTCACCGTGCACCTCAGCTTCGGAGTGAGGCTGTGCTGCTCTTCTGCACAGCGGTCTCCTTTCCGTCTCACGTGACCCACTGGTCACATTGTGACTCTGCTCGTTACAGAGGCCCAGGTCTTTCTCGGCACCCGTCAGGTTCCGGCTGTTTCTCCTGGTTTTTGTTTTCGGCAGTTGTTGCTGCGTCGGTCCAGTTTTAACAGAAGGCGGGGACAAGGGATGGGAGACCCTCGTGGGGCCACCTGGTGGGCTCCGAGGGGAGGGACACGTGTCTGGTGCCCAAAGGAGCAGCAGGGGCCCGGGGATCCGAGGAACGTGGTCGCTCCCCCAGGTCCCACCCGCTCGGGTGTCCAGGGCCGGGCATGGGGACTCGAGGCCCGTGGCAGAGCGGGGAGAGGCAGGAGCCCCTGCGGTCCGAGCAGGCGTCTTCGAAAGGCCACACCAGAGGGTCCACGCGTGGAAGCTGGCGTCTGTTCTGCCACCCGCCCCACCAGCCGCCCCGTGCCTCTCAGCCCTGCCCCTCAGTGGGCTGGGATCTGTCACTGTCATCCGTCCGTCCGTGGGGGAAGGTGCTCTGGCCGGCCAGACGCAGCCAGGACCAGCCCCTCCCGGCCGCCCTGTGACACGCCCTGTTCTTCCTCCAGCACTTTCCTCCTCTTCCGGGCAGTGTGCTGGGCCCACGGGGACTGTCCCCACCCCGGCCCCGCTTCTCCGTGGCCCCCAGTTCCTGGAGTGGGGAGTGGACCCTCACACGAGAGCTGCCCCCACCACCACAGTGTCCATCTTAGTCCACCTGGGCTGGCACAGACAGGGCGGCTCATAACATCAGTTTCATAAGCCATAGGTTGCATTTTTCTGGAGACACTTTATTTTTTTTAAAGATCTTATTTATTTTATTTTTAGACAGAGGGGAAAGGTTAGAGAAAGCCACGGAGAGAAGCATCAGTGTGTGGTTGCCTCTCACGCGCCCCCCTACTGGGACCTGGCCCACAACCCAGGCAGGTGCCCTGACTGGGAATTGAACTGGTGACCCTTTGGTTCTCAGGCCAGGGCTCAGTCCACTGAGCCACACCAGCCAGGACAGAGACAGTTGAAATGACAGAGCTGCCAGGTAGCTAGGTAATGGTAGATCCTCAGGGAGCCACGTGGAGGTGTTCTCCGGACTCGGTCTCACGCCGGGCCTGATGCTCTGTGCACTTTCCCTGTGGTCGGAGTCCACAGGGGCAGGGCCGGGCGCTCGGCGGGCGTCTGTTCGTGAGGGGGCCGGAGCGGGGGCCTTGGCAGGTGTGCGGCGGGTCCCGCTGCAGTTCCTCTTACGGGAAAGCGGTCTCACTGTTTACCGCTGAGCGGTACCGAAACCCAGACCACGTCAAAGAATGTTTTATTTTTAAAGTGTTTCTCTTTTATCACTAATAACACAAGTGCACTTGTTTAGTTTGACCTGCCTTTGATCTCACTAGAACAATATTGACTAGGCTGTTTCCCAAATGTGCGCGCTCTGTCTCTCCCCTCCCCTTTCCTCTCGCCACTTCAGGACTTCCAGAACATGCTTTCGCTAAAACTAAACGCAGGGTTTCCTGCGAGTGAGTTGTTTCTCGCTGGTCAGTGGGTTGTTTCGCACGGGCGTCTCTCCACGTTGGCCGGGGGTGCCGTGCGGTGCCGTGGGGCTGTGTCTGGGCACATGCTCATCCTCCGAGGGGCAGAGCCCCCACTGAACAGCGGTGTGGGGAGCAGGGAGGGGTGGGTTTTCTCCTTTCTGTCCAGGCGGTCAGTGAGAGACCTCCCGGGATGCTCGGATGTGTGAGAAGAGGCGACAGAGGGACACTGGGACGTGAGACTTCACACTAACTCCCTGCGGCCCCCGCTGAGCGAGGCTGGCTGGGGTGCCGGCCGGCTGCGGCTTCGCTCCCGCTCAGGGCACCCGCCTAGGTCGCAGGGTTTTCCCCGGTCGGGGTGTGCACGAGAGGCAGCCGATCAGTCTCTCTCTCTCTCCCTCTCTCTCTCTCTCTCTCTCTCTCTTCCCCGCTGAAGATGCGTAAACATATCTTGGGTGGAGATTAAAAATAAAAAAAAAATCATTACAGATAATGAAATGAAGGCTTCTACCTTCCTTTGAGGCTGCATGTGGAATACAGTGCATACAGTACAATTTTATCGTACTTTTCTCACTTCCGAGAGCTTCATGCTTACAACTAAAACGTTAAGATACGTGCTTTTTGCTCGCGTCCCTCGTCCCGTCTGGCGAAGGCCGTGAGAGCCGCGAGCGACCCGCGGACGCAGGCGGCCTCGCTGGCCCTCCTAGAGGAGGCCGAGGTGCCAGAGCTGGGCCCCGCACGGACGTGCTCCCTCCATGTGTCAGTGCTGACGGAGGGTGTCTCCCCGCCTCCCCGCTGACAGCGAGGAGGCCCCTCTCCCCCCGCCCTCTCCCCTGTCCCCGGGGGCCGGCCGCCTCCCCTGTCTCTGGGAGTCTGTGCCCAGCCGGCCGCCGCGGCCTGTGGTGCTGCCCTTTTCTTCCGCTGGTGCTGCTGCTGCTTGTTGACGTAGCAACCTGCATCCCAGGACATCGGGGCTGGTTTCGTCTTTCCAGTTTCAGTTGACAGACCATAGTACCTTAGTTTCAGGTGCACGGCAGAGAGATGAGATGTTTATACAGAAGTTGTGGAGTGGGCAGTTCCTTACTAAACTGCCGGTTTCCCTCCTCCTGCCCCGTGGCGAAGAGAACAAACTGTGACCATTGCTACTCGCACCATCCCTTGCCCTCGACCGAAGGAAGTGATCCTTACAGGCGCCGAGTGTGGACAGAAAGCTCGGACTCGCACCTGGCTTCTCAGTGACCGTCACTCATGCTCCCTGTCCCCGCTGTCGCCCACACACACGCCGCCACCTCTCGCATGCCCGGGGTCCCTCCTCAGAGGCTCCCTCGCGCCCCAAGTGGAGGCTCTACCCCATCTCCTGGTCACCTTGCACCCAGCCCCTCCTCTGCGGCGACCCCACCTTGAGCTGCAGCAGCAGGACATCCCGAGATCCGGGAAGTGTGCCGAGAGCGTGTCAGGGCGTCAGGCCAAGACACTCGGCGGGGCTGGGTTAGTGAGGCCCCGGGCGCCCTGTTTTGTGAAACTACGTCTGACGTGCCGCCTCAGCTGAAGGCCGTCGTCGGCCCAGAAGAGGCTGGATTTCAGGTGGAGAAGCGACACCCCGACGAGGGGCAGCGAGACGGTGACACTGCACTGTGGCCGTCCGGTACAAGCGCAGAGCAGCCGGGACACGGGGAGCAGAGGGGCCGTCTGTCACGTGGGCCAGCCCGGACACGTGTGGGGCACCGTGGTCAGCTCACGGCCACACTGCCCAGCGGGCTGCGTGGGAAGTGCGTCCTGCGAGTCACAGAACGGGTGGAGGACACGCGTGTGTTTTTAAAATTGTGTGTACACACACTCCCGCAGAAAGAACGTTTGGCTTGGAATATATACCAAATCATTAAACACTTGTAATTTCTGGCTGGAAGAATTACAGGGAAATTTATGTGTGTAATGATACATTGCCAAAGTCTTTAAATTTTTTTTTGGTCATAAGCATGTGTTTTACCTATGTAAGTAAAGGAAGTATTTTAAAGCTATTATAGGCCCTGGCTGGTGTGGCTCAGTGGATTGAGCCCTGGCCTGAGAAACAAAGGGTTGCCAGTTCAATTCCCAGTCCGGGCACATTCCTAGGTAGCAGGCCAGGTCCCCAGTAGGGGGCGCACAAGAGGCAACCACACATTAATGTTTCTCTCCCTCTCTTCCTCCCTTTCCCTGTGTCTAAAATGAATCTTTTAAAAAATACTATTATTGAAATCGAGTGTAAGCACAGGGAGTATAGTTAGTAACATTTTAACGACTTGGCTCGGTGCCAGGTGGGCACATGAACCATGTAGGGAACCACTTTGGAGCACACGCTTGTCTGGCCGCTGTGCCGCGCACCTGACGCTAACGTGAAATCCTGTGGGCTGCAAACTGTGATGGAAGAAACAGGGTAAAAACTGCACAATTACCGAGAACAGCAGCTGCCGGCCCCTGAGGAGGCAGCCCCGGTACCTGCGCTCCCCAGTGCAGGGCGCTGAGGGCTTGGGCGGACTCACCCAGTGGACGAACTGGTCATTGTGTCCGTCACCCGAGACAAGGACGTGGCCCCGAGAAGCCCTGGGCGACTGGCCCCTTGGCAGAGCCCACGCACGGGTGACCCGCGGGTCCACACGCCAGAGGTGGTGGGAGGGGCTTCTCGGGAACCTGGTCCTCCCCTCGGCCCCCCGCCCTGGGCTCTTCCGGACGGGTGTCAGAGTGGCATCTTGGCGTCCACCTCCCGGGCCGTCAGCGTCCAGGAGAGCACAGGTGTCACGTGCACTGAGCCCGGCACAGCTAACGCCCCGGCTTATTACAAAAGCATGAGCATGTGGTTCTGTGACACAGCCATGTCACACTCAGGCACACCACGCGACACTTGAGGTGAACTGTGCAAATTAAACCTATAAATTACTGCCCCCTTATTATGACCCTGCCAACCACACGCAAGCAGGCCTTCCTTCTGCAGGACCCTGTGTGTGTGTATGTAAGTGTGTGTGTGTGTGTGTGTGTGTACATATGCATGCTCACGTGTTTACTTTTAATGATGTAACTTTTCAAAACACGTATTAAAACGTGTTTCTGTGGGAAAACACGTTTTGTATTTTTGACGGTTTCCCGTTCCTTCCCTCTCGAAACCCGCAGCCGCCGAGGACGCTGGTCATGACGAGCCTGCCGCCCGAGTGAGTACCCCCCGCCTCGGCCGGTGCTCCCCGTGTGCCCCGCGCTCCTATGCCGCCGCGCTGCCCGGCAGCCCGGGCTGTGTCGCTGCTGCTCTGGACGACGAGCGTCCGAGTCCGAGGGTCGCTGGACGTTGAAAACTGGCCACGTCAGAGGTGGCGTGGGTCTGCTGTCCCCCTCGCCGGCTGGCCTGCTGGCTCCGTGTGCCCACCCCGCACCCCGGGGGTGCGCAGGGAGTGGGGCGTCGCTGCCGCAAGCGTGTCCCCCGCGCTCCGAAGCACACCCCACGGCGCGTGCGGACGACGGTCCTCCCCGACTCGTGGAGGTGCACGCGGCCGCCGGCTCGCTCTGCGCACCTGCCTCGGGCCTTCTCGCTGCGCAGCGCACCCCGCACCTGCGGCGCCGCCTTCTCTGGGACGGGTGCCGAACCCCCGTTTACGGGGGAACCGTGTGTCCTCACAGCAGCCCTGGGTTGTTAGCCACGGTGGGGCATCTCCCTGACGAGTGGGCAGCAGAAAGGGCACACGTCCCACCCGTGTTCAGAAGCCTACCCTCGTCCTGCCCGCGGCTGGCACGTGGACGGGCCGAGAGTCTGCCCCGCCCGGCCCCTGGGAGGGGCAGTGCGCCCCAGGCTGCGCTCGTGTCCCTGGAAATAACACGTCGCACGTTCTCTGGAGCGTGACACAGAAACGAGCATTGGACGTGCGGATGCTGTTTCTAAAAGCCTGGGGTTTTGCTGCAAACACAGAGGCATTACAGAGCTACGACTTTGGGGGGTTTGGAAACCGGACTCCTCACGTAGGCCTGACGGTGTCTCTGTCTCTCTGTTTCCACCCTGCGCGCACTCCCTGCCCGAGGCGGGGACAAGACCCGACGCCCTGTCCTGTGTGTCTGGGGCTCGGGAACCAGCGGCTCTGCCTGCCGAGTGTCCCGCACAGGTTCACGGCTGGCATTGCACCAGCCGGCCGCCCCCAGGACAGCGTGTGAGTAGGCCAGTAAGGGGATGACCTGCTCCCGAACCACGGCCAGCCGATGCCACTGTCCCCCCAGGCCGGGGAGGAGAGGGGGGCCAGGTCCACATCTCAGCGAGGTGACCTTTTGCCCAAGCAGGCCCCGGGGAGGGGGAGACCCAGGCTTACCGGATGTCCAGCCCCGAGTACACAGAGTGCAGGTCCTCACCTCGGGGCCCCGGCTGGGGAGCAGTGGCCTCGGTGCTGGCCAGCACGCTGGCGGCTCCAGGGGGTCACTCCTCGGGCCTGTGCATGGCCCGTGCCCCTCCCTCCCGGGAGCACCCCACCAGGCAGGAGCTGGGCCCCAGCTCCTCCCCCTGCTGGGACCCCGCAGCACCTGAGAGCTGCCGTGGCCGCACAGGGGCAAGTGCTGCAGGGGCCTCAGGGAGCGCTTAGGTCGGCCAGGCGTGCCTTGTCCAGGACGAAACCCTCCTGTAGCCCCGAGACTCGGGGTCCACGGCCTGATTGTCCCCCGGCTGTGGCTGCTGCTCCCCGGGGCCCCATCGGGGAGCCCCCGGCTGCCGGCTGCCAGTCACCCACAGCAGCTGAGACACAGACACCCTGGCAGGCTTGTTCTTCAAACCTACCCACCGGGTTTGTGTTCCATCTTTACATCAACACGTGGGTTTGAAACCTCCTTGAACCCGCGATCAGCACGTTAGATGCCGTACCGATGAGCCACACTTTGAGAAGACACTTGTGAGCACGTGCAGCCCGTGGCTGGCGGCTGCCGGGCCCTGAGCCAGGGGAGTCCCAGGTGCACAGACACGGGGACGCTGCGGAGCTGCGGGGTCTCGCGGCTTTTGGCTCTGCGCCACTTTCCTTCGCTTTCCTCCGCTCAGCTGTGCTCTGCTGTGCTCTGCTCTGTGTTGCGTTGCTTTGCTTTGTGTTGCTTCGCCTTGCGGCCCCGCCTCACCCAACTCTACACTCTCCACAACCCCAGGAGGTGCAGGTCTCTGGTGGAAGTGGGGATGGGACCCGGGCCTCGAGTGTTTATCTTCTCTGCCCACGGATCTCTAAGCGTTTGGAACTGTGACATAGTTCGCCCCTGTCACTGACGGGGGGAGAGACAGGTCTTGGCACCCACATCCCCAAGGTCACGGGGGAGAGAGCCGCTGAGGGCCGCCGTGGAGGGCGGGGGGTGTGAGTGCCGGTCTCTCTGAGCACGGACCCCGCGGCCGGTTCCCCCTGCCACGCGTGTCAGTCTCGGAGAGGGGAGAACCTGCTTCTCGTGTGTGTGTGTGTGTGTGTGCGTGTGTGTGCATGTGTCCCAGCCTGGCTGGGGAAGCCCCGCGTGTGTCTGCCTCTCCCCGGGGGTCTCCAGAGCTCGCCAGGAGAGAGGGAAAGCAGGCTGTCGGAACGGAAGGCGTCACTAGAAAGGCAGACAGGAAGATCGGAGAGTCGTTTGGGAAGGAAGTTAAACTGGAAGATTTTTTTTAAAGGTACTTAAGGCCGTAGTGTAACGACAGCGCGGACAGTGAACGTGACGGGCTCTGTGGAGACGAGGGGCCTTGGTCACACTCGTCCTAAGAGTGGACGTGGCCGCTGGACGACAGGGACCTTTCCCTGCCCTCAGTCCACAAACTGTGTGTCTGGCTCGCAGTAAATACACGTTGCATTTTCCCAGTGAAATGTGCCACCGACAGCCTGGTCCTGAGCAGGCACAAACTGTCCCTGCAGGTCTGAGGGGACCACGGCCGCTGTGGTGGGGGCAGCCTGGGGCCCGGGCGGCTGCACCCTCACCCCTGGGCGAGCCCCCTCCTGCCTTCTCGGCCCCGAGAACAGGCCCTTGGGGTTGAGATCTGAGGTTCTCTGACTCCCCCACATTTCAGGTTATGGATCGCAAAGAAATTCAGACAGGACCACCATAGCGGAAACCCGTGCAGAATCCCAGTGTCCTCAGGCTTCTCAGAAACTCTGTGTGATCTCGGTGGTGCTGCTCCTCGGCGGGAAGCATCTGTGTTGCTGACTCCTCTTCTCCCCGTTCGCAGAAAGCAGAGCATCGTCCTCCAGGTGGTCGCCAAGCTGAAGGGCTTCTCCGTGGCACGCGAAGTGTGCGGCAGCACCACGCACGTGCTGGCCGGGCAGGCGCTGCGCACCCTCACCGTGCTGCTGGGCCTGGCTCGCGGCTGCTGGATCCTGTCCTACGAGTGGGTAAGCCTGGGCGGGGCGCAGCCCCAGGGTGGGGGGGTAGGGGCCAGCACGGGGGTCACTCCACACCCGTAGTTGTGTATTCACGTGCGTTCCCGTGGGCGGGGAGAGCCCTCCGGCGTATCCCCCAGCTGTCACCTCCAGCCACCGCTGACCCATGGGAGCAGGGCGCTGAGGGGACCCCTCAGCCGCCGGGAGAAATCCGATTAGAACGGCCCTGGAAGGAAAGGCTCGTGTGCGTTCCCACAGCCACACGCACTTTCTTTGTGTGTGTGACCGAGAAATAACGTGACCTGTGTCACTGACGGTTTCAAAAAGCCCCAAAAATTCGGTGCCTGTTTTTACAGATGGATTTACTTAGGATGAATGTTAATCCCATTTGGACACATTTTATCTTATGCATATCTATCTGTAACACGACTTGCCCTCATTTCTGTGAATTAAAGGTAGTTTGTTTTCTTTAAATCATTGTTTTCATTATTCATAAAAGTTGGAATTGTTGCTGTTTCTATTTTTATTTGCCCCTCAACCCCTGCCCACTCCAGAGCCCTGCAGCCTGTGAGAGGGGTTGTCGGTTATTGGGTCGCTGCTTTGCGTCTGCACAGTATCCGCCCTCCCTCCTCCTCCCACTGGGAATGTATCGCATTAGTGCTGTGTCAGTGTAAGCCAGTAGAACTGGGATACACTAACCAACTGCAGATGCCTGTGTAAGCACAGCTCTGGTCTCGTCCCCGCTTGGGATCTGACCCTCTGCCCTCCGGTCCGGGACGCGTGAGACCCTGGTGCCCACGGGCACCAAGCGAGTGGGAGAGGCTGGGACTGCCCCGGAACGCCCGTTGGCACCCGTGGTGGCTGGAGGCCCCCTCACCTACTTAGACATCCGTGCTGACCCGCCCGGCCTGGCACCGGGGAGCGCGTGCAGGTCCAGCTCCGTGAACGAGCGCCCTGTTCTCTCTCTCTCCGGGTCACAGTGTCTTCGCCAGTCAGCTGTTCCTTCCCCCATTCCCCGGAGGAGAAAATGTTCTGGGTCCTCCACGGAGATACCATCTGTCCTTGACTCTGTGCCCACCCTGTCCTCCTGGGGCTCTGAGCCGGCCAGAGGGGTCAGGCACAAGGGTCAGCGTTTGTTCTGCCACGCCGGCGCCGCCTCGCTCTGCTCCGGGTGCCGCCAGGGCTCCCTCCCCCCCCCCCCCCCCCCCCCCCCCGCCACTGACGCTGAGTGGAAAGGGAGCCAGGTGCCGGTTTAGCGTCCACGTGGGGCGCGCCACACTGTGGCGAGTGGAGGGGAGTGAGGCAGGTCACTTAGCAAACTCCGGTGCCCGGAGGAGACTCCTGCCTGGAGCGAGGGACCGGGCCAGCTCAGGGTCTCGGGGGAGAGAGTGGCCTGTGAGTGTGGTGGGAACAGAGTTGGGGCCCCGAGGCCCCTAGGTGAGGGGGAGGAGCGAGGCCGTGCTCACAGCTGGCGGCGTGGTTGTCTCTGTGGGCGGCGGCGGGAGCCCAACCGAGGCAGCTCTTAGGACCAACACTCAAGTCCAGCAAGTTGCCAGCATGCAGCGGTCAGGTCCGCACTCCCTGACGTATTTAACTGTAAGTCTAGCTCTTTCCAGCCTGTGCCAAGCCATGGGCACCTCTCGGGGCAACCAGCACAAGTGCCGTGAGACCAGGGGCAGGAGGAAGCCCCCCACCCATGAGAAGCGAGAACATGAGCACCGGCGCCCCGCTGCCAGCACTGAGATGGCCCCGGCGCATGCACACATGGTTCAGGTGCGAGGAGGCAACAAGAGGGACGGAGCCCAGACGCGGGCAGTTTCTCCAGGGGCTCGGGGTGTTGTGGGCGCAGAACAAGGGTTACTGAGGTCGTCTACACCGCGTCCAGCAGCGAGCTGGCCGGACCGAGACCCTCGTACAGACCCGCACCGTGCTCACCCGTAGCACCCCGCGCTGACAGTGGTGCGAGCCCCACCGTGCACGGCCCCTGGGCCGCAGGAAGGGGGCCCAGCCGACTCCTAAAGAGGAACAGATATTGAACAAAAAGCGATCGAAGAAAATTCAGAAGAAATATGATGAAAGGAAAAAGAACGCCCAACTCAGCAGTCTCCGGGAAGAGCGCTCTGGCGGGGCAGGCTGCTTGCGGGCATCGCTTCACGACCAGGCCAGGGTGGCCGAGCGGACGGCTACGCGCTGGAAGGTGAGGAGCTGAAGTCCCGTCCGAGGAGCACTAAGGCCCGGAGACGGAAATAACTGCTCCTCCCTCCTTTCACACTAAAATATATATATATATATATATATATATACACACACACACACACATCTCTAACCCAGTGGTGTGTACAGAATCTGTATGCTGAAGATCATAAAACGCCGACTTCAACCACAAAGAATTAAAGGAGGGACGCCCCGTGTCCACGGACCAGAAGGCCGTGGGGCTAAAACGTCACTCCTCCTCGGAGCGGTCCGGTCGCGGTCTCGGGGGACGTATCGAAGACGCAGGCACTCCGACCCGGCAGTGCATGCGGAGGGGAGCAGGGGCCAGCCTTATGGATGCGCTTCCAGGGAGAGGAGCAACGTCGGAGGACTGGCCCTGCCTGGTGCGAGGGCCTCCTTCCCACGCCACCGGACAGGCAGGCGCTGGACAGGCGTGACGGGCCGGAACGGAGGGGCTGGGTGGGGGGACCCTGGATGCCAGTGCAGGGGGCTTCCGCCGAGAAAGGGCAGTGCTTTCTACACGTGGTGCTGGGCCCAAGACCCCAGCCTGCGAGATGAGACGGGAAACTCGGAGAAGCCAGCACAGGAGAAAAGACCCTCACGCAGAGGAGTGCTCCCCAACACCAGGAGCAGGCTGTGCGAGGAAAACTGGCCCCCGGCTCCCCCAGACTTTTCCGCAGTCCACATCAGAGGCCGGAGAAGTCATCTGCCGATCTCCCCCGACAGAGAATTGACACCCAGAATGTGCAAAGAACTCTCCAGACTCAAAATAAGAGAACGAATAACCCAAACAAAAACAGACCCAAGTACTTTTTTAACACCAGGGGATACAATTGGCCAAAAAGCACCTGAAAGCTGCTGAATATCATTGTCCTTAGAGACGTGCAGCTTTCAAGTGCAGCGAGACCCCACCGCACACCCCTGGGGGTGGGCTGAGTTTGGAGCAGAGTGGTGGTCCCACCGAGGGTGCCAGCCCCTGGGCGCTCACACCCCACTGTGGCGAGTGGAGGGCAGCGCGGCCACCCCGCACAGCAGTGTGTGGATTCCACAGGAAGTCAGATGTGCTCACGCTGCCCACCCAGCAGCCCACCCCAGGGAGGTGGCCGGAGAGAAGTGCTGGCTGTGCTGGCCCCCCCAGGCCTGTGCCTGAACGCCCTGCGGCTCTGCTGCTCCTAGCCACCCAAGCCTGGAAGCCAGCCCCTGCCCCTCGGCGGGCGGGCAGACAGATGAGTGGTCCCCCCACACGGTGGGTCACTGCTCCGTCTCAGGAAGCAGTGGCCACGCCTGCTGCCGTCCGGTGTGTCCCAGGCGGATGGATGGCTTTCCGTCGCGTGACTTCCGTGAGGCTGAGCTCTCCAGGCTCCGAAAGAAACACCCTGGAGGAGGACAGACAGCCCTGCGGAGATGGAGCTCAGAGGGATGCACCCCCCAGCCAGGGAGCGCCAAGGACCCCTGCCTCCAGAAGCCGCAGAAGGAACCAGCCGCTGGCCCTTGCTGTGGGTGGCCAGACTGCAGAACTGGCCGTTGTCGGCTGTAAAGCAAGAAGGAGGAAGGCGGTCGAGGCCCGGAGCGTGTTCAGGAGCAGTTGGAGGCGAACTGCCCACAGAACGCGTGAAATCCGCTGCCTCGGCTCTCCAAGCTCCCGAAGCCGTTTGCTCGGGCCCAGAGGTCGCCGGGTGAGGCAGCTGGTCCCCAACCCCCGGGGGCAGGGGCTGTGTGCCCTTGCGAGGGGAGCGTGAGCACCCAGGTCTGCGCGCCGGCTGACGCCCGAGGGGTCCCCAGGTCCAACGCCTGCGCGGCCGCGCACCAGGCCTGCGGTCAGTGTCCCAGTGACACGCTCCCCGTACACGCTCCCCGTCCAGTGTCGCGGTCTGCTCTAACTCATTTTGTAAAGGCTCGAGCCCTTTTCTCTTTCTGTTCCAGTTCGGGCACGACATTATTTTACATTAGTTTCAGGTGCATGTTACAGCGTGTCCCGTGGACGCTTCCAGCTCCCCCCTGTCACCGCGCTCCCTGTGCAGGACCTCAGGTCCCGGGAGGGTTCTGCCTCTCCCTGCCAGTCAGCGCCTCCCGGCCCCGCCCCTCCGGCTCCCGCGGCCCGGGCCCCCGTCTGCCTCTGCTCGTTCCCTGTGTCTGTGCCCTTCGTTCCGCAGACCCCACAGGTGAGTGGGAGCGCCCAGTGTTGGTCTTCCCCTGCCTGACTCACTCCGCCCGGCACAGTGCCCTCGGGAACCAGTGGTTTTAGTGCCGGGACGGCAGGGTTTCCCCCTCCCGGCGCCACTAAGCTGCCGCGGCTCCTCGGAGGTGCGGCCTCGGCCAGGTTCCTGCGTCTTCTCTCGGTCTGTCTGTTCACGTCCTTCTGCGGGAAGACGGAGGTCCACCGAGAGCCTCCGGAGACGGAGAGCGGCGTGGAGGGGCGGGGCGGCTGCTGCTGAAGCGGCTGCACTGGGGACGCACGCCTGCACGTGAGGACGCACGCCTGCACGTGAAGATGCACGCCTGCACGTGAGGACGCACGCCTGCACGTGAGGACGCACGCCTGCACGTGAAGACACACGCGTGCACGCCCTGCTCGGAGGCCCCCCTGCCTGCGTGACGCGCTCAGCGTCCCCGACGGCGCCCACGTCTGCGCCGCGCTGACCCGAGGGCCGTTTTGCAGCAGGAGGCCCCCCGAGCGAGGAGACCCCGGCTCCGGGGTGTGGGCAGCGCGCAGGCCCCCGACTGGGAGGAGCGAGAACCTAAGAGATGTCAGTCAGCCTCACGCCGGAAACGACAACGTGCCTGCTGCCCGCGCAGAGCGGTGAACGTCACGTGCTGTCTGCGTCTCACGTGCTGTCTGCGTCTCACGTGCTGTCTGCCGGCACCTTCGCTTCCTGCACAGAGGGCCTGCGGCAACCCTGAACTGGAACCCTGGGCCCGGCCGGGTGCGCTGCTGCTGCACCTGCACCCTGTTCGTCACCGCCCGTGAGTCGGGGGGCTGCACAGTCGGCCCCCGCCCGGAAGGGAGAGGAGGTCCCCGGGCACCGGGAGTGGTCTCGGGGGGCGCTGCCTGCCGATGGGCGGGGTTCCGGTGTGATCTGAAACAGCCCCCCAAGGCCCCCCGCGGTGCCGGTTCTCACGGTCCGCCCGCCCCTGCCCACCTCCGCCGCGGGAGCAGGTCCCTGCAGGTCGCCACCCTCCGACTGTGAGAGCAGCGGCGTTGGGGTCCGTGTGCGTCTCTGAAAGCAGCTGCCCGTGCCGGTGGCGCCTCCACTCCCAGGACGTGGGGAGGGCCGGGACCCTGTGGCTGCGCGTCACCTGCCGGCCGGCCCTGTGACGTCATCAGACGCTGCCCGACGCTCCGCAGCAGGGGCTGCGCGTCCGCTGGTTTCCCTCCGGGGTTGCCGACCTGCCTCCTTCGGGCAGAGACGCTCGGGAGGGAACTGAATGTGTCCCCAAGGCCTCGGTCTTACCCAGGACGAGGGGTGGCGTCTGTCACGGTCTCTGTAATTCCCTGAAGACATCCAGTCGGACAGGCGTGGCCAACTTCCCCGAGACGGCGCAGTGGCCCCGCTGTTTATGAAGCCGCCCCGGGCGGTCCGGGAGGCTGGGTCCTCCCCCGCCCGTCCTCAGGGGTGCACCGGGGCCGGGGTGCGCCTCTCCCCTGGAGCCGGGACGTGCGGCGGCCGCCCTCCACGCCCGGGGGGTGGGGGGTCCCCGTCTGTGCATGCGACGAAGGCCTCTCCCTGCGGTCCGGCCCTTCCTCCTGGTCCCCCGCGCGGCGCAGTGCGGCGCGGGGGGTTCTGAAAACACTCTGTTTGGCCAGCCGCGCAGCCTGGCCTCCAAGACAAACAGGGCCGAGAATGTTTTCGTTTCAGGGTTCGTGTGGTGTTCTCTGGAAACTTCTTGTGGGGTTCCAGCAGTTCTTTAAAATTAGATGGCTGTATGTGGCCCACTTAGTCTGTCAAAGAAAATGATGGTGCTTTTATAACAATTCAGTTTGAATTTTTTTAATTTGTGTTCTGACGAGCCTGTTGGCAGATCGCGCGCGGTCACAGCAGCGCCAGCTCCGGCGCTGGCGGCCGCCCTCAGCGAGGAGGGTGATGGATGTTTCTGCTGCTCGCGGCCCAGGGGTCTGGCGGGCCCAGAGAAACAGCACCGGGTTCGAGGTCGCTCTCTCCTGGGGATGGGAGACGGGGCGCGTCCCAGCGGAAGGAGGGGGACAGCGCCTCGAGCACAGGGGGGCCCCTTGAAAGCAGCGCTCAGTCACGGGGCTGGGCTGTGCTCGGGGGCAGCGCTCCGTGGGTAGTGCTCCGTGGGTCCCTGAGCCGCCGCCTGTCTCCGGTCACTTCCCGCGGCTCCCTGTGCCCTCCGACTTGCCTGCACTTCTGCTTTGTCTCCGGGGGCGAGTGACCCGTCTTGCCCCTCCTGCCCCCGTGGCGTTCCCGTCCTCATCAGAATGGGGGCACAGGAGTGAGGGTGGGTCCCCCTGCCTCTGGGGCAGAAAAGGGGGTTCTGCGCAGCTCGTGAGTGAGGCTCGATGCAGGGCTGTAAATGAATCAGTTCCGAGCGCAAATCCTAGTTTGGAAGCCGGTTCGGTCCCACAGCCACCCCTGAGCACGCTGACTGTTAGCAAACAGGAGAACACTCCGTGCTCAGGTGTGCGACAGCCCAAATGGCGGCTTCCTACCGGGCGTTTTCCTGAACTGAACCACGAGCCTCGGTCCGGCTCTCGCCGTGCGTCCAGACAGCGATGGCTCTGCGCTGTTGGGATGAGCAGGGAGGGGAGCATGGGACCCTCTGCCGGATTCCCTGGACGGTGTGAGCCCCTCCCCGGTGGTGCTGTGCCCTCGGCGTCTCCGGTGGCCTTCCCGGCGCCGTTCCCAGGAGCCTCTCAGGCGGCAGAGGGACTGTGGGACTCGCTCCGAGGAGAGCTTATAGCCAGAGGTGCCTGGTGGGCCGGCCTGTCACTGGCCCCAGGGCTGGCGTCTCAGGGTCTCAGGAGCCTGGGTGGTCTGCAGCCTTGGGCCAGGCCCCGGGCGGGGCGGGGCGGGGGTGGGGGGCATGACTCACCCTGGACATGGCCGCTCACTGTGTGTGAGCGTGGTCCCATCACCGTGTTACAGAACAGGGCCAAAGGGGACCGAGGGGGTGCAATACACTCTTGCCAGAAGGACCCCCCACCAGGCTCGCTTGTCCGCCGCCAGAGGAAAGACATCTCTCGATGCCAGAGATCCGTGAGAAGGAAAGGAAATGCTTATTTAAAGCTATACAGACTTAAAGTAGTGACCCAGTGTCTTCACTAAAATACCAGAGTCCTGTAGGATGCCCACAGATGCACACAGTGCTTCCTTCTCCCTCGGCCCTAATCTGGGTACCGTATCCCAGGAAAAGAAGTAGATCCAGGCTCCCAGCACCATCAGCTGTGTGGTCGGCCAGGATCAAGCCACGTGTTTCTCCTCCAGCAAAGCTGCGGTGAGGGTGGGGTTGACCCCCCAACTTTGGTGGGGAACCTCCAAAGTTGACTGGCGGTTCTCTGCTAAAGCCGCATTCTCTCTCGCATGGCTGTGGGAGTCCCACTCTGGCCAAAGCCGCATGGTTCCCCCTTTAATGGCTACTGCGTCTGGGTTTAAATCCCTGTGCCGGTCTTCTTCTGCAGCCCCACTTCCGACTCCTCCCACAATCAGCTACACCTGCCAGCATCCCCTATCTTTCCAGCTTTCCTGGGCTGCCACAGTGGGTCTGGGCAGCTGTGGCCCCATGGCATGGAGCCAATCAGCTCCAAGCTCTCATGCAGGGGCTGTAACCAGGGGGAGTTGCCTCCCAGTTACATCCTGGGTGGAAGTCACTCCCTTCTCTCTGGCTGATAACATGGCCACAGCTGTTTAACATATCTATGCAACCAGTTAAAGGTCATAGGTATGTTAAATGACCACACCAGAGGTTAGTTGCAAAGCTGCTGCTATGCAAAACAGCTCTCAATGGCCCTGCTCCATGTGACCCTTCCCCCAACTCACACCTGTCGGGGGAAGAGGGAGGACATCCTAATATTTCCTGCACACCCTGAGTTCTGGGCCCCATTCCAAATCCCTGTTTGGGGCTCCCCTCTTGGCTGCACCCTGTAACAATCCCTCCTTTCAGATACACAACCACTTTATAACCATATAAAGGACAATGGACGAAGGTCTTATTTTCTTGTAACTACTTCCAGCTGGACATGGACATCGTCCTACCTACCCTTGGGTCAGGGGTGCCCTGAAGGGGGGGGTGCAGCATGGAGGGAGTCCTTCCTGTAAGGGGAAGGACCTTACAGAATCTTGGACTGTTGGCATCCTCCTCATATTCTGGAGATAACAGATTTGGAAAGACTTGGAAGGCACAATTAAAACATAACCACTAAATGACAAAGGCGCAGAGACTTAGGTAAAGAATGGCTTATCTGGAGGAAGGTGTACAAGGCATGCTACACCTACCCAAAACTCTTGTGGCCCACTATACTTCACTCGGGCTGAGGGGAATATATATATATTATGATTTCCCTCCTTTCAGATTTCTGGGCCCTTTCTGTCTAAGCCATCAAGACAAAAAAGGGAAAATCAGTTCTAAAGTGAAGCCCACAGACCGCCCAAACCGTTTACCAACCCAACCACTTAGTTCAGCCAAACCGCTGAGTCTCAGGGGGTGATGATGAGGATGGGCTCCTTAAGTGAGGCCTGTATTGCAACCAGTCACTCAGGTAGTGAGGTCATAGGCATACGCCCAATGAAAACAGAAGAACACACAGGTTAATTCACACAACAACTCCCAAACCAGCCTCTGTGCCTGTGAGACTGTCTTTTGGAAAGACATTCAGTTGCAAAGTCCTTCCTGCAATGGCATTTAACGATGGCAACTTGCTCCGTACCTGTAAATTGTACTTTGGTGATATTACAAACCCAGTTTCAACTTTCAAATGAAAACAAACTTTCAAGACAGTTAGCTGCACCATTCTGATGTCCGATACTGAGCATCGTGATTTTCCTTGAACCACAATTTTTCTCCTTAAGATCACCCTCACTGTTATTAAAGGGACTACTTTGAGTCTTGCTTTTAATTTTGACTGTTCATTTGCATAAACACACCAAGAGCAGCCTGGATCACTTGTGATCCTTGAGTCTACCTTGCTGGAACTCACACAGGGGACCTTCAGGTTGACTTCTCAGTCTGCCCCTCAGGGCACAGAAGCAGAGCCACACATCCACCATCTGGCTCTGCCTGTACCAGTTGTTTCACTCAGATCCTTGAGTTTTTCATTGTGCCCACAGGTTCCTTTTGGCCATCTTTCATGAAAGCAACCTTCGTTCCTTCCCTGGAAAGATTGCCATGAACTGCACACCAACCAAAGTACCAGGCTTTTTCCGTGGGCTTACGCTAGCTTCACAAGTCAATCCCAGTTCCTCAGGGCTTTCTGGTGATGACCAGAACCCAGACATGTCTCCTTCAGGCGTGACATTCCAGTCAGAGTCCTGGTTAACAAAACCACTATTAACGACTGGTCTAATTGGTTTTATGCAAAGAAACCTTATGTCTTCACTCACTCCTTCCAAATGCCAAATTCTGGAGGGATCAGGTAGGGAAAAAAATACAAAGCATGAAGGAAAATCCTTTTTCCTTGTTCACTTTCCTACAGAGTATGAAGTTTCAACCTTTTCTGGAATCCTCGATTGTCTTTTCAGAGCAGATACAGAGCAAAACCCAAAACAGAGCTCCAGAACAATACACAGGTAGAGGCATTCCCTTGCACCAGTGCATCCATTGGTGCTCACAGACATATGCTCTTTCAGGCCCAGTCTCATGGCAGAGACACGCCCCTTTGCCTCTGGCTGAAACTCTCATCAGCCCCGAGTGACCCTTCCTGGGTCCCGAGCGGCAAAGGCATCCTCCCCAACCCGACCAGCTACAGGTGACCTTCACCAGGTCTTCAGGCGCAGAGGGTTTCTGATCAGAAGCAGGACCAATGGGAGAAACCTGCTCCTTTCCCACGAAACCAGAAAACGAGTGGTTGAGGTTTCCTTTCCTCCAGGTTTAAAACTTTCACATCCTTCATACATATTTTTACCCATCTAGATTTAACCATAATTCACTTTTAATCCCTGCTCCTTCCCCATACTGGGGAGGACTGTGATTAAACTCAGCACTTAAACTCAGTATCTGACA
Organism: Phyllostomus discolor; assembly: GCF_004126475.2. Taxonomy (NCBI): domain Eukaryota; kingdom Metazoa; phylum Chordata; class Mammalia; order Chiroptera; family Phyllostomidae; genus Phyllostomus; species Phyllostomus discolor. The sequence continues at coordinate 92,870,110 of NC_040913.2, read as the reverse complement.
GCCAGAAGTCCCCAGCATGACAGGCACCTTCCACTAAAAGTCCCCAGATTCGCAGGGACATCCTGCAGCTTTCTGAAGCTCAGACCTTGCAAACACCCTATGGATCAGATGGTCACCTTCGGACCTCAGTTCATGACCTTCACAACCAGAGCCATTCCAATCAGAACCAGTTACACAGAGAACCTGACTGGTGCAGTGCCCACACAGCAGCAGCACACAGCCCATAATCTGAAGAGAGCCCTTAGCCGCCACCTTGCCCAGTTCTAAGATGGTGGGACTCTCAGGGGACCCATCATCCAGACAACAGCACCCATGCATGACCCGTCCTCTGTGGGGGGCACTCACATGGCTCATCCTCCATTTTACCCAAAGTGGCAGCACACCCCCATGGTTTGCTGTCTGATCCCTAACATGCATGCAGGCTCAGCTTACAGAGCCTAGGGGTTTGCTTCCTCCCCAGACCTGAGTGCAGGTCCCCTTAGTGCCACCTGGGCTCCCCGGAACTATGAGTGAGCAGACAGGGGCCACCTGGGAGCAGCACGCTAACCAAACCATCATCCACAGCTCCATGATTCCAAAACAGCGTCCAGAAATCAGTGTTCAACAACACTTTCACGTCTCTGCTCCCTCCCCATTTCATTTCCTTTTCACCTTTCCGGGCATGATAGTGGCCGATGCCCTCAGGAGGAGCACAGAGGAATTCTCGAGACAGAAAACTCCAAAGTCTCACTCTGTTTCACCCGAGGGGATCGGTCTGCCGTGGGCAATTAGGGACCCACTGGAGTTGCCAAAAACTGTTACAGAACAGACTGAGGGGGGGCAATTATTGACCCACCCAGAGACGCCAGAAACTGTTACAGAACAGGGCCAAGGGGGGGACAATATACTCTTACCAAAAGGACCCCCCACTAGGTTTGATTGTCCGCTGCCAGAGGAAAGACGTCTCCCAATGCCACAGATCCGTGAGAAGGAAAGGAAATGTTTATTTAAAGCTATACAGACTTAAAGTAGTGACCCAGCGTCTTCATTAAAATGCCAAAGTCCTTTAGGATGCCCACAGATGCAAAACAGTCCTTCCTTCTCCCTCGGCCCTAATTTGGGTACCGTATCTCAGGAAAAGAAGTAGATCCAGGCTCCCTGCACCATCAGCTGTGTGGTCGGCCAGGATCAAGCCACATGGTTCTCCTCTGCAAAGCTGCAAGGGGATCTCCACTCTGCCAAAGCCTGGTAGTTCTCTCCTCAACGGCCGCCACGTCTGGGTTTAAATCCACGCTCCCATCCTCCTCTGCGGCCCCGTTTCCGACTCCTCCCACAATCGGCTACACCTGCCAGCATTCCCATTTCCTTCCAGCTTTACTGGGCTGCCGTAGTAGGTCTGGGCAGGTGTGGCCCCATGGTGTACAGCCAATCATCTCTAAGCTCTCATGCAGGCACCGTAACCAGGAGGAATTGCCTCCCAGTTACATTCTGGGTGGAAGTCACTCCCTTCTTCCCAGCTCAGAGCATGGCCACAGCTGTTTAGCACATCCGTGCAACCAGTCAAAGGTTACAGACATGTTAAATGACCACGCCAGAGGGTAGCTGCACAGCTGTCTGTTGCTGCACAAAACAGCTCGGCATGTTCCTGCCCCATGTGTCCCTTCCCCCAACTCACACCTGTTGGGGGCAGAGGACACCCTATATATCTTTCTCATATTTCCTGGACACCTTGAGTTACGGACCCCATTCCAAATCCCTATTGGGGGCCCCCCTCTTGGCTGCACCCTGCTCCAACCACGCCCGGAATTCACGTGTCTGCGCCGGTAACTGGATCTGTGGTTTCGTGCAGGCGCTGACGGAATCTGCTCAGTCCCCTGGCCCAGAACCTCACAGGCTCACCGGTCCGGAGGCCGTGACCTTGCCTGGAGGAGAAGGTCGACACAGCCCCCAGCTGCGTTCACTTGGGCTGCTGGGGGTGGGTGGGGTGCCATCCACTGCAGGGGGTAGACCGGGGGACAAAGATGGCCTCCTGGGTGTGGGGTCCAATAGAAATTCTGGTCTGTACACACTGAGTGTGAGATTCCCGTGAGAGACACATTCAACTCGTCACAGTGGTTGCACAGGTAGCACGTGCACAGGTAGCACGTCACAGGCAGTGTGTGTGCGCGTGTCTTCAGGGCACGGCCAGCACCGTCACTGCCCACTAGGGGACGTCACCACGCGGACGGCATCAGTCCAGCCCTGCTGCCTCGGGAGCGAGTGCACGGGGGGGGGGGGGGGGGGGGGGGGGCAGTGAGCTGAGGACAGGGCCTGGGCTGGGCCTGCACTTAGAAGTCGGGGGAGGGGGAGCCGCACCGGGAAGTCAGGACGGGCGCTGGTGACAGGTGAGCAGCAGCCGCAGGTGATGCTTGGCTACAGGGGACCTGCGACCACCGCGGGAAGGAGGGCGGGCTGGCGGGCTCTCCGTGCCGCTGACCGGCGAGTGGGGAGGAGACGGGCCCCGGGGTGCTGGGCCTGACTGCATGGGCGCCGCCAGGTCTCGGAAACAGCGCCTAGGAGGTGGGAAGGGCCACGGCGGGCGGAGGGTCAGGGAAGAGGTGGGGCCCGAGTGTGCAGACCTTTCCGGGCCTCCGGCGGGTCTCCAGAGTCAGGTCAGCGCCAGGAGGTAGGAGCCGGGCCCTGCCGCAGGGCCGGTGGAGAGACATTTGGTGTTAGTACGATGCGTTTGGCAGCAACCCCCTGAAGCTCCGAACGTGTTGGTGCACCAGGAAAAAGAACTGGAGTCAGGGTGCGTGTGCCACCAGTGCTCTGTCTGGTCAACAGCGCGGCGAATGGATGAGGCTGGAAACCAGCAGAGCAGGGCGGGGCTCCGTCTGGGGCTGGTCGCTGCCCCTCCCTTCCAAACGATGGCCTTTGGGGGGCCGCACTGTCTCCTCACCGGGTGCTCCTTGACCTGGGGCAGCTGAGCGGTGACCGTTTGAACCCCGACGACCTCTTCCTTGCCTGCGAGGGCGAACCCCGGGACCTCACCCCAGTCCGTGTCGAACTGTGTCGCAAGGTTAAAGCCTGTGTTTGGGGAAAACCTACGCGTCGTCCGAAGTTTCGTCTTCGTTCCCGTCCCTTGGCGACTTTCCGTTGCGTTCTTAAGGCTTCACCTCTGTTTCCCTGACACGTGAGCGATGCAGTTGGTGTTTGAAACAACAGCACAGACGCCTCAGCAGGAAAGCCAACCGCGGCCGGGTCTCCGAGGGCGTCCTGAGAAGGGCCTCCGGCTCTCCACGTCATTTATGCTTCAGGGGTGTCGTCGACACCCGTTTTTAGGCTGCTGAGCTCTGGTCGGAGTCACAGCAGGCGCTGGGAACCGCAGACCACGCCTCAGCTGGGCCGTGAGCAGCCTCTGGGAGTGTGCCTTCCGTGATCCCCTCGGTGTCGGAGAGAGCCGACACGAGAAGCACTGGATCTTAGGGCACCGCTGGGCGCTTTTCAAAACTGTAATCGGCACCTTGGTGCGTTCCACTGCCTGATACTTCGTACGCGTGAGCCCACACAGTGGGCTTCTCCTAGAACTCGTGGCCCTGGACAGTTCTCTCCAGAGAACTTTTTAGATTTTTTTTTCCGTAACCAAAGAATGAGGGATAAAGTAACTATAGAAGTGGTTTTGTCAGCCGGAATTCCAGCTTGCCTCGGATGCATGGTAACAGATCTGTTTCTCAGTTTTTCTGAGTTGGTTATTGTTCTGTGGAAAGAGAGCTGCCTTGCCTGCGTAGGAGTTTTCAGAACCCAGTAACCCGTCCAGCGCCGGCGACGCTCAGGCGGCGGTGCACGGGTGTGCGGGCACGAGTCCGACCCAGGTGCGCTCCGGGGCCCCTGGTGCCGGCCCTCAGAAAGCCGGGTGGAGGAGGTGTTTCAGCCCTTCACTCCCTGCCCACTCTGTGCCGCGCTGTGCACCCTGGGAGGGCTCCCGTGGGGGGGTGGGGGGGGGCGGGGGGCGGACACTCACCTGCCCCGGAGGTTGTCTCCTGCCTTCGGGCGTGTGGGAGAGTCACGGAGTGAGGAAGACTGGCACGCGGCAGACTCCTCGAGTCACGGACGGGGCTTCCTCCCCCATGTGTGCTCCTGGCGTTCCGTGCACTCCGATTCGTCGACGTGGAGCGTTGGTTCCCGTGGGTAACTGGTGAGCAGTGTTTCTGGCAGCAAACCTTGGGGACAGCAGGGGTGACCCTCTGGGGCTCCCAGGTGAGGGCCGCGCAGAGGCTGTCCGGATCCGAAGCCGCACCTCTCCAGCGGACAGGGGCGCTTCCTGCGGCCACTGCAGGCTCCCCGAGGGCAGGGGCGGGGCCCTCTGTGGGGACCCGGGGGGACCCAGGGCGGGACGTGGGACCCGGCGCTCGTCGACCGAGGAAACGGGACGGATGGCTGAACGTGCCGATTTCTAAAAAGAAAATCCCAGAATTTCTTCTGCTCTCCGACGAGCTAAAAGTTGAAAGTGTCGTGTAAAAACATCGTACAATGAATTACAGAAGTGTTCGTGTATTTGTGCGCTCCGTGTTCGCATTCGTGGAATCACATTGTCTGGTGCTCGTTGAAGAACCAGAAACCTCTGCAACTGAAATTCATGGAAAGAAGAGGAACCAGAAACACTGGTTGCTCCTAGCAGCCACAGTGTTTGCATTGTTGTCTGTGATGTTAGTAATAATTTCTGCTTTGTTTTCACCAAGGAAAGTGATGTTTCTGCTGTTTATTTTAGTTACATGGGAATGTGTTATATTTATTCCTTTGTTTTCACTTTGATGAGGAAAATACGAGCTTGCGTTATTTATAAAGATGTTTGGACTTCCCATTCAAGCGCACTTGCTGAAACGCTGGGTCACTCTGGTCTCTCTCAGCACTGTGTGAAAAGTGGCTGAGAGAGAGCAGCGAAGCTCTCAGATCCAGGAGTGATCCCAAGACTGGGGGCAGCCCGGGTGGCGTAGACCCAGCAGACGCCTGTGGACGAGGCCGCCGCACGTTGTTGTGGGCACGTTCCAGCGTGTGTCAGCAGGCGGCTCCTCTTTCTGCCCAACCACCTGATGTCCAGTCTCTGCTCCTGCGGACTTCTCGTTCTTAGGGCTTCGTTGCTTAGCTTCCCTGTCTTGGTTACGTAGGTCGTGTTAAGGTTTTGGTTTGGGGCCACTTTTTTTCGGGACAGCTGATGTAGTGCTTTTTAAGTCTTAAAACCATGCACATGCCCCCAAGATCTCATGAAAACGTAGGTCCTGAGTCTGCGGGTCCCCGCCGTTCTTTGCTGCCGGCTCCCCAGGAAGGTGCTGGGGTGGCCTGCAGGGGAGGGGCTCCCTCCCGGCCACGTTCTCTGTGGCCTCAGGGAAGAGCCGCAGGTGTGGCGCCCCCTGGTGGGGAGAGGCACACTCTCGGCTCATCAGACAGTGGTCCTGGGGGAGCGAGGCTGGAGTCTGCTGGAGACTGGAACGGCACTGGAGTTGTGGCAAGTCGCTCCTGGTCGCAGTGCTTGAAAGTGGGCATTTGTGACTTCGAGTCCAGCTCATCGGACAGTCACAGCCCGCGTTCCTCCTGGCCTCTCCTTCCGGAGATGGCCCAGAGCGCGTTTGTGCCCACCACCGCCGTGGACGCCGGTCAGCTCATGTTGCGCCTGCCGGCCACTCACTGAGAGGTGACAGGTGACAACGAGAATGTCAGCACTCCCCTCCCCCAGCCCCCAGTGCGACGGGCGAGGCCGTCTAAGCCCCCGAGTCCTTCTGCAGGTGTGCTGCTCGGCCAGCACGCAGCACCCAGCACCTGTCAGTCACCGTTGCTGTTGACCAGGCACCGCCGGCCACCTGTACTCACAGCCCGACTGAGCGAGCCTCGCAGCCACCGTGCTCCGTGAGGAGGACTCAGGGCCACGCGGCACCTGGGCCCTTCCACACCGCGTGCCCGTGGCAGGCGGGCCCATGGAGATAGGCTGGTGAGGGTTTCTGGGGGTGGCAGGAAGGGGGGGCAGTGACGACTCACAGGTGCAGGGGTGCACTGAAAAGCCCTGAAACCAGAAAGGCGGTCGTCCCAGGACACTGTGAGCGCACTGGATGCGCTGACGGTGCACCGTGATGCGGTTGATGGCGCATCAGGGGAATCTCCCCTCAACTACGAGATCCCGTCTGCTGTGTAGGTTTGCGTTTTTGAATAACTCCAAGGAGTTACAGAGTGTTTCCTGGTCTCTCTGAGCTGAGCTGGTGGTGCAGAGGAGTGGCTTGTTTTGGAACAACTGTTCCTGCCCCGAAACCTCGCCAGTTCTTCGGGTTGGCCTTCTGCGAGACGAGACCCCCTCTGCGTTCCGGCTCCAGGGTGCTCGGGACACGAGCGCCGGGTGGTTCGTGACACAGACCGCACTGCAGGCAGCGGGACGTTGTCCCCCGCAGTTCAGCCCGGCTGCGCCTTCACTGCCGCAGCTGTCTCAGGGACCCCGCGGATACTCTGTGATTTGTCATGACGCACAGTGTTTCCTGTGGCAGAAAGACAGAGCGGCGTGCCTCCTGTCGCAGAGCGGGGAGGAGAGAGAGACTGGAGCAGCCCAGGTGCCTGGATTCCGGGCTCTTGATACTCGATACTGCCCAGTCGTGGGAGAAACACGTTCTCCCCGTAGGAAACAGTCAGAACGGTGTGCACAGCGCCGAATTCTCTGAAGGTTTTCTTGCTTGAGGACAGCAGTTTCCTTCGTAACAGAGACGAAGAGTCTATCAAACCCGAAGAGAGAAAAATGCTTGGAATACGGCTTACGGAGTCTGGTTGGCTCACAGCAGCAGAAGGCCACTCCCTGTCTCTGGGGCTCCCGCGGCGGGTGGGGGAGGGTGCGCCTGGGTGGGGGAGGGTGCGCCCGGCCGGGCCGGTTCCGCAGCCCGCGGGATGGCGGTCCCACTGCTCGAGCTGACCGAGGCCCCGGGGGCTGAATCTGGGGCCGAGGGTCCGTCCGACGGGATTTCAACTCATCAGCGAGTGTTTTGTTCCACGTAAATTCCTTTGTTCGCAAAGAACATTGTGTAGGTCTCCCCCAAAGCCCCCCAACTTCTCTCTTTCTTTTTTTTTTCGCCTGCTGTGTTCTCACAAGTGTTCTCAGTGCAGGCACCACCGTCGGCACTGACGATCACACAGGCCGGGCATGTGCTCCTGGGACAGGACCCAAAACCGTGACCGGCTCAGCGGGCCGCTTAGAAACTTGGAGTCAACTTAGTAGCACAACTGTGGTGAGAAACTGTGACTGTTCATAAATGTCCTCAGCGTGATCAGTGATGCTTTCCAGGGAGTGAGATCTGCTTCCCTTCACAACTGCCATTTTCATACCGGGGCTGAATCATCGTTGTATGCAGTGATTCCTTTGTTCGAGTGCAACCCGAAATCTCTCTCACAGGTCACCTTTCTCTTTAATCCCAGCTTTCCCTCCTCACTCATATAGTTAACTAATTCTGAATTTTTTCTCGCTCTAAGTTAACTTTTTTGATAAGTCAAAAATTAAGGGTACCTTGTTTAAAGAGTTCACTTATTGTGAATAAGTTAATTTTTTAAAAGATTTTATTTATTTATTTTTAGAGAGGGAAGGGAGGGAGAAAGAGAGAGAGAGGGAAACATCAATGTGCGGTTGCTGGGGGCCGTGGCCTGCAACCCAGGCATGTACCCTGACTGGGAATCGAACCTGCGACACTAGTTAATTTTTGAAAACAGCTTGAAGAAAACCTTTTTGGAAAATAAGAAAATATTAAGAAATTAGGATGCATGTTAGGAGAGTATAACTGGATTGTTTTTGTCCTGGAAAGTGGCTTCTCCTGGGGCGGAGCTGCCGTTCTTCTGACCAGCTAGAATTCTCGGACTCTCTGGGGGCCCGGGGGCCGAGGCAGCTCGGGAGGAAGGCCCGGTGGCTGCCGGCCAGCTCCGGTCCTGGGCGGCAGTCTCGACTGTTCTTACCTGAAACTAAACTAAGCAGGAAAAACCTTGTACTTTGCATAGAAACATTTGCACGCGGAAACCCTCCGGGTTTGTGCTGCCGTGTTGTTACGATAAGCCCACGTCGTCTGCCACGCACGGCCCTTCACGCAGCTTCCACGCTCCTGCTGTTCCCCCCCCCCCCCGCCCCTGTGCTGGGGGTCCTCAGCCAGCTCAGGGAGGCGGGAAAGAGAGACGCACGCCTGCAGGTAGAGACAGGAAGAAATAAAACTGTCGCTCACAGGAAGCGTGGTGGTGTGTGTGGAAAACACCAGCAGGTGTGCGGAGGGGCTCAGCAGTGTCACGAGACGCAGGGTCAGTGAGCGAAATGCACTTGTGTTTCCGGGCACTAGCATGAGCAACGAGAACTCTGATTCTTTTAAAATCCCAATTGACACTCCCAGAAATCGAAATATTGACGTTTAAACAGGGCAAAAACATTTGCAGGACCTGTTTGCGGAACGCTGTGAAACTCTGACGGAAGAAATCAAACAAGACGAAAGTCAGAGGAGAGAGGCCGTGTGTCCGTGAACCGGGAAGCAGCTTTAAGCTGTCGGTTCTGCCCGTCGTGAGCTGCGGCGTCAACTCAGCCTTCGAGTCACGCCCGGCACGGTGTCCCTGCGGCTCTGGGCACGTGGGTCCCGTGGGCGGGGCTCCCGTGAAACCCGGGAGCCGAGTCGGAGCCTCCCAGCGCCAGGGCCTGGGTGACGGGCGGGCGGGCGGGCGGGAACCCCCCGTGCCCTGGGGCAGCTCTCCCGAGAGTCTTATGCTTTAGGAGACGGAATGTTCGAAAAACATCGAGTGAAATTTATGAGGCTCAGAAGAGAAAATGCCTTGCTGTTTCTCAACCCGGTTCCCACTCTTAAAATAGCCTCCTGATGGTTTACCTACATATGTCCGAATAAACTGCCGTTCCTGCCAGTTTTTGATTTTTCCGTTCAGCCATCATCTGTAGACTGGGGAAGACTGCATTGCAACTGTATGGCTCTTCCTGGCACCGACACCCCCCCCCCCCCCCCCGGCTAATGTACCCAATGTGGCCATGATTTTTGTTTGAGTTTTATGTGTGTGAACACGTGCATACACGCTCACACGTGGACGGTCATGCGGTCACTTTCTGAGCCTCGCCGCGTGATGCACTGCGGTTCTGTTTCTTTTCTGGTAATTTTGGTTCGCTCTTCATAATTCTTTTGATTGCTTCGACTTCTATGTGCCTATCACGCATTCACTGCCAAAAATTCTTGAAGCGTTATAATTCTCTCACCTCTGTCTGTGCGTCAAATAGTCCTCTCATCCCCTTTCTTTTCCTCGGCGACACCGCCCAGGAGCCCCTCGTTGCCCCCCCCCACCCCGGAGTCCGCACGGCAGCCGGCGCCCTGAGACTCGTCGTCGGAGTGGAGCCAGGAGCCCCTTCTGTCTGGCGGGGCCTGCGCTTCCTTCTAGAGACCGTGTGATGGTGCGACGTCGCGTGTGGCGTGAGGCACTGAGAAGCCGGCTCTCACGGCGGGCCTGAGTGGCGTGCGGATAACGTGACGGGCCACAGGCTGTGTGATGGACGGGGGGGCCGCGTGGTGTTGGGGTTTGCGTGTGCGTCTCCTCCTGGGCTGACCAGGCCCCCAGGACCGAGCGCCTGGCCTGGGCCGTGCCCCGGGGTCCGGCTGGTGTGCGGGGCCGGGCTGGGCCGGGCCCGGGCGGAGAGGTCCTCCCTGCACTTCTCGCCAGTGAGATGCCCCCTGGTAACCCCACTCCGCACCCCGTTTTCAGACACACCTGTGCCACCCCAGCTCCGAGTTCCCGGGAACCTGACTCCTGAGCGGGTCACCGGACCCTCCCTGCGACCCCCTTGTCCGCACACTCAGACCGGAGCTCTTCTCTGCCCTGCCCAGCCGGTCACCACGGAGCCGCCTTCTCGGCACCTTCCAGAGTGCCGTCACATCTGCCGTGCCGGGGGCCCGTTCCCCGCCCGCCCGCTCCAGCGGAGCACCGGGCCCGCGGGCCGACACGTGTACAGCGAGCGGACCCTGTGTGCGCACACAGGTCTGGCCTGGACTGGGGGGCTGGGGGGGCCTGCGCCCTGGGTCGCCGTCTCCTCATTGCTGCTGGTCCGATGGCGAGGCCAGAAAACAGTGCCTGCCTGCGTCCGTCACATTCCCGTCCCATGAGTGACCACTGTGACGTGCCGGGAACACCGACCGCATGCATCGGTGGGGCGTGCTGAAGTCACTCGGCCCTCGTTAACCGTGGGGCCGGACCCTCTGTGTCCCTTCAGCCCTGCCCCTTGTGGTATTTGGTTCTTTGTGCATTCTCTATCGCACACATTACGGGACACGTGCTGAGTGAACTCCCCATCTTGAAGGTCGCGTGCAGCCTTCACCCTGACCTTGCAGAGTCCGTGTTCCCCTCGTCTGAAGGCTCCCCTACGGCACAGGGAAGCGGCAGCGAGAGCAGCTTCCCTTTGTCCCTAATGCGTTTCTGATTTGAGCCTTGCCATCGGATTTGTGTGCTTTCTGTTCTCTCTGCGGAGTATTCACCCTGGGCTTCTAGAGAAAGGAAATAACTCACTGACTAGAATTCTGCTGTCGATGTGTAACGGTTCTGTTTTCATAACATTTAAAGACGGACAAGCTCAGAGAACATCAAGTTTCTCCAAGGGGCCGTTTCAATCCAGCTGACATTTTAATGTGGGTTATATTAGGGCCCAGATGCCACACATACTGAGGAGTGGCTTCCGGCCTCAGGCGCTGGGACAGCGTGTCTCCGTCCCGCCCGGCCCCGCAGCCTCGCGTCCGAGGTGACGGGGACCTGACTTTGCAACCCTCTGCGCCCTGTTTCCTGGGCCGAGCACGTGCGCCTGCAGGGAACCGCGAGTCTCACTGGCGTTGCTCTGTAACGGCCAGGCGCCTCAACTGACAGGTCAGGGAAACACTCCTGTGTAAACGTGTCTGGCCGCCCAGAAAGGGGCGAGCAGAGACACGATGTTAGTGTCGTTGCCGCCGGGCGTCTACCATCTTCCTTCATTTCAGTTCCCAAGATAGGCCACGATTTGTTCCTCTCTGGGCCGGCACCGGGCGGTGGGAGTCGGGGCAACGAAGGGTCTTCATGGGCAGAACGCGTGTGCACACTCAGACCTGGCTGCAGGGGGGCACAGGGTCGCCGAGAACACAGCCAGCCCCCTCTCCCCCCCCCTCTGTCTCTCTCTCCCCCCCATCTCTCTCTCCCTCCCCCCCTCTCTCCCCCTCTGTCTCTCTCTCCCCCCATCTCTCTCTCCCCCTCCTCATCTCTCTCTCCCTCCCCCCCTCCCCCCTCTGTCTCTCTCTCCCCCCCATCTCTCTCTCCCTCCCCCCCTCTCCCCCTCTGTCTCTCTCTCCCCCCCTCTCTCTCTCCCCCTCCTCATCTCTCTCTCCCTCCCCCCTCCCCCCTCTGTCTCTCTCTCCCCCCTCTGTCTCTCTCTCCCCCCATCTCTCTCCCTCTCTCTCCCTCCTCATCTCTCTCTCCCTCCCCCCTCCCCCCTCTGTCTCTCTCCCTCCCCCTCTGCCTCTCTCTCCCTCCCCCCTCTCTCTCCCCCCTGTCTCTCTCTCCCCCCTCTGTCTCTCTCTCTTCCCCCCTCCGTCTCTCTCCCCCCTTTGACTCTCTCTCCCCCTCCGTCTCTCTCTCCCCCTCTGTCTCTCTCTCTCTCCCCCGTTTCTTTCTCCCCCCCCGTCTCTTTCTCCCTCCCCCTCTCTCTCCCTCCCCCCCTCTCTCCCTCCCCCCCCTCTCTTCCCCCCCTCTGTCTCTCTCTCCCCCCTCTGCCTCTCTCTCTCTCCCCACTCTGTCTCTCTCTCCCCCCCTCTGTCTCTCTCGCCCCCTCCCTCTGCCTGGTGGAGACAGAGTTCCCGGTGTCACCCTTCGTTCCACTGTGTCGTCACCTTGGGCCCAGAGCCCCGGGAGCTCTGTGTCCTGCCTTTCCTGGCCGGTCTTCCGAGGCCCCTGCCCACCAGTCCTCGGGCCCCGTGCCACGGCCCCTGAGCACGCAGGGGCAGAAACAGGGCGTCCATCCTCCCCACCAATGGGTCCAGCCAGCCCCGTTTTCCTGATGCTTCGGCCAAAGCACCCTCTCCTCAAGCCAAGGAAGGAACCCGCCGGAACCCTGTCCTGGCCCGTGGGACTCTGCCCTCGCTGCGCCCTCCCCCTGCCCGCTGCCTCTCTCCCTGCCCCCGGAGCTCCCAGGCGTCCCCGAGGCCCCGGCTGAAACACCCGCTCGCCGGGGGCCCCTTCCTCGCTCCCACTCTCCCGCACCGAGTCAGCTGGCGTCCTCCCCTGGCCTCCCGCTGTCTGTGGCGGGCCTGCCCGCCTCCCACGGAGCCCAGACTCCTCTGGGTCCGCGTCTGTCTCCCTGCCCGGGTCCCAGGTGTGGGATCGGATGGAGGTGGCAGAGGGGCGGAGAGCGAGCGGCAGGAGGAGACGCTGAGTGAGTCAGTGAGTCTGCGGGGGGGCCGGCCGGTGCCGGGCAGCGGAGACACTGCGTCCCACTCCGGCCTGGATCCCGCCGCTGCCGAGCTCAGTCCCCCGGAGAACCCACGTGCTGCTGCCTCGCGCCGGATGCGCACCGGCTCTGGTGTATTGGAAAGGGGAATATCATGCCCCGTTCCCCGTAGATGGCCCCGAACCTTGGAAACGAGCGAAAAGGAGGGCTTCGGCCGTAGTTCCAGTAGTTGAGCAAGAAGAACTGAGGCCTCCCGTCGCCACTCCGGGGGGAGAGCGCGCGCCCCCTGGAGGTGAGAAGCGCGACTGCAGGGGGGGACGGGCTCTGCCGGGGCCGCGGTCGGGTTGTTGCAGCCGTAAACGTCCTCTGCGGCCTAGACACCTGCGGGCTCGGAGGGGCCGGTCTCCGCAGAGCGGGCTGCGGAGCCCCAAGCACTGCCGAGCGAAACTGGACACACTGTTCTGACCAGTTTAAAACGTGTGGGCCCAAATAGTAGCACGAGGAGGAAGAATGGGAGGAAAAATGCCCGTTTACGAGACAGTTTACTGGTCAGAGCTCCCGGAAGGACTCCCGCGTGTGCTGGGGAAAACTCCTCCTGAAGACACCACCGGATGCTGGAGTTATGAACAGACACGCCAGTGGGCTGCTTCTGGATTGTGGGCTGGGGTTTCCCTTCCCTTAACATCCATGTGTGTTTAGGTGATAAGACTGCAGAGTGTTTGCTGAGCGTTGTCTGGACCACAGGCGGCGGGCACAAGGCCCACGGGCCCAATCCGGCCCCCACCTGGTTTCTGCCCACTGGCAGCTCCAAGCTCTCGCTCGACTGTGAGGGGTGGTTGCATCTACCCAGTCCTGAGGTTACACCCGGCCCTTTGAAGGCAGCCGCGAGGCTGGTGTGGCCCCCGGTGAACACGAGTCCGACCCCCCTGGTGTGGGGCTGACTCTCTGCACGGGAAACTTGGAGTTAAACAGGGGATACGGTGTTTCGCACGTGCAGAAACAGGGCGGCGTCTGGTGACCGGCCTGGGGTAGCAGCCCTGAGTCCCGGTCCCAGTCCCGGTGTGGGACTCTCCTCACCAGGCGCTTACGAGCACGGCACTCCCGCCGCCCAGACCCCGGGCCCTCCGCCGCCGTGCCAGACTCGCCGTCGGAGCTGCGGGCGTGGGCGCACGGCCGGCGTTCCCGGTCGCTCTGCCTTTGCTCCCTCTCCTACGTGGCTCGTTCCCCACGAAGGCGCCCGGCGAGCGTCTGAAGTGCCGTGCCTTTGTGTCGTTGCAGGTGCTGTGGTCGTTGGAACTGGGCCACTGGATCTCTGAGGAACCGTTCGAACTTTCCGGCTCCTTCCCTGCGGCTCCTGTGAGTCAGACACTACGTCGTGGTGGGACATACGATTGGGTGTTCTCCAGAAATTATGATTAGCGCAGCTATGGATTCGAGTGCTCATTGACTAAGAAGGCATGTTAGCCAAACCTAGCGCTCATGTTTTATATGTGTTTGTGAGAACAAACGTGAGAATGGTCTGCAGAAAGTTGGGAGGGATGCCTTCTCAAAAAATCTCAAGAAATTTTAATTACAGAAGTCCCCAGGACTGAGAAAAACAAAAACGAGAAAGCCTGGGTTGTTGCGAAGGGAACGTTGCGCCCCGTTGCCAGCCCTAACGGTAACACACCGCTGTTGCCGCCAGTGGAGATGGAACGTGTGGGTGTGAGACCCGCGGCCGGCCAGCGGCACTGGGACGGGGCTCGCGCTTCAGGGCGTCCCCCGAGCGGGCTTCCACTCTGCGGCGTCCTCGGTGGTTCCGATGCTGGCGGGAAGGGAGCGATCCAGGCCGTGGTCTCTCTCAGGCTTGCTTGGAGGCAGGACTGCGCGGGAGCTGGCCGCGGGTCTCGGTTCTCGGACGCGCCCCCCAGCGGGTGGCAGTCCGCTCGCTTCAGAGGTCCGCGCCTGCGCGACAGGCAGGGGCTCGCCCCTGCGACGTGCGCGCCTGCGTTCCGGCTGCCGGACCGTGGCCTGCGGTTCTCCCGGGACGCGGAGTCGGCCTCTGCCCTGATGCACGGTGGTGTTCAAGGTTGCCGGGTTGTTTCGTTTTCACTTCTGAGATGACCGCTTTGATTCCCTGTGCACTCCGTGAATGCTTCCTTAAGGAGGGAGAGGTCTCCTCCGAGACGCTCTGGAATGCCGTGTGAGGGGCGCACAGCAGCGCAGGGTGAGCTCGCAGACCCGCTCTCCGTCGGGCGAGCGCGGGTGTCGCTCCAGGCACCAGGGGGCGCTCCACCCAGGACACGCGGCCCGCCTGCCCGCAGCTTGTCCCGGCTCGTCTCTCCCCCGCACGTGTCTGCCTGGTGCTCGTGGAGCGAGGCGCCGTAGAAACTCGCGGTTGCTTTTCAGCCGCCGGTGTTTTCCCGCCGCGGGATGGTTTTCACTTGGTGCCGAGCTGGCGCCTCTGCGGAGTGTGTGGCGCCTTAGATGTGACAAGGGTGGTGGTCCTGGACTCGGTCTGCGTGCTCGGGGAGGGACTGCGAGGCAGCGGGCGGGGAGAGCCCGTGGACGACCGCCGGGGTCGTTTGCACACTGAGTGGGGCGGGGCGGGGGCGGGGCCTGTGCCGGTCACGTGGGCTAGAGAGGACGCGGGAACCAAGGGCAGGGCTGCGGTAGGGAAGTGCCGGTGAAGACACACGTGAAGCACGTGCTGGTTGCAGGTTCGGCCCTAAGCTGCCTGGCAGTCACCCCCAGATTCCGAGCCGCCCCCAGCCTTGCACCTGCGCTCGTGACGCTGGGCAGACTCCAGGCAGAGCGAGGGCCAGGGGTGTGAGGCAGCCCCAGCTCAGCCCCGCCCTCTCCAAGCCTGCTGTGCCTGTGCGCGCGCCCTCTGAGCCGCGGGGGCTGGCCTTGCACTTCACAGCGCCCCTTGGGAAGTGTTCTGGCAGACTTTTTTTTTTTGAAATCTTAATAATGCAAATTATCTTTTTCCTAAAGTAACCTCAGGGCCCAGTCTAACTCCAGGAGATGAGCTTTGCACAGGCGTTGAGTGGCAGGCTCTGCTCGGCCACGCTGAACGCTGCGTCAGAGCCGTGCGTGAAGGCCAGCGAGGTCTCCGCGCCCCGAGCCCGCAGGCGTGATTTTCCTCATCGTGGAGAATGAGGGGTTTCCACGTCACCAGACACATGGGTTGTTTTGGAATCCAATTGCTATTTTTAAAATACTTCAAGTGTTTTCAACAAAGTAAATAGCAAAATAGTAAATATTTTCAAAAAAAACTGAACGCACTCATCTCATCTCATAAGTTATATTTACTCTCTAAAAACACCTTCATATTTAACAGGCAGGCGGCAAGAACAAGCCGGTAGCACAGTCTGTACACGAGGGAAAGAACACATCCTTGGCAGGCCCGGAGCCTCCACTGCACGGCCCTGACGTCTGCATCTGAGCGTTAACTTAGAACTCTGCCGGCGACACACATGTGACTACACCGTTTCGGAGTGAGAATTCAAAGCCCTAGGGAGAGCGGAGATGCACGAACTCTGTCGCTCCTCCTGCGGACAGCGAGCTGCAGGCACGCACTTCTCGGAGCCCCCCCTCCCCCCCCCAAGCAGGTCCTGCATCCGTGCGGCCGCGAGCATGTTTTCCGCCCTCTAGCTGAGAGAGCCGTGTGCACAGAGGGCCCGAGGGTATCCGCAGGGTCCGTAAACAGTGCCGGGAAGAATGCGGCCTCAAGCCTCTCCCCCCAACCCCCAGACGGGCCCGAGCGTCTGTTTTCCAGTTATTTACGGAGGAGCTGTCACGGGGCGCCCTGGAGTGGCAGCAGGTCTGCGAGTCCTCCCTGCGAGCTCCAAGTGTCTTCGCAGAGCTACCCCGCCGGGGCACGGGGTGGGGGCGGTTCCTCGACTGGAGCAGGTGCCCGTGGTGGGGTTGCGGGGCTCTGCCGCAGAGCCCCCGTGGGCACGCGCCCCTCTGAGATGGTGGAGGTGGCAGCACAGCGGCGTCCTCAGAGCTCTGGGACCGAGTCTGGGACAGCCGAGCAGCCCGCCCTGGCCCGGCCCGAGCAGGCCCTCAGAAGTCCGCGGGCCGGACCATCATGGCTGTGGCCTTGAGCGAGTAGCCTGAGCCCTTCCAGTAGTACCACTTGATGCCGTTGAACCTGTTGGTGTTCTGCCGCTGGGGGTAGTACATTCCGTTCAGGTTGGAAGGGCCGCATGCGTCGAACCACCAGCCTGTGGAGGTAAAACAGATGGAATCAGGGACCGGCTCGCCCACGCGCCGCATTCCCTGCAGTTCAGTGCGTGCAGGTGTTCCTGCCGGGGGCTGGTGCTGCGTGGACCATGCACCGGCGAGGGGGAAGTCTGTCCTCCCGCGCCCTACGGGAGCCTCAGCTCCCTGGTGGCGATGTCTGTGCAGGCTTTCACCCCTCTCCCCCCTGCGCCGTGTGGAAGGGCGAGCGGCAACAGCCACGGGCAGGAGACCACCCCATGGTGCTGAGCGGGCAGGGGCCCCAGGGGTGGAGCGGACGGTGTCCAAGCCCAGGCCTTGGAGGCGGCTCTCTGGGCCAGGAGACCGTGCCAGGCCCAGCAACCCAGTGACCTGGACTGACCCAGCCTCCCCTCCACCCACCAAAGACATTCTTTTGTTTAAAATGTAACCCTGAATTTTAAGCACCCAGTGCTGCTAGATAGAAAGACAGAAAGGACATTGAAACCATAGTGGTGCACTCACTGAGGTAAAGCCAGGGCACGGGGCAAGGGGGGGTGGGCTAGGTCCACATCCACCTGCCCCCTCCTAGCCCCCCGCCCCCCCCGCCGCTGTGGAGACCACAGTGAGCATGGGCTGGGTGGCAGGGACAGGGGCTGCTGGGTTTGCACGCGCTGATCTGTGTGAGGCCCGGAACACTGTGTTGCAAGGACACACACAGGACGGTGCCACTTACATAGAACGTGGAGAACAGAGAGCACAGCCGCAGAATTATCCCTGGTGTTTCCTACGTAGTAAGATTACAAATGGTGTGAATGGCCTCGATTCAGCGGTTTGCTCGGGGACAGGGACTGGGACAGTGGCTTTAGTCGTGTCTGGGTGTTTTCTTTCTCTGAAAAGGGTTCCGGTGCAGCATTTGCATTACGTGCCATTATTCGTCCATTAGACTGTGGACACCAGTTATTTCTTCCAGGCGCCTGTCCCTGACAGTGACAGCTCCGAGACTTGAGTTGGTTCAGGTTCAGGTCGATTTGACAAGGTGTGTGTGTGATTTATTCAGAGCCCTTCAAGGCACTCAGAAGTATCTCAGGTTTATAGATCCGCCCCTCCAGGGCCTGTTGTGTGACTTAACTCTGAGCTCACTGTCCTCGAAGCCACCTGGCCGGTCCTTAGACTGGTGTGCCCATGGTCTGCACGTGGACCGTGCTGTCAGAACCCCCGGTTTCTCCCTTCTCCCTCCCGCTGCATTATTTTCCACTTCCACTCCGGGCCCTAAATCTTGATGGGAGCGAACAGATACATTGTTGCCTTGGCTGTTGTTGCGCTTGTGCCCTGCAGCAGGCAGCGGGGTCAGTGTGGGGGCCGCGGGAAGGGCTGGGTGTGTCCTTCCCCGCTCTGTCGCTCTGTGGACTTGAACAAGGATCACTGCTGCGGGCCGGGGCGACAGGCAGCCCGTAGGCCTCAGCGTGAGAGCGTTCTCCCGCCGGCGGAAGGGCCGAAGTAACTGGGGCTAACAGGCACGGCCTGTGTGTCCAGCCTGAATTTCTACGTGCGCATAGATACGCCGTCTGAGGACCACGGGGCTGGTTTTTGTAACGCAGACGGCTCTTCCAGCGTTAACTCGGGGACCTGACGGTTACGAGTCTCAAGTCGTCTTTCATGAGTCCCTCCTGCTGACTGAAGCGCAAACACAGCGCAGGCTGGGCCGTCCTCCCGCCTCCCGGCCGCGGACCCCAGCTCCCACGTGGGCGCCCGGGGGCCCTGCCCGGAGCTCGGCCCGCCCTGGTGCCCGGCCTCCGCAGGCGGCCCCCAAGCCCTGCGTCTCCCGCCCCGGGCGCCCTGCCCCCAGCTCTTGGTGCTGCCCTGGGCCTCGCCGCATTTCCAAGATTCCCCTGACGGCATGTTCTGCTCTCAGTTACTGTTGACTCGCTCCGCGCACTCAGTGTAAACCTGACGGGATCGGAAGGGGTTTTGTAGCAGCCGGCCCCCCGGCCCCCGCACTGAACTCGTCAGACCTCCTGACCATGAGTGCGGCCGCCTGGCGTGACGGCCGCGGGGCTGCCGCCTTGGAGGTGGGCTCCCTTTCCCGTGCAGCAGTCGGACACACACGTGCGGGGGGGGGGGGGGGGGGGAGAGCAAGAGGAGTCTGAGAGTGAGGCCTTCTCATGCACCGGACGGCTCCTTCTCACGCATGCACCAGAGAGGCAGGAGAGCCCGCTAGTTGCTTCGTGCTTACACGCATCTGCTCTATACGTGTTTATACGTGTTTATGCATGTATAGCGGTGGGATCCTCCTCTAAGAAAAGACTCCTGAAAACTCCCTGGTGGAACAGTCAACTATGGTTCAGAAGCATTTCGACAGTAATGCCCCTCCACTGCTCTCCGGGCTGCTGCCGTGGGCAGGTGACCTGTTTGACACAGCAGCTCCGTGTTCAGCCGCCGCGTCTCTGGCGCTGCTGCCCACTCAGCGCGCCCCCCGGCCCCTCCCTGCGGGGCCCGGTCCTGGACCGACACTGCCGGCGGGAGAGCGGCTCCAGCGGCACATCCCGCTCCCGCCTAACACCCAGCAGCCGGAAAGAGGTGGAGCTCCCCCGTAGCAGGTGGGCACGCCTGCCTGTGGGGAGTCTGTGGGGTGTCTGTGGGGTGCGGGCATGGTCGCCGGCCCCCCCGCACCGCGAACAGCCCCCTCCCCAGGCGCAGAGGGGAAGGGAGGGCGCGGCCGTCCCACCTCCGGTGAGCATCTGCGAGCACTTGCAGACACACTTGTCCTTGTCGGCGTCCTTGGTGCTGAAGTCGCTCCCCGGCTGGCTGATGCTGCTGATCTTGCCGGCCGTGCCCGACAGCCCTCTAAGGTGAATCCTGCAGGCGTGCAAGGGGGAGAAAACACGGCGTTAGTGGGCGTGGGCCGCTGGCTTACCGTGGTGGAACATTTTTCTACAAAGCATTCTGTTCCAGCGAAAGGAGCCCTGGGCTGCCCAGCGCATAAGGCATACACACTCTGGACAAAGTATGTTTGCGCTGGTGTAAACAGGAACCAACTTATCATCAGCCCTGTAGGCAGGGAGGACTGTTTTCGAGAAACTGTCACCGGCTGTCACTTGCACAGCACCAGCGGGGACTTCGGGGCACTGCGGTTTACTTTCCTGCGGCTGTGACATAAACAGGAAGGGGGGACCACTCGGCGTGGGGAGGGGTCCTCTCTCCCGGTCCTCAGGGTCACCCAGAGAGAAGCGAGGGCCTCGGGGAGCCTGGACAGCCTCACACGCCGCTCTTTCCCCTGGGGGGTGGGGTGGGGAGGCCAGCAGGCACCAAGGAGCGACCACGGAGCCCGGAGTACGGATCCGCCGAGTCGGGGCAGGAAGAAGCCCCTCGGGCTGCCTCGCCCGGCGTCTGCACAGCATTGTGACCCCCTGCCAGGCCCAGGGAGGGGCCGGCGGTCCCGTCCTGTTAGGCACTGGTGGTGGCCCGCACGTCCTGAGGTGTCAGGCGTGCAGATGTTTAGCAGGCACAGGCTGGGGAAGCGGGAGGGGGGGAGCTGTGGCAACCCTCCTGCGGCGTCCCTGGGTGGGTGCGTGGAGTGCGGGGGCCCGGGCGTCAGGTCTGCCGGTCCTGGGGTTCCCACGAGACCAAGCCCTCCAGCGTCACAGGGACAGTCGTACCTCAGCCCCCAGAGGACGCTCGTCTCTGGGACACCCGCCCCTTCGCCAGCCCCTTCCGTGGGAGGAGGGCCGCACCCGAGATCTGGGGCGGGAACAGAGGGTGGAGGAGAGGGAGGCTCACCGGGGGCCGACCCTCACGAGCTCCGCAGGCACAGGCAGGGCGAGCACTCGGAGCCCGTTCCAGCCCGAGGGGCCACGCTGCCCGTGTGTGCTCACTTGTCAGACGGGTGAGTTCAGGGGCAGGAGCTCGGCCAAGTCCTCCCTTGGCGGGGGGGGGCGCAGGTCCGCCCTCGCCCCTCCGTCCTCCGTCGGGGTCCCCCCTGGCAGACACCCCCGGGGGTGACCGCTCGTTGAGAAAGAGGTTCTGGAAGGTGGAGGCAGGAGCCACCAGGGGGCGTCCCACGGAGCGCCGACTGACCCGGAGTCCCTCCTGGGTTAATGACTGAGACCTGGGGAGATTCTCCTGTGGCCGCTCTGCGAACGCCAGCACCAAGCGTGGACTGAACCTCCGAACTTCAGAAGCGTCCTCCTTGAGCTTCGGAAACGCCCCCCGCACAGCCCCGGGGCCCTGCTGCAAAGGGTCCCCCGCGTGAGCGCTCGCTCCTGCAGTCGGGGCCTCAGAGGCTGTTTCCTTCCCGGCCCTTCTCGGGACTCGCGGGGCCTGTCGGGCAGTCCCTCCTCCCAGCTCCTCCCGGCTCCTCCCGCCACCGCAGCTCTCCTGGGACTCAGTTTCCCCAGGGTGCGAAAAACGAGGGGGATACCACCTCTTACGGGTCTCCGAGAGACTGCCGTGGGACCCGCTGGCTTCAGGCTGCTCTTGTAGAATGCGGTTGTTGCAAACAGCCACGGTCTCGGGACTGCCGGGACCTGGTGTCAGCCCCGTGGTAGGGCGGGGAGTGACGTCGGAGGTGAGGCGGGAAGGGGCCGGTTTTTAAGGTTTAATGTGCGAGTTGCCTTTAGGTTTAGTAGAAAGACCCGCATTCTGCTGGTGTGCTTTGCGCTTTCCCTGCAAAGGAGCTCAGCTGCTGTGCTCGGCGGGCGTTCTGGGCCGTCGGTGGTTCTTCTGGGTGTCAGCCACCCTACGGTTCTCTTATCACACTGGCATGCTTTCTTGCCACAACATTTGTTCAATGTAGTATCTGTCTTGTACTGCCAAGTGAGTGAAACCAGGCTTTAAACACGTGTGCTTTGTGGAACGGCAGATCCCAAGTTGATTTACGCTTCCAAAGGAAGTATCTGAGAGCCATCTCAGATGAGAGTGTTTTTATAATGTCAGCATGTAAGGGTCATGACCCATTTTGTAAAATCTTCATCTATCAACAGTCTAATCCTTAATTTTTGTGTTTCTCTGTTGTTGTTTTTTTAATTCCTCTGTTGTAGTCTCCTAACCGTTGCCAGTTGGAAAAACATTTAGCTTGGAGGTGAAACAGTGACCAGCACTTGTGTCCCAGCGTTCCCCGCAGCGGCGATCTCTCCGGGGCGTCCTGGGCACTGCCTGGGGCCCGGACACCTGTCCCGTCGCCGTCCCCGTGTGGCCTCCCCGGGAGCCGTGCTCGTGGGGCAGCGAGACCGGGCCGGCCCGCTGGCTGACGCCCTGCGGCCCCCGGCCACGCCTGTGCATTCTGGTCCGCCCGCACGGGGCAGCCGTGCTGTGCCCTGCGGTTCCCGGGGCTGCCGGCAGGCCTCAGCTGTTTCCTGTGCCGTCACCGTGCCCTCCCCCACGGGGAACCCATCCCAGGCCGGATCTGGAGCTGAAGTTTGTGGCCCCACGGCTCGGCTCCCCCGCCCAGCAGCAGGCCCCAGGTGGGCCCCCGAGAGACGCAGGTGGGCCGGCAGGCCAGGTAGCGGCCGTCTTCTGTGACGTTCGAGGGCACTTGGTCTGTTTCTGACCTCCTGGGAGGTGCCCAGGGTCAGCACGCAGCACTGGCCTGCTCCTCGGACGCCTGCAGGGCTCGCTGGTGGCTGGACCCCAGGGCGGGGCCTTCTCAGAGGGGCTCCTGGTGTGCCTCCGCCGGCCCCACCCCCGCCCCACCCGCATCCACTGTGCTGAGTTCCTCCTGGTGGAGCTGGATGCCCCCCAGAGGCTCTTCCGTGCGGGCCTCGCCCCGCAGTTGCGCACGACCGGGGCCCAGGCTCTCGGGCCCTTCGTGGCTCTGTCTGCACCGCGGCGGCGTTTCAGGGCCAGGAAGCAAACCCCGGTCCAGGTGGCCCGTGCCTTCCTGGGAACAGTCGCGATTAGCGCCACCAGCTGGTGGACGGGGTGAACAGTAGCGCGGGCCGTGGGGGAGTGGCCGCCCACCAACCGTCCCCCAAACCTCCTACCAAACCCGCCACTCAAACGGGACGGCTCAGCCTGACGCTGGGTGGGACACAACAGTCGCGGGTATTTGAGCCGCAAAGAGATGGATTTCACTGTTAAAACCTTTCGGGGGAAAACAAGGTAGGCGCGTGTGTGGTGCCTCTGTCCTGACATCTTACGACGCGGGTGCACAGCCCCACGCTGCGCCGAGTTGTGGGGCCCGTCGCCTGCCGGGCTGCGGTCGCCTGCGCTCTGAGGGTGCGGAGCGCACACGGCGGGCACGGAGCTGTCCCCGAGGGGCCCCTTGTATCGTTAAAACCAAAGGCAGACGCTCAAAACCAGAGACACGGACCTCAGGGCAGCCACGAAGCAAGGGGCGTGCCGCGGGGCCGCCCTCCCCGGCGCAGCGCGCCGCCGCCGCCGCCGCCGCCGCCGCGGGCGCCCCCTACCTGTAGTTGAGGTCCTCGCCCGAGAGGTAGAAGTGCTCGTACAGCGCGTAGGCCTCGCCGCCCTCCCAGTCCGCCAGGCGGATGCGCAGCGCGTGGCGCCTCTGGCTGGTCAGCTGCGACACGAACTCGTTCCCCAGCCAGTACTCGCCCGCGGGGTTCCCGAAGCCCTGCAGACCGAGGGTGAGGGGGAGATTCAGTCGCCTCTCCTGCTCTTCTCCGTGGGCTTGGAGCCCGTGGTCAGCAGTCAGCGTGCGGTGCCGTCAAGCACTCTTCGGAAACCCTTCCCTGCCCTGTGAAACTGGGGCCCTCCAGCTAGGAATGTGGGGGCCTCCATGTGGGAATGCGGATTGATCTGAATAGGCCAGTTTTCAGGCAGCCAGCCGTTCCTGGGAGAGAAGTAGCGCTAGACTAGTCAGAAGGACTTGGGGAACCCCCGCCCCCCACCACCGCACACACGTGAGCACAGACGGCTCAGGGTACGGCGGGGGACGCCCCACGGAGCAGTCGGCTTTCCAAAGCTGCCCCCCGGGGGCTCCCACGCCTTCCCCTGGAGACACAGCTGGCGCTCCATTGGCAGGACCGCCCTTCACCGGGGAGGCCGACACCCGGTCACCGAGAACCCTTGAGTCAAAAAAAACACAGTCATGATTCATCGGTGGTTTTGAATTTGTGGGGAAGGCTTTGCAGATCCTGAAAGTTACTTTTCACACACACAGATCATTTTCAGATGGCTTAATAAACGTTCTTACCACTTTGTACTCCTTCCAAGTCCTCTGGAAATCCACACTGCCGTCCTCGCGCCGCTGAATGACCGTCCAGCCCCCGCCGGCCGTCTCCATGTCGCAGTGGGCCTGCCAACAAGAAGGGCACCGTCACGGCGTGTGGGCTCAGGGGCGCAACTCTGCGTGCCCCGCGGGGGAAGCGTGAGAGACTCGGAGACCCCCGAACAAGACCTGTGCTCGCGGGGGTCTTCAGGGTGGACCTCTGTGGTCCTCCGAGACACGGAGGGTTTTAAATACGCTGAAAACCGTGGCTCTAAAACGAGGACGGGAAACACACGGCGATGCAACGCAGTGCAGTGGTGGGAGTGGGGCGTCCTTGTCATCGCCTGCTCCAGGCCACAGACCCACCGAGGAGCTGACTCAGAGCCCGCTGTCCCGCAGAGGCTCCCTGTGGGCGGGGCGCTCGCCGGGCAGACGGGCCAGCCTCTCACTGCCACCCACAGGACGGCAGGGACGTGTGCTCGCGTCCCTGAGACCCCTCAGGAGAGCCGGCAGTGCGCCACCTCTGCAGCGGGGCTGTCAGAGGTGCACCCGCCACACGGGGTTTCCCAGGCTCCCATTGCGGGGCACGTCTTGGGGGCGTCCAGCTCCCTCTGTGTGGGACACACCCCGGGTGTCTCCGCCCGTCCTCACTCGGAGGGACTGTGTCCCCGCTGCGGCCTGAGCGTGGCCTGGCAGCTCTGCGCACAGAGCCCGCTTCCAGCACCCCTGCCCTTGGCCCCTGCCCTTGACCCCTGCCCACGGCGCTGCTCCTCCCAGCTCCGGGCTGGCTGGGTGGGTGCAGACCGGGCTCGGAACCCAGAATTCTTTCCCGGGCTGCGAGCACGCACGCCCAATTTCAGCTCAGCTGGAGGTTCGTTCTGAAATCAAAACCCCTGAAAGCAAGATTGCATAAATAGCTGTAAATAATGAGATTACAGCAGAACGAAGAGGGTTTCCAGCAAGCGGGGATCGATTTCCCCACGGCACACCGGGTCGCGCGCGGGAACGCTAAGGTTCAAAGCCAGTTGGAGCGCGGCTTCCTTTGTCATTCGCCACGGCCTTTTCGGTAGGCGTGGCGGACACGCAGGCCGAGTGAGCCGAGACCGGAACTGCCCCCCGTGAGCTAGTCCTGGCGTGTGGGCGGGGGGCCGTGGTGGGGGGGGAATGCCTGGACCCGCTCCTGCCCTCGAAGGGCCGGCCCGCCGTCTTGCAGTGCCCGGGGGTGGGGGGACACGGCGAGAACCCAGCCCCCCCCTTCGCCCCACTGTCTTGAGGGCCCCTGGGCCCCGACTGCTTCCCCCCGTGATCCTTGTGTTAGGAAACACGTTCCCTCAGGAGGAAAGTTACCTTATGAAGAGTAAAATGCTTCCCCGTTTCAGATGGCTCAGACCCATGACACCCGTCTGTTGAAGGCGCCCCTGCCCACCCCGTGTCACAGCAGCACCGTGGTGGGTGGAGGTCGTGCCGCCTTGCGCTCACACTCGATGCCGTGCCCCGTGCGAGGCTCGTGGCGCCTTTTACCGAACCCCGCAGCCGCCTGCGGTGATGGGCGCTGCTGCGTTTCTGAGGGCAGCGGACCGGTGTAGTCCAGTTGGATGGACGCAGCCGGCCGGCCACTGTTGAGTGGACCACAGGGCTTGAAGCGGCTCTCCCTCATTCCCACCCACGTGCGTCTTTTCTACGAGACCCCGCGGACAGAAAGGGAAGCCCGACCCTTGGGTCACGGGCCAGCAGGCCCTCAGCACAGCTCCGGCTGCGGGCAGCTCACAGACGACCCCCCTCCTTTGCCTGCGGTCCACGAAACCCTCGGTCCCGCTCACATCCGTTTCCCCACTCAGCGCACGGCCTGCGTGGGCGGCGGCGTCCCTCCCCCGCACCCCAGCGGCGCTCCTCGGGGGGGGTACAGAGCTGGCCTGGCTCCTGCCGTGGCCGTCCTTGTTCTGAGGACGCCAGAGTCGCCGTCCTGCAGTCTCCGTGCTCACGTCGGGGAGCCAGCCCGCCCGCCCGCCGTGGGCAGCGGGGTGAAGGTGCTGGGGCGGCCGAGGTCATCTGCTGGTGCGCCAGCGACGGGGCGACCTGCTCCGGGACTGCACCGCCACCGTTAGAGCACTTTCTCAGCGTGGCTCTGTCCGGACTTGAAGGAGGAAGAGAGAAAAACAGGGCCTGCGAACTCCAGAGTCCAGAGTCACGGTTCACCGGGTCGTGGAACTTCGAGACAGAGGCGTCCTCATGGCCGGGGCACTGGGTGACAGTGACGAAGCAGATGACTCCAGGCTGGGCAAAGCCCAGGTCCACTGAGGGTGCCAGGGCCCACGCCGGCGCCGGCAGCCCGGGCAGCGGCACTTGGGGCCAGCAGGCCAGCATGCAAGTGGGGCCCTGGGAGCTCGCTCTCGCTCTGAGGCTTGGTTTCAGGGCTGAGCTTCAGCCCCAAGGCCACGGTGATTGCACAGCCAACGCGAGCAGGAGGATAAACGTTGGGGGGCAGGTGCCCCGTGAAATGAGGGAAGGAGACCACCGTGTCTCCGCCTGGCAGGCACACGCGAGCACTGCCCACAGACGCCGTCTCGCTGTGTCCGTCCTGCACAAGAACCTGATGAGGTTTTCAAAAGTGAGGTTGAACTATGGAGGCCCTTTCGGGAAAGCTCTCCCCAAAGTCTGCGGAACGCTCTCCCTGCTTGAGGTGGCTGAGTCAGGGCGGCGTGGGGCCCCTGCCTCGGGGAGCCGGCGTCCTCTCCTCCTGTGAGCGGGCGGGCAGTCGCAGTGGTAACAACGGGGGAGGGGGGCGGTGAGTGCCGAGTCCCAACCCGGGGGCTGCACCCCCCCCCCCCCCCCGGTGACCTCGACTCCGCTCTGCAGGGCTGGAGGGGTCGGGTCGCTCACAGAGGAGGCATCTCAGGGGTCACACAGCACACACAGCTCCCTTGCTCGCTCGCTCGGAGGCACGGATTGGTGGAGCCGAATCCTTACCCAAAGGAGGCGACTCGCGGACCCCGCATCCGGTGGGGAATTACGGTCTCCCGACTGGGGGGGAACCTGGGCATCTGCGCCTGGACCCTTTACTTAGCGGGGACGGACTGCTGCTCCCTGCTGTGTGTGCGAGGTACCGTCGTTCCTGCAGACGCTCGACAGGGACATGGGTCCTGATGCCTCCAGAGGTGACCGGAGACCCCCACCATCCCCAAGACCTGCACGGCTCCTCCTCCTGCAGGACGTCTCCCGGGGCTGCTGGTGGGGTCTCCTGCACCAGCTGGGAACTCGGGACTGAGCAGAACTTGAGCACAACAGCAGGGGGCGACTGTGCGTCTGGGTTTCTACCAGGAGCGGTCACCCTCTGCTCGCACCCTCCCCCACTGCTCCTGTCCCACCCCCATTATCTCTGTGCGGAGGAGAGCCCACCACCTGGTACCGACAGGGGCACCCCAAGACCTGGCTGGACAGCCAGACTGCAGAGGGGGTTGGGAGGCTTGGCCCAGAGCCTGTCCACCACTTGTCATCTGCGGCAGGCTGTTTGGGGTTTTGCCCTCCCCCTAGTACAGGCCTCTGGGGCACGAGGGACACTAACTGATTTCCAGGGTTGATTTAAAGCAGCGTGAGTGAATTATGAGTGAATTAGGTTTCTTTGGAAAGGGTTATCTTCGCTAACACAATATTTGTCTTTTAAATTCGTAGCCAAGGTCTGTGTTACTGTTTCAAACCCAGGGTCTTGAAACCCTTAGTGCTTATACTTTCAGAGGGGTTTTCTTTATCACTGCGCTGCGGAGCATAACACTGGGAGGATAACACTGAAGCGGAGAGGTGGTACTTCCAGGGGTCTCCAAGATTTCCATTTTTGATACAGTATCAGCGCCTTTTCCGCAAGTGTTTCCATTCGGTCGGTAGCTGCATCTGCAGTGGCCTTGGCTGTGTGCAGTCAGTCACCAGCATTTATAGAACCGCTGCTCTCCCAGTGTTCTTCCGGCTTCTGGAACCTCTAAGACAGGCCGTGCTGAAGCATCCCCTACGGAGCGATTTTCGTCCCCTCGGAGGCCCACCGTCCCCGGACCAGTCCAGACTAAGGGCGGAGCCACCGGCATCCCTCCCCAGGGGGAGCTGTGCGCCCGCTGCCCCCACGCGGCCTCCGTTTGTTGGGTCACTCCTCCGTGCACAGGAGGGGGCGTGCCCTGGAGTCCGCGCCTTGTCCTGGCGGAGAAAATGCTCTGCCCCTGGCGGCATGTGTGCGTCCCCGCCCACAGCGACCACGGAGAGCGAGCAGCCCAGCCCCGCGGTCCTGGGGCCGTGGTCTGCGGGCTCCTGCGGGTCCCTAGACCCGGGTCCCTGGCAGCAAGTCCACAAGGTCAGCACCGTTTCCATAGTGACACTACGTGGTCCCTGGCCTTGCCCACCGTATCGGTGCTTGCTCACGCGGTGCACAAGCACGGGCGTGTGAACCTGCTGTGCCCAGTGGGACTCAGACTGCCCTGGCGCGGCTGCGTTCCTGTCACTCGCGTGCACTCGGGCTGCCTCTGACGCAGCAGTCGGTGCGGTTTTGTTAACCCCGAGCTGCGGGGTGCACCCCTTTCCGTATCTGTGCGCTGGCGGGAGGGGCGGGCCCCGCCCCCGCACGCGGGAGGACCCGCGGCGGCGGAGCTGCGAGCTCAATGATTTCGGGGGCGGGGGAGGGGGTGTTGGAAGATATTTTCTTTAAACTTCACGAAAGAGTCTCACACCTCATGGGGGACAGCTGGCGGCGTGCGCGCCCAAGCCCAGGCCCAGGCGTGTGTGATGGGGCTGGAGGGAGCGCGCGCCGCGGTGGGCCTCGAGCCCCGCCAGTGTCCCCGCAGAGAGGGGCCTGGGTCCCGGCTGGCCCTGCGCGCATGTGCAGCGGGCAGGTCCGGGCCCAGCGACCGCAGCACAACCCCGCAGGGAGACCCGGGCAGCCCCTTACCTTGACCTCCTCCGTGGAGTTGGGGAAGGTCAGCGTGTAGACGCCGCTGGTGGTGCGGCCGGCCTTGAACGCTTCCGCGCAGTCTCTGAAGACGGTCTGTTTCTCCTTGGCCGCCGCGGCGGCGGTCTTCGCTGCTTGGGGAGACAGAAGAGCATTTGTGTGGGGTCCGTGGAAAGAGGAAAGGTGAGGGTTCTGACAGGCACTCTTTGGGAAGCTTTATTACACTTGAATCCTTACAGCAAGTCGAAGGGATGTGTCACTTTTTCAACCTTTCCAAAAAAGTTCCTCCTCCCGCCTGCTTTGCCCGAACCCGCAGCGACTGTTACCCGCAGTGCGCGCCTCCTTCTGGATCTACACGGAATGCGACACTTCACAGCCCGCCCTGATGAACGGCTGCTTTCTAAAACCTTCCAGCTGGGGTAGACCCAGACGAGGCTGCTGCGGGGGAAGGGGACAGCACACGCCGCACGCAGCGGTGCCCGCAGGGGGGCTGCGTGGCTGGGCCCCGCCCCTCACCGGTCCGGGCCCTGGCTGTGTTTGCGCTCTCGCACACCCGAGGCCGCGCCTGCGCACGCATGGCCCTTTAGACTCGGGGCTTAAGACGTTTACAGGTCTTTGGGTTTTTAGCCACTGTCTCCTAATAGTTTGCGTTAAAGGGGAACCCAACATGCATCATCTAGGTACGCCTTTCCAGTTCTTCATCTGAGTCTGAAAACTCCAGGACCGTGAAATTTTTTCAGGCTTCCCAGCCTTTTCTCATCCTGTTAAAAATAGTGTGTGTGTGTGTGCACGCGCGCGCACACGCCCTGGCAGGTGTTGACCTGTGTGTCCTCCCAGGGGCCCCCTGCGCACGGCGCCTGGCCCGGCTGCTGTGGGCCCCACGGGGGGACCTTTCTGGGGGGGGACCTTTCTCGGCTCGCGTCTCCCACCAGGCCCTGGGCCGCGCGGCGCCCTGGGCTGTGGCTCCTCGAAGCCAACAGACACCTCGCACTATCTCAGTCCCGCCGCACAACCTCAGGTCCCTGTTCCTGCTCTACGCAGGTTCGGAAAGAACCCTTTTTCTACGTTGTAAGACTTGGAGCCTCTCGTCAGAGGGCCCCCAGCTGCTCCCAGCCAGCCCGGCGGGAGCCGGCCTGCCGCCCAGCCTCAGCGGGACGGGCTGCGGTTGTGAGTGTCCGCTCCCCCGGCTGGTAGAGGCCCTGCCTGCGGGTTCCTGTGGGAGCAGGAGTCGCTGCACGGCTCGGGGCACGGGTGAGAGCACGGCTCTTAGGGAACAACGAGTGTCCCGGCGAGATTCTTACGTGAAGCGTGTCTGTGTCCGAGAGTCCAAGCTGAACGGCCAGTACGGGATACACCATGGTAGGAAGTAGACCCCAGGTGTTCAAGAAAGAACTTAAAAACGCCACAGCGGTGGGGTGTCACACCTCTGAGGGGCCCTTGGACAGGCAGCCCTCGTCCCTCCGGTGCAAGAGGAGTGGAAGGTGAAAGGGCACCGCAGAGGTCAGAGGGCACGGGAGGGTCCGCTGGAGAGGAGCGCAGCCCTCTGCCAGGTACTGCGAGCATTAGCTCCTTCGAACAAAATCGGGTGGGTCCACTGTTGTTTCCCCACTGAACACATTGCTAACTTGCCTGGCCCCAGGTCTCGTGAGTGACGGGATGGACCCACTTAAGGCTCTTTGATGCCCGGGCGTCAAACCATGTCTGGGGTGTCTCCCTTCGTAACAATCCGTCTGTGTGAATATATCTCCCCTTCCTCCCACTTTCTCCCTTTTCACTGGTTCTACGTTGAGACCCTGTGAAGCTCTCACAGCCAGTGGGTAAGGCAAGTGGGGCCGCCTTCTGAACGGGGAGGATTTCCCAGGGCTCGGGGACGCACGCTGGAACTGAGTGTAAGGGGCGCGAGAGCCTAAGGGGGCGGGGGCGGGGCGGGGGCGTCACTCACAGCCCGGCGCGGACACCAGGGTCAGCAGGCCGCGCACCGCCTCCACCAGGTCACGCTGCTGCTCCTGCAGGGCCGAGTTGTTCGCCGTCGCCCTCACCAGCTGCTTCTCCAGCTCCTCGATGGCCGAGCTCTGCTTGGACACCAGCACCTGCAGCTGGTCCTTCTCCTCCCGCATGGACTGCAGCTGGACGACGTGCTTGTCCTCCATGTCCAGCACCTTCTTTTCCAGGAGGCTGGGGAGGGGGAGCCGCGGCGGTCAAGGCCAGGGCCTCGGAAACAGCTCGCCCGCCTCCTGCCGCCTGCGCGGTCAGCTGCGGTTTGAGTCGGCGCCGACAGTTACTGTCAGACGCCCGGCGGCGGGGGCTCGAGCGTCTCCCCCAGTGACCCATGGGTCACTGTGGATCAGGACGGCCGACTGGGCTCCCGTGAGCGCGCCCGTCCCTGAGTCATCAGCCACCGGGACGCAGCCGTCCGCACCCGGCTGGCGTCAGCGGCACCACGTCCGCCTTCGTCATTTCTGAACGTTTCCCGGGACATCGGCTGCGTGTCGATTTGTGTGTCTCCTTCGTCACCTTGAAAACCAAGGGGACCCCAGCAGAAGAAGGGGACCTGAAAATGGGCGCCCAGAGCGCTGGCGTCCTGCTTGAGGTCGTCTAGCACCTTCGGGTGCAGGCCCTCGCTTCGGAAACCCTCCCGCCGCGCCCGACCTGCACCGGCACCTGAGAGATGCGGGCACCTGGCTCCCCTCTGCCGCCTTCACAGCGACGTTGTCTTCTGTCGCCGGTGACACTCGACGAGGGGGCCGGACGGGCCGGGCGGTCGCATGGCCCCCAGTGTGCACGAGCGTGTGCACGAGCGTGTGAACTCTCAGGGATGGGTGTGTCTTCAGGAGACTTCCTTCACCCCTCCCCAGACTACACAAGCCCGGCGGCCGCATCATGGCCAGAAGGAGTCCGTCGTACATGCGAGGCAAGCCCAGGCCAGGCCTGCCCGGACCAGGCTGGCTCCCCCAGGACGCCACGTGGTGCCCGCAGAGGCACGGGCCCCAGGGGTGCAGCCCCAAGGAACCCCGGGGCCCGCTCCTGAGCAACGGCTCGCAACACACACCGGGACCCGTCGCTGGTTGTGAGGCCAGTCGCGCTTTTCTAACGCCAGGAGATCACATCAAACCCAGTTGGCCCCTGAACGACCCGGACTTGAACTGCGGGTCCAGCCGCGTGCGGGCTTTTCCCCAATGACCCCTGCATCGTTTTCCGTCTGTGTTCGAGTGAGGGTGCGGGGGGCCGGCCGTGCACCTCGGCACCTTGTTCTGCACACGACACTAGTGTGCCCGGATTCCGGTGCCTGGCGGGGCGTGGGCCCCTGCAGCTGACCCCTGGGGGACTCAGAGGGTCGTTAAGTTTCGGGGGGAGGCAGACGTCACATGGGGATTTTTGACGGATGGGGGTTTGGGGTCTCTAACCCCCGTGTTGTTCAAAGGTCAAGTGTACGTGGGGTGAAACAGATGAGAACAGCGTGTGATTTCACAGCAAGAACTTGCGATGCTGCCGCGAACAGCACGGTGCCCGGTGCGAGGTGCTGGGGGGAAGGGCGGGCCCGTGTGGCTCGGCCGCTGCCAGCCGCGCCTCCAGGCAGACGTTTGCCGACCAGGATGGAGTGCGGCTTGGAGGGCTGTGCCGGCCCCTGTGCACTGCTTCAGGGTCTTCCTCCCCCACACCCCTCACCGGCCCCCTGCCACAGAGCCCCTGACCCCTGGGACGTTTTAAACGAAGCAACTCAGCATTTTGGAAGAGTATAATTAATAGTCACATAAAACAGTCCTGTGTATCTAGAAAGCATGCAATTCTGGGTTATAAATTGTTTTATACTTTTATTACCTGTTCTTATCTTGCAATTTGTTTATTTCACTGGTCTGATCCAAAATCTGTTTTTCCAATTTGTTTGTGGAGAGGGAATGTTCCAGAAGCTGAAGTTCGAGTCTCGTTGTCTGATTTAACACCTAAATGCAACAAGACAAAATTCCTGGTCACCATTTTTAAATCAGACAGAACTTCCTTTTCACTGCTCTACCTGGGTCCCAGGAGAACGAACCTGAGGCGTGATGCATTTACCCAACTCTCTCCCTGGGGCGTGTTTCTCGTTATCGGGAAACTCTCCATTTCCTGGGTCGTATCGGGTTGTTTAAGGTTTGCATCCAGGTCTTCGTTGTGGAAAGTGCTCACTGGTTCTGGACAGTGGTAGTTGGGTCGAAGGATGTAATGTCATTTTCCCCATCCTGCCACGTGCGGCCAGGTCACAGAGTGAGACTGGCCGGGGGGCGGAGCGGTCACACCAACGTGCCGGAGTGGCTGGCACACGGAGAGAGGCCCAGCCTGCGCCCAGCACTCGGGGCCGCGCTCCTGCCGGCTGGCCGGCTGTCACGTGGTCAGAGTCTCAGGCTTCCATGCCCGCGTTTC
Organism: Phyllostomus discolor; assembly: GCF_004126475.2. Taxonomy (NCBI): domain Eukaryota; kingdom Metazoa; phylum Chordata; class Mammalia; order Chiroptera; family Phyllostomidae; genus Phyllostomus; species Phyllostomus discolor. Next base: position 92,837,023 of record NC_040913.2, on the reverse strand, counting down.
CTGGTCACTTGCGGCAGCCTCTTCTCCTCGTTCCTCTTTCTGGTCCTAAAAGTCGTGTCCAGCCGGGACGCAGTGACGCGCCAGTCCGGCTCGGGAGCTTGGGGTGACCTGGGGGCCTGTCCGACCTGTGCCCCCGCAGTGCCGCCGCCCCGTGCGCTCCCGCAGCTTCCGGGCGAACTCCTGCGCGTTGGCGGCCTTCCAGCAGGAGAAGGCCACGCCTCGCACCCTCCGGGTCGGGGGTCTCAGGACGTGGAGTCACCGGGAAGTGCAGGCAGGGCTGTTGCCCAGGGGCAGGTCCGTGCGAGAAGCGTTCGCTCGGGGTGTGTGTCACTCGCTGGAGGGCTGGCCCGGCCCTCGTGCAGCTTAGGGACAGTCTGGTGCAGAGCCGCAGCGCCCGCCCTGCGCTGCCACCCAGAGCGCTGCTCTGTGAGTGAGTCACGGGTTGGCCACCAGCGGGGCGGGCTTCCCGTGACGGGCAGCCGGGGTGCTCCGCCTTCATCGCGGGGTAGGGGGGGCCCCACATGCTGCGCCACTTCCTGCTGACGGGGCTGGGAGGTCGGGTCCCTCCTGCAACTCGGACAGCTATGATAGGATTGGGGGGCGGGGGGACAAGTGGGTCCCGGCTGACTCAGGACCCCCGAGGTGCTGACCAAGGCTTCGGCAGGCCTCCACCACAGTGGGCCATCCACGTTCCCGTGGTCTCTCACGTGGCCCTCCAGCCACCCCCCGCTGTCCAGAGGGACCGTCTGAGAGGCTGGCAGAGTCTTGCTCCGTGCGGAAACTTGTACGTTCGCACTGAACCCGCTTCACGCAGCAACCGCTCCACAAATGCTCCGAGGAGGGGGCTTCCAGTAGAGGGCTCCGCAGCGTGGGGCCCGGCGTCAGGCTCGTCCGCGTCCTCACTCACCGGTGGACACAGCGGCAGGCTGGTCTCTCCAGCCGTCGCCCAGTGCGCCTGTCGTCCGCAGGGTGTGCAGTTTCGCGGGGTCTTTAAAACGCACGGACCCAACTGAAAACAGCTTGTGGGAGCGGCAAGTCTGACCCAGACAGGACGCCTGGAGGCCTGGCCCCTGGCCCTGGCACACCCAGGAGCCGGGCTTCCCCCGGCCCGCTCAGAAGGAGGTGAGTGCGACTCGGTGGTTCCAGTTTGTCTTCAGAAGCGCCTGTGGGCGTAGTGACACTTTCGCTTTTAAGTGCTCCTGTGTTTTCCTTCTTAGTTTTTATCGCATCTCGGGTTACAGTTTATACACTTTCATTCTCGGCTTTTATCGCCTCTTTGTAGTCCGCCACGTAAAATATTTACATTGTTCCCAGGCTGTTCTAATGGTGTGGAAAGATCTGGTAGGCAAACGCCTTTCACTCTGGCCTCGGATAAAAATATCGTTGGCTTCCCCCGCCTCGCCGCTGTTTTTTTCCCTGCCTCGGCCGGCGACTCTCAGGGCGGCAGTGGGGCGCCGGTCGCTGGCGGCCGTGTGGCCCTGCCCTCACTGGCATCACCCGTCCGGGGCCTCGCCCACGCCACCCTCCAGCCCGGAGGGGCATGGGCGCCACCGCAGCGTCCCGTGCTCGGCCACGAGGGGGCGCTCTGTGCAGCGTGCTGCTTCCTGCCACCGTGTGCGCCTGCTCCGCCCTCCGGCCCTTCGGTGACTGTAAGGACTGACACAGGGCGAGTCGCATGAGCTCTCACCACGGACTGGGTGCACTCACGCCACCGCTGGTTTCACGGGCTCCCGGAGACCCAGGCCCTGCCTTAACTGAAGAGGGAGACTGAGGGACGGAGGTTCCGCCCTCTGCCTCCGGGCTGGCCGTTTCTCCGCGCGGCGGGAAGTGGCCTTCGCACTGACGAGAGCATGTCCCGAGTCCAGAAAGCGCCAGGGCGGCAGGGGAGCATTTAACTTGCGGTCACGAGTGCGAGGACTGTGCAAATGACCGAGTGTCCGTAATAGAGTGAACGTGATGTAACCTCAGCACTAACAGTGCAAACGTCTTTACCGATTAGTCACACGGCCGTAAATCCATATCAATTCCCCTTTCCCTGCCAAGCCCAGCCGCCCTTTCCTTTCCCACGGCTTCCTCTGGGCACTTACCTGCGCCTCCACGTCGGTGAGCTTGCGCGTCTGCTCGGCCGTCTGGTTCAGCAGGTTCGTGCCTATTTCGATCATCACCGCCGTCTGGTTCTGCACCGCGTTCTGCTGCATCTCCACCATCTCCTTCTTCATGCTGTCCTGGATGTAGCTCTCCAGCTGCAACACACACGCGTCGGACACGCACACGCATCAGAGCGGCAGCCGCCAGTCGGACGCGGGACTCTCCCCACCAAGCGCATGCCCCGCCGTTGACCAGTCAGTCCGGGGCGGCCTGGGACTTGCTCAGGGTTTGAAACTCTGCCGGACTCTGTTTTAGTTACTAGGAATGAAACAGCGTGACTTTATCTAACTCAGAATCGGGCAGCCCTGCGACCTGGTGCGCAGCAGTCGGACTGGGAGCGCGTGCTGAGGCAGGTGGGGCGGGCGCGAGGCTGCGTCTCCAGGTGGATGGACGGGCGGCGGGGCCGTCCGGTTATACCCCCGCTGCCCTGCCACAGCTCTGCCCCGGTCTGCAGGGAACAGGAATGTGCTTCTCAGCAGCTTCCCTGTTCTGCCACCATCTAGACTTAGTTCTCGAAGCGAGGACCTCGGAAGACGGTGCGCAGTGCAGGCTCACCTGGGGGCTCGCCGGCACCCGTGCGCCTCACCCCTCAGCTCCACCTTGGGCAGGCCCCGCGCCCCGCCCTCCGGCGCCCCGCCCTCTTAAGAGTCCAGCACGCAGGAGACCTGGCAAGGTTTTCCTCGCGTGTGCGCATTTGTCAGGGGTTCGTCAGTTCGGCATCAGTTTCAGCCCCACACAAGCACCGCGGCACTTCACGGGCCGGTCGGAACCGGTTCCTCTTGCCTGAGGCCCTGGGGCCCACGGGCACGCCAGCTCCCTGTGTCATGAGCGTGAGCACAAGAGTGGAGCAGCTGACTGCACCCCCGCTGGTCCAGTGCCCGTCCCACTGGCCGTCAGGTGATGCAGCTTACTGCGCACACGCAGGGCCGGGGGCAGGGGGTGGGGGGCGGGCTGCAGGCCCCTCCTGCTCCCTACTTCCAGCCTTTGACCCCACGTGGGTGGCTCACCTTTGCGGGGCCTCCAGGGCCCTCCTGGATGAAACAGAGTTTCTGACTGGTCAGAGGGCTGTTTTTTCAGTTGACACTCGGTATTATGTTCTGTTAGTGTCCATGCATAGCATGGCGGTCAGACACTTGTGTGATCACAGACAGAGGGAGCCCCCAGTCCAGTGCCCGCCCGAGGCGGTACAGCTATCCCAGCGTCACGGGCTGCGTTCCCCGTGCCGGGCCTCTCATCCCCGGACCCCGGTCTGCATGGCTCTTCCAGTCTGTGCTGCTCCGCCCCGCCCCCTTCTCCGCCCCGCCCCCTGACAAACCCCGCCCCCTAGCAACCCCGCCCCCTGGACGCCCATCCGCCGGCCTGTCCCTGGTGACTCTGTTTCCGCGCCGTGTGCCTGTTCGTTTTGCGCCACGCGTCGGTGAAATCGCACGTGCTCTGCCTGCCTGGCTGCACTCGGGGAGGCGCCCCGGAGGTCCGCCCACGCCGCTGCAGACGGCGAGATTCCGCTCTTTTCGTGGCGGCGTGCTGTTCCCTCGCGTGGGTGCGCCACATTTTTATCTGCTCGGGTGTCCAGGGACGCTTGCGCCGCTCCCGTGTAATTAAGCTGTGTGTTACTACTTTTCATCCTCACTCGGGAGTGTATTTGTTGATTTGAGGGAGAAAGGAAGGGATAAAGAGCGAGAAACACCCACGTGAACAAGGATCCTCTGTGGGTTGCCTCCGGTCGCGCCCGGCCGGGGGTGAAACCCGCAGCCGCTCGGCGCACAGGACAGCGTTCCCCGCTGCCTCCGACCGGCCGAGCCGCCGGGCCAGGGCTCGTCGGGCTGCGTTCGTGACGCCGTCGCGCGTGGATCCCCTGGGGCACTTGAAATCCTGCTGTATCTCTTCTCCGCGTTCTGCACGGTCCGGTGACGGGGCCGCAGTTCCAGCCGCTGGTCTGGAATGCACGATGAGGACGGGACCCTATGTTTACTTCTTTGTCGCATAGCTCTAGCTCGAATGTTTTTATTAACCCGAGTGATTAGCAGTCGACCACAAAACCGCCCGTAGGGCCGTTCTTCGGACGGCGGAGCAGCCCTCGACGGCGCCGTCGGCGGGCGGAGCCCCGCCCCGTGGGCGCGGCCTGGCGGAGGCCGGAGCGAGGGCGCGCGGCGCTTCTCCCGCGGCCCAGGGTCGTCCGTGTCGGCACGCTTTGCGCTCTGTGTCTCTGGCCGTGTGCAGGGCCTCAGGGTTCGCGGTGGAGCTGTAAGCGTCGGGCTCCCGGGGCTGGCGGGCCGCGGGCCCCGCCCCCACGCCCACGCGTTTCCCATCTCCCCGCGCCAGGGGGCCTGCCCCCCCCCCCCCCCCCCGGTTCTCTCGTGGCCGTTGGGCAGGAAGCCCGGCACCTGCTGGAGCTCCCAGTCTTCGTCCAGCCCGGCCGTGGAGGCCTCTGCTCCTCGCGCCGCCCCTCCTCCTCCGTGAGAATCCGAGCCGCCCGGGCCAGCAGGGGCAGTCACGTCCCCTCCGGGGCAGCCCCCGCCAGCTCCCTGCGGACGTGGGCCGTGTCCGTTAACCCTCCGCCGGCCGGCTGGCTGGCAGGGGCGGCAGGCGCAGGCTCGTTAGTGGCCGTGTTCTCGCTGAAAGACGGAAATTCCTTCCCTCTTCCCTTCCCCTGTGTTTAAGGATCGTGACTCGCACGGTTTCAGGACCCCATCTAGAAGAACTTGGACACAGAAGCCTGCGACTCCTTCCGCTCGCCCCGCCCACTCCCACTCCCATTCACCACCAAGGGAATACTGGAATTTGTGAGGTTGGAGCTAAAGCTGTGCAAGTCCTCCAGAGAAGTTATCTCGCTTACTCTTAACACCGAGCAAAAATAGTATTTAGAAAGACTTATTCTGGGAAGTCGGGAGCTAGGACGGACAGATGCAAGCTGGAGCGTGGTTCAAGTCTCTGCTCCAAAGTGATAATTCACAATTAAAAGCCGTTATCGTATCGATTTCAGTGCTTAAGAGCAAAGAAAACTCACTCTCTCCCCTGACACTCGGACATGTGCGCCCAGAGGGGAGGGGGATGCCGTGGTCCTTCCCCAGCCCCGGGTCTGGGACTGCTGGGTCGCATGTGTTTACAAACATCGGCAGATGTAACAGGGCTGTGTATAATTTGCCATTTTGAAGTCGTGTTCCAGCCTAAAATTAGACTCTGGAGCTATAAAAGACCCGATACATAAAAATAAAATTTCTTGGTTTTACTGCCGTAACTTCTCCCGAGCCTGAGGACGATGGAACGCAAAGTGCTTTTGAAGTCCCTGCTTTCCAGCTCTTCAGGACGGCACGGTGTGTGTGTGTGTGCACGGTGTGTGTGTGGGGGGCGGGCTCACCTTACACTGAGGCGAAGGACAGACGTGTGTGTGTGTGTGTGTGCGTGTGTGTGCGTGCCGTGCACGCGGTGTATGTGCGCAGTCCCTCGTACGGTCTGTGCAGCAGAGCGCCGGGGGATTCAGCGTGGCCAGTGCGACCCGTGTGCCGAGCGATCGGAGTTTTGGCGGAAAGTGGGACAGAAAGGGAAGCGTCGAGGATCAGGCCTTTCCTGCCGCTTCCCAAGAAGACCCCAGGTCTCCCACCTGCAGCGTGGGGTCACCTTAAGGCCTTTGGAAGGGGGCGCGGGGAGGGCGCTTCCAGAGCAGAGAGGCGCTGCAGCTGGAGTGCAGGTCTGGGGGCCACTTGCAGTGTCTGCGCTGCTGGGACTCCGGGAGCCCGGTGTGCGGGGTCCTGCCCGGCGGGGGGAGGGGGGGCCGGCAGGAGTGGGACGGGGAGCAGGCCGGCCCCTCGCCCGCAGGCCGCTCCGCCCTCCTCCAGCCGTCGGCAGCCCCAAGGGGCACGTCCCCCAGCTGGCATGATGGGGGTCCAAGGATGGCAGCGCCCTAAACACCAGACGGACCACCGACCGGGCAGTAGGGAAGGGGGGGTCGTTTTTACTAACAGAAAGCCCGGACGTGAGGATGACTCACGCGGATCCTGTCTCCTGGGAGGTTTGTGACCAGAGAATCTGTTTTTCCTCCAAAGACTGGCGGCCACGTCTGGATTTGGGGTGTGGGACAAACTTACCCTGGGTCCCTGAGCGGCCAGCAAGCCTGCGCCAGGCCCCCCCGCCAGGCCTGCCGGACCTGCGGGAAAGCGCACCTGGACGTCTCCCGGGCCTGGGCCAGGCCCGCGAGTTCTTTTCTGTTCAGTAACTGGTTTTTGTCGTCTTCGGCTGAAACCCAGGAGGCGAGAAACCTTTCTGTTTAGTAACTGGTTTTTGTCGTCCATGGCTGAAACCCAGGAGGAGAGAAGTCTGCCCAGTGAAATTCCGTGTAGTGTGAGGAAGTCTCGATAGAAACCAGGTGTTGGCGGAGGCCCCCCTCCCACCGGGGCCTCCGGCAGGCTGGGGTCCCACCGGGGCCTTGGCACTGAGCCTGCGGAGGGAGGGAGGGAGGGAGGGAGGGGCGTGGCGGCTGTGCGCACTGGCTGTGCAGCAGCACCTGGGCCCCTCGTCCTGCCTGACCGCGCCCGGGGAGGCGCTGGTCTGTGGGTCCAGGCGCCACTGACGGGGTCCCCCGGGGACGTTCCTGTGTCCGTGGCAAAGTGTCACGGGTTACCCCGTGAGGCTTTTATTTCTCTTTTTTTCTATCCTCACCTGAGAACTTTTTTAAATTTCTCAGAGAGAGAGAGAGAGAGAGAGAGAGAGAGGGACACACATTGGTTACCTTCTCACACCTGCCCTGACCAGGAATCGAACCTGCCAGGGCTGCACCGGGGAGGCTGTTAGAGGGCTCCTGAGCTTGGTGTTGCATGTACTGACCCAAACCTCTCCTCCGCGCTGCCCCAGACAGCTGCGGCTCACAGCGCCTTGCAGGGAGCTGAGAGCCCAGAGCAGTGAGATGCAGCGAGCACTGTAAGGTCAGGAATACGCCGACGACGCACAGCGAGAACAGTCGCAGCACTTCGCTATGCGCACCGCCGGCTCTGTGTTTCCATCCCCCGACTCTCGTGCTGCCGCGGTGCGGGTCCCCCCCGGGGGGCGCTGGGACGGACGATGAGGCTGGCGTGGCCTGGCCCCGGGGTCCCGGGCAGCATGGGGTCTTCAAGTAAAACTCACACCGGCGATCTGGTGCCGGGGGACGCTGCCATGGTGGGGGGGGGGGGGGCACTCGCTTCCGCTCGGCCGGCCCCCACTGGAGACCCGGGACACTGGCCTGCGTCCCGGGAAAGTTTCCTCAGCTCAGGACACGCTCAGGAGAGACGGCGGTGGGAAGGGACGTCACACTTCTCTCTCGTAAGGCGAGCGGCGCCCCCGCTGTCCCACGTGGGAGCGGCCGGAGCACGGCTCTGGTGCGCGTGAGCCCCGGGACCCCAGGCCGCACGGTGCCGGGCCTCCCCCTCCCGAGAGAGGGGGCTGCGCCCGCCCCTGCAGCGAGGGCGCACCGAGCGGGGAGACCAGGGAACGCTTCCGTGTTTTCCTGCGGCAGCCAGGCTGACACGTGTCTCCCCAGAGACGTGCGTGTTTGGGGACAAACCTGTGTCCTCCTGTGTGTGCAGAGGCGTCCCAGACGCCCATGTCAGCGTGTCCCTGCACTGCAGCTCCCTGGCTCAGGGCGGCCTGCTGGAGCTGGGGGGAGGGGTCAGAAACGAACAGCACCGTCCAAGTCCCTGCTCTCGTGAGTGAGGGTGCAGGACCGGGGTCCCCAGGCACCCGGCCCCTCCCTCTGACCACGGCGCTGGCGCGCAGGACTCGCCGCAGGAAAGGTGCCGACCAGGGAGCATTGACGACGTTGCTCCCTCACTCTGTGCCCACGCGCTCAGACCCCAGAGGTCGTGTGTGGCTCTGATCTGTCCCTGCCGGCCCCTTCCCTCTTACCAGAGCGTGCTGCGCTCCCGGGTTTATTTGGTTTATTTTTCTGTCACCATCGCTGTGCTGGGTTGGCAGGAAAAGAGAAGGCTGAAGGAGTTTAAGGGGTTTTTGTCCGAAGACACTTCCAGGACACACTGGTTCTCCGTGAGGCAGGCAGGGAGCCTTGCTGCTGCTTTAAGGGGGAGGGGGAGGGGCCTGGGAACGCCTGAGAAATCTCAGGATTCCGACCTCCCATGGCCTGCTCCCCTCCTCCTGCCGGCAGGCAGCAGGCGGGAGGGTGGAGGGAGTTCCAGCGGGGAAGACAGACGGGGGATCCCGCTGCAGACTCTCGGCCGGCCGGCCGGCGTCGGAGTGTTCCATCTTCCTCACTCGAGGCTGACAGCCCTCGGCTGAGCCGTGCCTCCTCTGGGCCCGGCCCGGCAGGGGCTGCAGACCGGACCCTGGGCTCCAGTGAAGGGGTGCAGCTCCCGTCTGCACACCCTCGCACCCAGCGGGCGGGCCCTGAGCCCCCGTGGGCCTCGGCCTCCCTCTGCGGATGGAGCCGCTCAGACCACAGGTGGCCGTGGCTGCAGTGACAGCGCTGGGAACTGGCCCCTGGGTCCTCTCCCTGCAGATTTCCAGGCTCCCGCAGCCCCCGCCGAGGCTCGTGAATTTTCCGGTTTTGTAACAGCCTGAGCTCTCCTTTCCGAGCCGTGTCAGAGGCAGACTCTGCCTTCTCCGTGCTATCTGGTTAGCTCGCGTGTGGCCTCTGGTTCCGTGCTCCTCCCCACAAGTGTCTGAGCTGCACAGTTTCCATGGGTGTGCGCTTGCTTACATGACTCCGTGACCCGCGTGCTCGCACTCTGAGGACTTGAGTGCTGGCCCGCGGTCTGCGGGAGCAGAGGGCTCTAACGCTGACCGGTTCTTTTCATAACTCACTCGTTGGGCTGCGTTCAGCACGTTAATTTCTCAGGCTGTAAAGCGCTTGTTAAGCACGTTAATTTATTTTGAACCCGCTCCACGTAGACACTGCAGCATAGCAGTGCTCAGTGCCCGAGGGATGTGGCTGCTTTTCTTTTTTGCTCATTTTAACTCTGTGTATCTTCGTTCCTGGGTCTGAAATTTGCTAGAAAGTGCATTCAGTAGGCGTCAGAGCGTGCCCCTCGCACGTGACACGCTGGGGTCCGGCCGGGGCTCCGTGCACGTTGGGAGGCCCAGACGAGCCTGGCGTGCCCCGCCGTGCCTCGGGGTGGAGGGGATGTTCCGGCAGCCTTGCGCCCCACTGTGTGCACGGCGGCCCCACTGTGCGGCTCCCAGACGGGAGGGCCTGCCTGGGGCACGGACGGGTCTGGGAGCCTCTGTCTGTGTCTCCCTGGCCTCCCGGCCGGAAGTGAGAGTGTCTTCTGGCGCCAGACTTCGCTCCGCGCAGTGCCAGTCCCGGGGTGATGTGGTTCCGGACCCCCCTTTGGGGGAGCTTGCTTGTGTGCACCCCTTGTTTCAGGGCTGTGCCCTGCAGTGGCTGAGGGGTGTACAGGGGAAAGTCTGGCCAGCAAGCAAAGGTGTCGTCACCCCACACGGAGTTTAAACATTCACTAATTTATTTCTATAGGTTTAAAGTAGTTTCCCATAGAATTCCACTCCCAGAAGGAGTTCGTTTAAATTGAGATAAGGAGGGAGCCCCTCGCCAAGACAGACCTCTTCCTCCTTCCTGGCTTCCCGTGAGCTGAGCCGCTGAGCTCCCCAAACCCCGAGGGCGCGGACCGGGTTCTGGGCCCGGGTTCTGGGCCAGGGTTCTGGGCCCGGGTTCTGGACCGGGGTTCTGGGCCCGGGTTCTGGGCTGCGGTTCTGGCCCGGCTGCGAGGCACCAAGTTGGCGCTCCTCGACGCCTCCTTCAGCCCGGCTTTCCACCGGCTTCTGCTCGCAACGGAATTGCGCTTTGCCGTGGAACGTTGCTCCGTGGGAACCGATCTGATGGGTGAATGCCCTGTGGCTCCGTCTTTAAATAATACAGCGGATTGCTGTTGAGGGTTAAATGCCGCCGAGGCGGGCACGCAGCACCAGAGACCTCGCCCAAGTGCACGTTTGCTCCCGGAGCCCGTCACCCCAGGTCCAAGCGCAGGCCACACCGGGGGTGGGGGAGGGGGGCAGGGGGTGTGGGCGGGGGGTTGCTCCTCGGGGCTGAAAGGAGTCCCTGGGGAGGGGGGGGCGTTGCTGGAGAGGTCTCGTCTCCGTCTCTGAGCCCCTGGCCGGAATAAACTACTTCAGACAGAGGTTCTCGAGGCTGTCGTTAAGGCCCGTACACTCTGTGCGGCCATTTCTTGCCCGTTAGACCTGCACAGAAAGAATTTTACAAGGAGAGCACGTCGACAGAGAAGCCCTTGACAAGGTCTGCCGTGACCCTCGCTGCCCTGAGCGGCCCCCTGGTCCTCTGCGCCCCGCTCCCGCCGGGCTGCTCCCGCCGGGCTGCCCCCGCGGGCCGCCGGCAGAGGTGCACTCGGGCCGGTGATCGGAGGGCGCCGGGGAGAGCTGCCCGGAGGGGGTTAAGCGCGTTCGGTTAGGTAAAGCAGCGACTGAACATTCCGAAACTCGGTTCTTTCCGGATCAAGCCTAAAAGGCATTTGCTCTTGGAAGACCGAGAAAGAATTCATGCCGTTCCCATTAGTCTAAAAATAAGTAACAAATAAATAAACGTCTGAGCCATGGTGCTTTGCTTTCTGCCGGAGCCCAGTGGCTGAGAGCGCAGGAAGGGAATGATTCATCCTCCGGGTCTCGGGGCTGCAAATGCGTCGGAGCCGGCGCGGAGCTACTCGGGGGGACGCGAGGCAGGGGGGGCGGGCCAGCCCCTCGAGTTCAGTCGTGTTCGAGGTCGTCCAGGTCCAGCGCTGCCCACTCTGGGCAACAGCAGAAACCCTGAGTCCAGGGGCTTTACTCGGGTTGGATTCAGGCGGGGAACAGGCCCACCCCGTCTGGGTTTTGAAGCTGGTGCGGAGTCACCCTCACCACACCCACGGGGGGCCCAGACCCCCTCGGGGGCCCCAGCTCGCCCCCGGGCTGGCCGCCAGGCCCACTCGGTCCCACTGCAGGTGTGTCGTCGGCACACGGGCCGTGGGGATGCCTGCCGGGCCAGGTCGGTGTGAAGACTGACTGGCGCCGTCAGCCCAGCCCCCCGCCTGCCCGTTGCGGCTGCTGGGCCCCCCAGCAAGCTCACGGGGGCCTGGGGGAAAGCTCCGTGTCCCGGGAAGCACGCAGTGCTCCTGAGCACCCGCCAGCCTGGGGGTGGGGGGATGGCTGCGTGGCCCCACACGGCTCCCCAGCTCCCCACGGCTGAACAGGCCCACCCTGCAGAGCCGGGCTGGGGGGGTGCCGTTGTGAGAAGCCGGTGCGGCACGGAAGCTGCCCTGGAAGCTGCCCTGGAACCTGAAGTGCCCCGCCCGATTGCAAAGCGGGAGAAGCGGGCAGTGCCCGCTGGCCGACAGAGCCCACCCCCAGGCGGCTGGGGCTCCTGCCTGCCAGGAAAGGAGAGTGTCGTGTTTCTGTTCTCAGTTCACGTGAACTCGAACTCGGGGCTTTAGCGGGCTCCTTGATTGTCAGGACACAAGTATGTGTGCTGTTTGGACCTGGCTACTTAATACATGTAACTGTTGGCCTTTCTTTTGGCCCAGAGGTGCTGTACATTTTTCTCTGGGAACCCGAGGGTGCCATGAGCTGGGAAAGGGGTCAAGTCCCTCACACCCGGCACTTCTGGGTGCAAACGCCGTCCGCCCACCCCCCACCCCCGGCCCCGAGTCCAGACGCTGTCTGTAATGGCCATCGCCATGATTTGGTATTTATTGGAAAACCAGTAAATCAGAAAGAGCTGGTAAGGTATGTAAGGTCTCCTTTAAGACGTGTACTTGAGTATTCCTCCCGCTCCTGAGACCGTTAAGAAAAACAGCGTGTCCCTGGCAGGCCAGCCCATCGGCCCTGCGTCTCCCAGCGGGCGCACGGGCCTCCGGCGGGCGCATGCTGGGTGGTGAGGTGGAGACACAGAGCCTGTGCCCATGCCGACGGAAGCTGCTCGTTTCTGCACGTCACCGGCAGCTTGCAGGCCTGCCCCGCCCCCCGCCCCCGCTCGCTCGAGCCGCACCAGTGTCACAGCACGGGGACTCCCCGAGGTGCTGCAGCGCCGAGGCGCCCGGCAGCCCTGGTGGTGACGGCGCCCGTGTCCCACGGCGAGCCCCAGAGCGGAGGCCTGCCGCGGCCCCTCCCCCCACACAGCCCGGCACGCGCGTCTGCTCCCGCGGAAGCTAGTGGGAAATTCCTGTCCCTGTCGCTCGCTGCCACAAGTTATAAAAAGCATGCCATTCAGAAGTGGCTTTTTCTCCTCCGTGCTGAATTTTTACTCACAACTCAACGGGGGGAGAATCGTTTCGAGAGGTGCTTCTCTGTCGGCGAGTGAGCACCCCTTGGGCCCCCAGGGCTCGGCGGAGCCGCTGCGTGCAGGTTCCAGGGAGCCGACTGTTTGTGCAGACCGGGTGCTCTGTGAGTGACAGCACAGCACACCACCTCCTCTTCACACTCATTATTACACAAATCACTGAGGACATCTTAACCGACTCATTTCATGGGAACAACACACTCACAGGACGTGGGCGCGAGGTACTCATGGACAGTTGGGGGTGAGGGGTGGGTGTGCACACGGGACGTGGGAATGCAGGGGTATGCACACGGGACATGGGTGAGGTGAGTGCACACGGGACACGGGTGAGGTGAGTGTGCACACAGGACACAGGGGTGAGGTGGGTGTGCACACCGGATGTGGGAGTGCAGGGGTATGCACACGGGACATGGGAGTGAGGTGGGTGTGCACACGGGATGTGGGGTGAGGGGTGGGTGTACACACGTGACGTGGGGGTGAGGTGGGTGTGCACACGGGACGTGGGGCTGAGGGGTGGGTGTGCACACGGGACGTGGGGCTGAGGGGTGGGTGTGCACACGGGATGGGGTGAGGGTGGGTGTGCACACGGGAAGCAGGGGGCTGCGGCAGGGGCTTTCCTGTGGTGAGACCGTGTTTGTTCCGGTGGCCATGCGTCACGTCACCCGCTTTGCACCCACGTGGCCGGGCTGCGGGAGAGGCTTGGCCCTGGCCCCGCAGGCCCGTGGGGTTCCGTCGGCAGCGGGAACTCCGAAAGCCCCTTCGGCTGTGGGATCTGGTTTCAGACGAACGTGGTCTACACGCCAGCTGGAAGCCCCCCGCGGGAGGACCTCCGTGGGAGTCCTGGCAGCTCCTGGGGTTCCAGCACTGAGCCATCGGTCCCCCTGGACTCTGGGCCCCTCTGGAGTGCCCGGCTTGGAGTGGGGGGCTGAGGTTACACCCTAAGCGAAGGCTCTGTGTGCGCCTGCCTGCCCAATGTCTCTGCCTGGCATTCTATAGGCGGCTCGTGGAGACCGCTCGCCATTGTCCCCGAGCCCCTAAACCCTGTGTCCCCTGGAGCAGGGGTGCCTTTGGGCTGGGGGTGGGGCTCCAGCGGTCCACGCGGTCCACTCGGTCCACTCGGACCTGGGATGTGCCTCCTCATCTTGATCCTCGTCTCCGGGGCCACCAGCCCCACCCTGGCCGGCCTCGGAGTGGTTTTTGGCCTTCCGGGGCCAGAGGGCGGAGGAGAGCTGACCTGGAGTCGGGGGCCAGGAGGGGGGTCGTTACGCAAGTCCACCAAAAGCCACTGGGCTCCAGTCCACAGGGGCGCAGCTGGGGGGAGGAAATCAGGCGTTCCTGGGCTGAGACTGCGCTCTGCAGTCTGGGACCTGGCAGGCCTCTCACCACCCCCGCTCCTCCGCACACCCCCAGACCAGCCCCCCCGGGGGGGCAGGGGGCCGCAGCTCCCACCCACAGGCTCTCCTCGCCCCTCCCCCAGGTTCCCCGCACGGGTCCTCGCTCCCCAGGGCGCTGGCTCGGGCGTGACTGCTGTGTGTGGTGTCGCAGGTGCAGGTGTCTGGGAAACCGGCGAAGCCTGCTAGCTCCCCCGTGCGCGCCGGAGACGGCGTGTGTCTGGAGTGCCGGGTCCTGTCCGAAGCTCTGGGGAAGGACACTCGATCGCGGCTTTGCCAGCTGGGTGCCTCTGGTGGCACCCGAGCTCCAGGTTCCCCTCCGAGGAGGGGGGGGCCTGCCTGACGCGGCCCATGGTGACATTCAGTGAGCCAGTGCCACTCTCTGCAGCCGCCCGCCCGGCTGCTGTCCCCAGGCCCGGCAGCGCCATCACCACTGCCACCTCACAGCCACACCCTCAGGGTGCCGGCAGGAAAACGGTCTCGGTTTTGACCTCTAGTGACCGCTGTCGTCTGAGCAGCATCCTTTTGCAGGAACGCTGTGAGCTCTCCAAACAAACAGGCGGCAGGTGCCGGCCTCGCAGCTGCGGGCTGCCCAGCCTGCGGTTGTCCGCGAGGTGAGGGGGTGGGGCGGGGCACCCGTGCGTGCCTCCTGCCGACCCAGCGTGCATGCGGCGGCGTCACTGACGGCGGGGAGGGACCCCGAGCGCGTCCCAGCCGGGTGGGGGAGTTGTTCCACTGGTCGGGGATGTTCCTCCTCTCCTTTCTCGTCCCGGGGCCGTGTGCGAGAACCGGGCAGCGTTTGGGGTACGGAGGGAAGGGAAGGTGTGTGCGCTCAGTGAGCCCCGGGCCTGCGGCTGGCTCAGTGTCCTCACCTGCCCACGACAGCGAGGCACCACACGCTGGCCAGTTCGAGGGAGGAGCGCCTGCAGGCCGGACTGTGCTTGTGGGGACCCAAGGGGGAGGCGCCTGTGACAGTCGGACAGTTAATTACATGTCACACAATGACCGGTTGTCACGCGTTCTGATTAACCTTGATCCTTTCACCTATAATCTAATTACCCGGCCATTACCGCGTTCAGGAGCATTTTACTGTTACAGCTGCGTTAAAACCAATGCTGGTCAGGAATTCCTGTTGATCCGGTAAGCTTTTTTTAAAAGAGGAAACTTAAGAATTTTCCCTAGTAGCTAAAAATAATTAGGAATTTTATACACTTACGCTAAATGTTAAGCATGGGTAATTAGCTTGTGGTTGGAATCAGGTTATATTTTTGTGATTCAGCAAAATATCTTCCCTCCGGCAGCATTTTTGCACCAGAATTTCCCATTAAATTCTGCTCAGAGAAGTTTTCACCAACATCCATGTGTAGTAGTTTTTCAGGGTCCCAAAGCCCTGGTAGTCGTTAATGCAACGGAAGGGAACCCTTCGGCTAGCCTCAGACCAGCGCTGGGGGTCGTCCAGCATGTGGGCAGGAGCTGACCGTGTCTGTCGAAGCTGCAGATGAGAGACTGAGAAAAGGCCCCAAGGAAAGTGCCTCTCCGGAACTCTGAGCCTTTCCTACCAGCCGTGCAGACCGGCCGGTAACCCCAGGGTGCCCCCGCGGGAGGGGGCTCGGGGGCCGCCTTTCTGGGGGCTGCCTTTCAACAGTCCTGTGGTCCCTGCCGCCTCCCACTGCGAAAACAGACCGGAGCACAGGGCAGCGCCGCTCACAGCCCACTCACTGGACGTGGGAGCCACACACACTGAGTTGGTGGAGCCCGGCCGTGTTGGGGGGCTCGTGGGATGGAGGTGGGGGGGGCTCAGGAGGCGCCGTGGGCAGTTTTGGAGCCGGGCGCATCTACAGAGGGGCCCTCGGCCGTGCACTACGAGTACAGGCATGTGACGCGCACACTTGGCACGGTCCTCTTCTGGAGGAAAGGATGTCGTCCCTTGTCTCGGAGTGGAGGTGTGCTCGGAGGCGTGTGCCTCCGGCGTGTGCCGCCGGGCCGCTCAGGCGGGTCAGCGTGAGTGGAGCTGTCCCCCTGACAGGGCGGCACGCAGCAGATCTGGGTCAGGGTGTCTCTGGCCTTGTCGCTGAGAGCGCGGCCCCATGGGACGCCAGGCACTCCCCGGCTCCTCGGAGCTGGGACTGGTGCCCAGGGCCCCCGCAGGTGAGCGGGTTCCCTGCAGAGGCTCAGCCATCCCCGTAGTGGCATGAGGCAAGGGCCGCTAAGTAAACGTAAGGCTAAACACACTAAAAAAAAGTTGCTTCAGTGAGAGAAGGCAGTCCGGACAGGCTGCCTACTGTGTGACTCAGCTCACGGGCAGTCTGGGAAAGCTGAGATGGCAGGCAGG
Organism: Phyllostomus discolor; assembly: GCF_004126475.2. Taxonomy (NCBI): domain Eukaryota; kingdom Metazoa; phylum Chordata; class Mammalia; order Chiroptera; family Phyllostomidae; genus Phyllostomus; species Phyllostomus discolor. Next base: position 92,820,885 of record NC_040913.2, on the reverse strand, counting down.
GGCCCGGGGCGGTGGTTGCAGGGCTGAGGGAGGGAGGGGTGGACGGGCTGGAGCCCAGCCCAGAGGGCTGTGGGGCAGGGAGTCCACTGAGTGTGAGACAGGTGACCGTGGACACAGGCCACCGTGCGAGACCTGGAGTGCGCCCTGGAGGGGACGGTGGGCTTCGGGTGTCCGCACGTCGGTGCGGGCTCCTTGACTGTACCAGGTGTGCCGCCGGGGCGGGGGGAGGGGGGGGCTGGGGGGGGGGGGCTGTGAGGGGCGGGGGTGGGGGTACGTGGGAAATCTCTCTGCCTTCCACTCCGTTTAGCTGAGAGCCTAACAGCGGTTTTCAAAGGGTCCCTCACTACATACGCAGAGGAGCCAATGAAATGACAGCAGAGACCTTCCGTCCTGCAGCTTCAGCGGGCGCCGGTGAGCCACGCGGCTCCCACCAGCTGTGCGGTCAGCTGCACGGACACTGAGGCCAGGAGAACAACCCCAGAGGCAACCCCAGAGCTGTCAGGGCCTCGAGGCTCCCGGCCCCTGGGGGTGGCAGCTCCGAACCCAACTACCAAGACAGGCTGTGGGAGCCAGAAGACAGGCTGTGGGAGCCAGAGCAGCAGGCCCCCCCCCGTGGGGCGTGTGTCCAGCCCCACGGGAAACATCAGCTAGTGACAGCCAGGCCCGCAACCCTGGATGCTCCTGGGCCCGGGTGCGCCTTGGGGTGCTGAGCACTGAGCACGGGGTGGGGGGTACGGCTCCATCACCCGGCCACGCACCCCATTAAGTCGCCCCGGTTGGTGGACTCGCCCCCTCGCACAAGGAGGACCCTTCATGTGTGAACAAGTGCTGGTCAATGTGGTCTGGGCGGGAGGGGACCACTTTGGGAAACGGTAACATGTTTCCCAAGACCTCTGTGTCCTAACTTCTCTTCCCTGAAAAATCACCATGTCCACCGAAACCATTGTCCACCGGGGCCTGCGGGGGCTGCGGTGACCGGGGTCCTGGGGAACCCGGGTGGCAGAGACGATGGCTGAGCCGCTGCAGGAGGGTGGGTGGGGGGTGGACGGGTCAGGCTCCCTGCTCCTGCTCCGGAGATGTTTAATGGGCTCCGCCTCCCCCGCAGGCGCGGGCCGAGCTCGGGGCGGCCGAGAGGAAGGCGGTTGCGTGGGGAGCCTCCAATTACAACGCTAACTGGGGGGCAGCCAGCCAGCACCCCGGCCCCGCTGTTCCGCTGGGGGGTGCCCGTCCCTCTCTGCTTCCGACCGTGCAGACACACAGGCCCCCGCGCTGACCCCAGTGACGGGAAACTCGTGTCACCCGTGAGACCTCTCCGTTTGGGACAACCCCCGTCCTGGGGCTTGGTGCTGTCCTCTCGTTTCGCACGAGAGCGCCACCTCACGCTGCTGCTGCTGGGGGGAGGGTTCGGTCACGCCTGCGTGTCACCTGCCGGAGGGGGTGCCCTCTCGTCGTTTTTAACGTCGCACGGGGGCGGGGACACAGGTTGCACGTGACCACTGTCCTGGGCCTGAGCCTCAGTGGCCGGCACTTCCAGGTAGCTCTGTTGTCACCCTCCGGCCGCTTCCACGGGAGGGCTGTCACCGTGGGAACGGTCCATCCTGTCCCCTGCCATCTCAGCAGAAGCTCCTCTGAGCTGCCCAGTGGAATCCACCTGACCGTTCCACGCCTCAGACACCCCCACTGCTGTTGGCTCCCAGCGGCTCTGGGTACCACCCCCTCACGGACGGACGGCACGGCCCCTCTAACCTGTGCGCACCTGGGGAGCGGGTTGCCCACTCAGCAGCCATCGGACGCCAAGGCTGCTGCGGGGTTGGGGGTCCGGGGCTGAGCTGAGCCCAGACCCCGGGACCCACAGTCGGGGGGGAGGGGCTGCCGAGCTGCTGCGCCTCGCAGACCCGCTTCCCTTGTTCACTGTTAAGTGCAGTATGTAGGTTATCAGACAGGTGTGTGTGACGTCAGAGTACGTGCGGCACGTTTAAAGCTACTCCCACACTGGAGGTGTGTGTCAGCGGTGACTACTGAGGACGGCGACTTCAGAACGACAGAGGTCCTGGTGAAAGTTTTCCCTGCGTTCCCCGCGCACCCCGCTTCCCGCAGCGGCACGCCTCGCTGGGGGAGTCCGGAGGAGCGCGCCCGGCAGCAGTCTGAACCGAGTTTCCTCCGGAGGAGAGGTTTCGGCTCGCAGAGCGGCTGACTCACCCTCCGCCCCGCGCTCCAGCGCCCCCTCCCTGGCTCTCCGCCCCTCGCTCGTTCATCCTTCTCGCACAGCCCTCGCCACCTCCCGTCACGCGTGTTCTGGCGAGAATGCGCTGCTCACGTGGAGCGTGTCCCTGCCGGGGCGTGTCCCCGCCGGGCCAGACCTCCGTCATCTCTCTGCCCCAGTGGCTCAGCCCAGGCCCCTGCCTGGGCACGCGTGGCCTTCCGTCAATATTTGTCGAGCAAAGAAATGGACCTTAATGAGACCCGTCCCGACGAGGGGTGGGAGGGGCAGGGGGTTTTACTCAGAGTAACACTCTGTCCATATTCACCCGAGCTCCTCGGCAGAGTCCTGCAGTCTGGCCGCCCCCACCCCCCACAGTCCTGCGTCTGGGCCTCGGGGAGGGGGGGGGGGGACACGGGTGCTGTGCCGTGTTTGCTCCTCTCGGCAGGGACCCTGCAAGGCCCGTGACCTGCGGAGCACACTGGTGCCCCCCAGCCGCCCCCGCCCGAGTCCACAGGTGATGGCCGGACCGGTGGGAGGTGCCCGGGCCCGTGTCGTGGGGCTGTTTGAGGACAGTGAGCGGACGGGCGCGGAGAGCGGTCCGGTCTGCTGCTGCCGGTGGCTGCGCACCGTCCTGTGCAGCCCCCCTCGGGCCCGCGGTGTGGCTGGTGCGGCGCCGGCCCTGTCAGAGACCCCTGGGGTGGTGGGGGGAAGACTCTCACCGTCTGTTTTCTTCAGGTCGGGGAAGGATGCGGTGAGGATATTCACGTGCACGTCTTCATAGGTGTACATACACGGCTCCCTTTGTCTTTTATCTTTAATGAAAACCGCTTGGTTATCAGGTCAGGGTAGAGGTGTGTGTAGCAGGCGTGTGTAACTAGGGACTCGTGAGAGACAAGAGTGTGTCTGCTGAGCTGCCACTGTCGTGAGTCAGCCGCCACCCTGCACACCGGAGGCAGGGGCGGCGGGGGGGGGGGGCGGGGCCGGACCAGACCCGGGATGCACAGCGCCACCCACTCCGGCCCCTGCCCGGGCAGCCCTGCCCCCACGGCCGCTGTTTCTTATGGTGACAGGCTCCATCACGGCGAGTCTAGTGTGTGTGTGTGTGTGTGTGTGTGTGTCACACACACACCTTCAATCGGCATTCTCCTTTACCTCTCTGTCTTCTAAATTTTGCTTTTTCTCTAATTACAATCTCTCCCCTCCGACCTCCTCTCATGTCACCTGTGAGCCAAAACAAGATTCTGATCCTGTCACAGTGTCACCGTGTAGATGAAGAAGGAAACTCAGGCGCTGTGACACTGAACTGGTCCCAGTGAGGAGCCAGTGTGAGCCTCTGCACGCACAGCCGGAGGAAGGGACCGACGACCAGGGGCAGGGGGGCGGACCGCCCACTTCCCGCTGTTCGTAAGGGACCATGGTGATTGAAATCGTCCCATTTCCACGTTTCAGCCTGGAGGGCACGCGGAGTGTCTGGCTTCTGGACAGTAAGGCAGCGTGGCAGTTGCGTGTACAAGTCCGTTTCCTGGTTCTCGCGCTGTGGCTCCTACAGCGTTAAACCAGTGTGCCCCCCCCCCCCGTGGAATCAGCAGGGCCACTTACTCACGGAAGGCAAACATTCGTATGTGCTCGTATGTAACACGGAGTGAGCACCTGTTACATGTCATACATTGCACTCTACGTCGTGCTTAACCTTCATAGTAAGCATTCTATTGCGCTTGCGTTTTCTGAGTTTAAGTCTGTTGCACTTGCCCCGCCACCGTGAAATCTGCTCGCCCCTACCATCCTGTCATTAACAGATAGTTAAGGAATAGTAACCACCGTTTTCCTGCGATCCTGCACAAAGGGGTTAATCGGCTTGTCTGAATGCACCGTGTTTGCCGCGGACACTGACCCGTCACGTGTCAGGACGGAGGACAGGACAGAGGCACCACACCGCCGCGGCCGGGGCCACGGGCGCGAGGGGTCGCTCTTCCCGTTACGGAACCCGGCACAGGATGCACGCGCGCCCACACACTTGCTCGCGCGCACACTCATTCACACACCGACGCACACTCACATATTCTCACACGCACACACGCACAGACACCGACACCGTCCTTTGGGGGGGAGTGGGGGGAGGGGCAGTGTTCCCAGCGCAGGGGGCGTCTGCCCCGGCCCCTCCCGCCGGCAGCAGCTGTGGTTTGGGGGCCGGACTGCCTCGCCCACCCCCGGTCGACCGAGGGGAGCGGTTCTCATGCCCTGCGGCAAGGCCTCGGGTCTTACTTTTAAAGGAAGGAAAGGACCTCAGTTCAGGTTTGCAGTTTCCAGCCAGCACTTTTTGTCATTAAAAAAAAAACCCAAAAAACCCCGCAGTGAGATGACCGAGGAAGTGTCCACCTCAAGTTCACAGGCAGCGGCAGTATTTCTCAAAACAGTCTGTGCCCGAGCACAATGGGCCCAGCAGTTGTTTACACATGCGAGGTGTTCGTCGGTGTGAAAGAGCCGTTTGCTTCCGCTCCCGCTTCCTCTGACGCGGGGGAAAACATGCCCCCCCCCCCCCAGCGAGCCGTGCTCCGCCGCCGCGGCGAGGGTCAGAGTCTCTGCGAGGAGGCGGGTTCAGGGTCTGGGGCAGAGGCTCGGAGCCCCAGCAGCAGCTTCGCGGGGGCCACCGTGGCGCCCGGGGCTCTCGTGGGTCGCCGCAGTGTCCGCTGCCAGCCCGCCCCTCCCTCGGGCGCCGGCCGCCACTCCCCTCGCCTGGCCCGTGAAGAGGAGGACGGAGTGGCACCTTGGATGAGGCGCACAGCAGCTTTCTCAGTCCGCGTCCCAGGGCAACCGCAGCCGCGCACTCCTCCTCTGCCCTGACACTGAACTCGCCAGAGCCCGGGGCTTCCTCTCCGTCCTGACCCGGTTTCTGGAAAGCTGGGAATGCGCTCGCTCTCCCCTCTCCCCTCTGCCCCTCTCCCCTCCTTCCCTCCCCCACCCCCTCGTTTTCAGTATTGCTCAGAGACAGAGAGGAAATAGGGAAACACAAATATATAAATAAGCATCTCTAAAGGAGAGGAAGCACGGGAAACGAAAACCACACAGGGGTGTTTTCTCTTTCTGCGACGGGCCCGGCGGTAGGTGTGCGAGTGGGCGGCCGGCCCTTTCATCCCGGCTTATCTGCCCTGCCCTAGGTGTTGTGCCCTCCCGAGTGAGATGAGCACCGTCTGTTGTCACAGGTGGCAAAGCACAGAGGAGGAAAACAAGCCGAGAGCCAGCGCGCAGTCGCTCTAAGTGGGGTCCTGTTTGCTCTCCTGCTTCTGTTCCCGAACCAGAAGCCCATAAACCGAGGGAAAATACCAGCTGACTCTCTCAGGTGCACGGCACCCAGATGGGCCAGGGGAGCAGGTGCTGAGCCGAGGAAAAGATAAACATGAAGTCATCCTCGGGGACATTTAGCTAGGTAGCTAATGCAGGAATTCAGAAATAAGCCCTGTGCCACTGTTCAAATATTTACTAACACAGCCTGGGAAGGAAAAGAGTGTGGGTCACATAGTGTAGATTTCCTTGTCCTTTTCTTTCTTCAAACAGAGTCTCACAGATCCCGCAGAAGGGGCAGTTTATCTAAGAAAGAAATATGAGCCCTGCCCCTGGCATTTCAGGTAGACCTCACGGGGCTTCGCTAAGCAAATACAATTTAGCGGTCTGGCATTTGGCAAAACATTCTTTTGTGTTTCCAGGCTGTTTATCTTCAGAGATGAGTTAGCAGCCCCTGCAGACTGACTGGGGTGTTGACTGGAATGGAGGGTGTTTCTCCCTCCCTGCCCGCGGCCACCGGCCCCGCACCGTAAGGCGTGGGGACGCCCCCGAGCCACTCGAGCGCGGTCAGACGGGGTGAGCAGCAGCCCGGGAGGCGGGTCGTCTCCCAAGCACTCGCACCTGCCTTGTGCATACTGCCTGCAGGTTTAACGTTGTTCCTCGCACCGCTCCGAGTGTCGGAAGATTTAAAGACAGCGGGTCCCAGGGACGCCGTCGGGAGGAGAGAGGAGCCTCCCGGAGAGCCACCCAGAGCTGGGGCAGGGTGACCCAGGGGCAGGGCTGAGGGAGAGGTCGCTAACGAGTTTTGTAGGACAGGGCGGGCCTCCCTGGCAGGTTTTTGTGTCCTCTGGTCTTTGATCTGAAGCGACCCTGCGAACGCCACGCTGAGAGCCCTCATTCATCCGGGCCCGGGCTCGGCTAATAACCCAGTCCTCTCCTCTCCGGAGGCAGCGGAGTTAATGAGAAACACAGATTAGGAGCCGAGACCTATTCTGAGGCTCAGATAAGGTGCCCTCACTAACGGTCCCCCGAGGCATGAAAGGCTGCTGGTAATCCGCTGCTCTGGGGCAAGCGGTGAATGAGGCGGACCGACCGCTCGTTAAAGTTCCCGTTCCCAGCGGCCCTGCACAGTCACATCCTGCTGCCTGGGAGCAGTGCGGCTCAGCGCGGGAGTCAGAGCCCCCAGGGACCCTGCTTCAGGGCAGGCCCAGCCCACCACAGGGGACCGCCGGAGGGCTCCCGGGCGGACCAAGACCCTGACCGCCCATCCCGGCACCGGTGCGGCGCCCCAGCCCTGCGCCCCAGCCCTGCGCCCCGGCCCACGTGGGTCCCTGCAGAGCCAGTGCCGGCCCCGGAGGGGCCGCGGAGCCGAACTCCGCCCAGACACTCGGGGAAACTCACCCCTTCAGGAACGCCAGCCCCGTGGGGGGAGCCCTGGGGCTCTGCGAAACTTGAGCCCTGCTTTATTTAATTTCCTCTGTGCGCTGAGAGCCGCGGTCCGTTTCAGTAAATACATTCAGGAAATCGGTAAAGCCCTTCCCCCGTTGTTATGTATCCGTAATTAACAGGATTGTCCCCTTTTTCCCGGCTCCGGGCGGCTGCTCTCCGCCCCCACCCGGGCTGCAGCCCGTTACCAGGCCCCTGGCAGCGGCTCTCACTCGCGCGCGCGCGGAGCCCAGCCGCCCGGACAGAACAGCCTGCCCGGCCCCTCCGCCCGGCCCCTCCGCCCGGCCCAGGGAGATTCCCCACCGAGGGCTCGCTCTCCGTCCGCTCCGACCCTTCCAGGCGGCGCCTCTCCCGTCCCGCCGCGCCAGCTTCCCGCCCCCCAGGGCCGTGGGCACGAGCCGCCCCCTTTCACCGCGAGGCGTCCCCGACCCTCCCTCCCCTGCTGTCCCCCCCTGCGGGCGTGGGAGCGAGCCTCGGCGGCGGGGGCACCGGGGGCACCGGGGCGCGCCGGGGCAGACAGCACCCTCCTACCTTCATGAGCCACTGGGTGTTGTTCTCCAGGACGCTCTCCAGCGCCTGCAGCCTCTGCACCGAGTCCTCGTCGTAGTCGAGCGGCGCGTCCCGCTGCACGGCGTTGGACACGGAGGGGCCGGATGCCGGGCGGCAGCTGTCCGCCTCGGGCAGCAGGAAGGTGTAGCTGCAGGGGCCGTGCTGGACCTGGTACCTGCTGCCGCCCGCCGCCGTCCATGCTCCTCCGAAAGTTGCCGTGGGCGGCCGCCAGGGCCAGGGCCCAGCCCAGCGCAAAGAACACCACCCGCCACATTCTTTCCTCGTCTGGGGCACGGGCGGCCGGCGCTCAGCAGGCTCCCGGGCGCATGGGAGCCGGTCCGGCGGCGCTCCCAGGCAGGCGCGGGGGGCTCGGCTGCCCGGCTCAGTCAGGGTCCACGTGCGGGACCCGGTCCCCGCGTCCCCCGGCAGGGGCAGGCTTCCCTGAGCCGGTCCTGCCGCGAGTGCCGGTCCTGCCGCGAGCTGTCAGATCTCCGGGGGAGTGGGACCCCGCTGGCTGGCTGGGCTGGGCCGGCTGGGCCGGGCTGGGCTCGCCTGCAGATCCCTGCGGACGCTGCTCTGCTCCTCCGCCCCCCAGGCCGCCTGTCGGGGTCCGAATCGATCCCTTGCCTCCTCTTATATGATAAGTTGATAAGGGCAGCCAGACATGTGCGGCCAGCTGCTCCGCCCTCCTGGCTCGGCCGTTATCTTCCTGTGGGGGGTCAGCAGCCAGGCAACAGGAAAAACCCCGGCCCGCGCAAGCCTCCCAGCTGGGGCCGCGCGCCGCACCAGCCCTCTGGTGGGGGGGGGGGGGGAGGCGGCTCCCAGGCCTCCCCCCCACCCCGCACCTCGAAGGCACACCCCCAGGCTGGGTGTTTCCTCGAGAGCCCCGGGCGCTGCCGTCCGCAGCAGCCGGTCCCGGGGCTGAGCAATAACTTGAAAGCGCAGTGACGGTTCCTGTTTTTTCCTTGAGGAATAGAAATGCTGCAAGTATGTCAGGACTGCGGTTTATTTTCGTTGCTGCACACAGAGAGGAAGGAGCCTTGCTCCCGTGAACCCTGCCTTGGCGGGGGGGGCGGGGGGGAGACTCAGGGTGCTCCTGGGTCTCTGGACTGTCAGCTCCGGGGACGGGGTTTTCATGTTCCCAGAGTTTGACGGGAGAATCGCGACTCGTGAAGCCACGTTAGGCAGGTCGGCGGCCGAGCTGTGACACCCGATCTCTGCAACAGAACGCCCCCTCGGGCAGTCGGAACGAGCCTGCAGCGGGCCGATGCAGGGTGCGCGGAAGCACAGCGGGCGGGGCGTCTGCGGGGTCGAGTGCCAGGGTGTTGGGAGGGGAGCGCAGAAGCCCCACCGGGCCAGGGCTTGCTCCCGTCCTCCCATTCTGTGGCGTGTTTTCCGGGGTCGGTTGAACCCACCCATCCGACCTTGAACTCAGACACCTCCCCTCCCCTTTTTGATTAACTAAGTGCCAGTGTCCTCCTCTGTAGAAGTCCGGAGCCAGTCCACTGGCCGGGCTCCTCGGCTTCGGTTCTGCGGCTCGGCCCATGCCCCCTGGTTGCTGCCTCGGCAAGGAGACCTCCGCCCCTGAGAGTCGGGCAGTCTGCTGGCCGCCCGGCCGGAGCGCGCCTTGGACAGGCGTGCCCGGTGGCGTCTCAGTGCGTGCGCGGGCTCCTCCCCCGCAGCGGTCGCCATCGGCGGTGACCAGTGTCCGTCTGTGTCATGCGAGGTCAGCCTCTGGGTGTGCTGTGTGACAGGGGGCCACGTCCTGAACCCGCCACCCTCGGGCGTGGGGGCGGTCCTGCGCGGTGGGCACGCAGACGCAGGCCCCGAGAGGGAGCGCACCAGCGGTCGGAGCAGACCCCTCGGGGAAGTGGGTCCCGGCGGCAGCCTGTGCGCAGGCCAGGCCCCGCCCTGAGCCCCTCTGCCGTCCTTCTGCATCCGAGGTGGCACACCGCTGAAGGGTCCGGGCCACCTGCTTTCCGGACAATGCGGGGGGCAGCCCGCCTGGCGCAGGGCGGCCCGGTCTCGTCGTCCCCCCCTCCCGAACCCCACCCCGTGCTCAGCAGGTACTGACTGCTGACCCTGCCGTGCCCGCGGCGCGACAGGAGTGTCTGTCCTTCTCACTTGTCACCCCGTCCCGGAGGGGCCCGCCTCACTGTCGCCCGCCCCCCTGATCGACCGACCACCCCTGGACTTCGTGTGCCCCTCCCCTTACTTCCTCTGTTGACTCTAACACATGACATAAACTGCCAGCCCTGGCTGGTGTGGTTCAGTAGGTTGGCCAGCGTCCTGTGAACTTGAAAGGTCGCCGGTTCAAGTCCTGGTCGGGGCACTGGCCTGGGCTGCAGGGTCGGGGTGGGGGCGTAGTGCAAGAGGCAGCCAGTCGGTGCTTCTCTCCCTCTCTCTCACCCTCCCTTCCCCTCGCTCTAAAAACAAATAAGTAAATAAACATTTTTAAGAGCCAAGCTGCAGCCCTGCTGTCCTCCACGCAGCCTCCGCACCCACCGAGACCCTGCGTCCCAGCGTTGCGGTCGGTCTGACGCGAGCTCCTGAAGGTTCCGTGCGGGCTCGGGCCTCTCACGCCGACGGCGCCGGGGGGGGGGGGGGGGGGGGGGGACCGAATGGCGGTGTGCCTCTTGCGCGAGCGTGGAAACTGTGTGGTGAGTTCCGTTCCCTGGGGTGAGTTCCGGAGAGATGCAGTCTGACCTTTGAAATACGGCCTCTCCTTGAACCAGAAAAGGTCACGGCGGTGGCCTGTGCCGGAGGCTTTCTCCGCGTCGAGCATCGTGGGTGATTTCCTGGGGATCCCCGAGCTCTCACGTGCGCTCAGAGCCGCGCTGCCGCCGGACCCGTCCCTGGACAGACCTCGAGATTCCAGCTCCGAATGAAGCAGCTCCCGCTGCCGCTCTTGGTGAGGGGCCTGTGCCGGCTGGAGCCGCGCTCTGGAGGGTCCCACAACAGGGTGGGGGGTACTGGGTGAGTCCCCCGGGGGCTGGAGCAGTGCATGGCTTCCGGAACTGCCCTGGCTGAGGACAGGGCACCCGTCCAACCCCAGAGGGAGGCCCGCGGGTGTGGGGCCTGTCCGAGCCCTGCCCCGGGGGGTCTGACGCAGAGCGTGGTCCCTCTGAGCCTGGGGCCCCTGCCCCGGAGGCCGTGCCTGCCCAGCAGGGCCTTCCGGATCCAGGCAACCCGAAATAGTGGCCGTGACCTCGGAGCCTCACTCTCCCGTCTCTGCCAGCCTCCACTGAGAACGGGGCTTGGTTCCTGCACTGCTGGGTCCCACAGCCACGGTCCCCTCCCATGGGGAGACGGGACTCGGGCGCCCACTTCTCCTTCCGTCTGTGTCCCACTGGGAAGAGCCTGTTGCAGGGCATTGGTGGTGTGGTCACCTTTGGAGAAGTCACTCCGCCCCCCCCACGGGGACTTCCGGTGCCCCGGGTCCCTGCCAGCCACTCGCAGGCCCTGGGGGTGGGGGTGGGGGTGAGCTGGGGCCCAGGGAAGCAAATGGGGGGAGGGAGGAAGGTGGCTCCTGGGCTGCCCCCAAGGAGGACAGCGGGCACCCTGTGCACGGCACTGCCCCTGCCGCCCCCTCAGCTCTGGGCCGAATGTGCCGTGAGCAGCTCTCCGTAGGTCCCTGCGTGGCGGTCATTAGCGGCGCGTCCAGTCCGGGGAAGCTCTGGGTGGGCGGGGCCCGCCGTCACCCCCGGGCCCTGCTCTAGCCCCTCCTGCTGTTGGGAGTTCTCCCAGGGGGCTCGCCCCTGGCTGCGGTGGCAGAGTGTCCCTGAGGGCCCCGAAAAGACCAGGCGTCCGCCCTCCCCGAGGAAGGCTGGAACCTGGACAAAGGCCCTCGGCCTCAGCTCGCCCTGCGGAGCCCAAGGCCATCCCGGGCCCCCCTCCCCCCGACCTGACCCGACCCTCCGGGCACGTGGGTCCGAGTAGGTGTAGACCCCTTTTACCTGGATCAGCAGCCTGACCGACCACCGTCGCCGGAGGCCGGCCCCCGGGGCGGCCGGGCGGCCCTCGGACACCTGCCAGTCGGAGCAGCGTCTCAGGGAGTCGGCGACCCACAGATGCCGCCGTCAAACCGGCGTCCAGCCCAGCGGTCAGACTACTTCAGGGGCCCCCATGGCCGCGACTGCAGCCTGGCCGGCCGCCTCCCCCCTGTGCACTGTGTGGCTGACGGGGCGGGGCGGGGCGGGGCGGATCGCCTGGCCCGGGGAGGCGGGCGCTGCTTCCCGAGCAGCTGAAGCCCCCGCAAGTGCTCCGTGCGGCCGTGGCCCCGAAGACCCCGAGTCTGACTTCGGGGGGCATGGGAAGCTCTCAGACACTTGGGGGGCGGGGGGGGTGTCGTCCTGCGTCTGCCGCACATTTGGGGCCGTGGTTTTGTTTTAATTATTTTTTAAACCTCTCTTTAACCCTCACTTGAGGATGTATTTATGAATCTTCAGAGAGAGGGCAAGGGGGAGCGAGAGAGAGAAGCGTCAATGGGCCCCTCCCCGACGCTCCCGCCCGGGGATCGAACCGCAGCCTTCCAGCGCCCAGGACCGCGCTCCAAGCCACGGAGCCGCCCGGCCAGGGCTGTGGGGAGTCTTTTCCCTCACGTACTCGGGTGCAGGTGCTCCGGACTCGGCTGTGTCCCCCTGCACCATGCCCCTGCCCTCCTCACGTCCCCCTCCCCGCCTGCCGGCCTCAGGCGTGGGCCCTGGGGTGGGCCCGCACGGCCAGGGTGGCCTGGATTTTGGGAAGGCGCTGCGTCAGTGGGGGAAGAGCTCTGGGCCCTGAAACACCTGTCCGGAGAAGCGGAGCTGGGGACGTGGCACCGTCGGTGTGTGGCTCTTGGCCCACAGCCCGGCATGCTCGGAGCTCCGGGCCAGGGGGTGGGGGGGGGCAAGCAGGGGCCTCGGGGACGCCTCGGTCGCCTCCCACCCGCCCAGCCGTCTCAGACTCAGCTCCGCGAGCCCCATCGACTCGCCCACGTGCGAGCTGGCGTGCAGAGTGGTGGAGAGCCGTCAGAAGGTCCCCTGGACGTGAACCTGTTAGAGAGAAAGTTACCTGTACTGCTGCCCCCCCAGAACTGTGTGCGGTAGCGAGTGAGAGAGGAAGAAGGCAGCACAACTGGCCAGAAAGGAGAGAAAAAGCTCGGCTTTCCGCAGGCAGGCTCCCCGCCCGCCCGGCGCCTCCCTCGCCGCCTTCGGCGGGATGTCCAGAGGCGGGGGGGGGGGGGGGGGGGGCTGAGCCCGAGCACCCACCAGCAGGCTGGTCTGTGGGAGCTGGGGCGTCGCCGCTCTCCGGCTCCGGCGCTGCCGCCCGTGGCCCTGGCGGCCTGGAGAGAGAATTCCCAGCCCTGGGAGTTGGGAAAAGCACCAAAGGAAAAGCCCCTTCCAGTTACCGTAAGGACAGAAAAAGTGTCAGTGTTCACACACACACACACACACACACACAACCCCGGGAGGCTCAGCCCGGCCCGGCCGGCCCTGCTGCAGGTGCAGGGTGGAGGCTCCGGGAGAGGGTGGGGATAGCCTGGCTCGGACCTCCCTGCTGGTGGGCCTAAGGCAGCGGCTGCACCGGCTTTAACGAGGAGACTTGCAGCCTTCCTCGGGGAGGAGGAGGAGGTTCCCTCGCAGGCCGGCCGCCCCCTCTCTGCAGCACAAACACCCGTCCCCGGAGACAGAGTCCGTTGCACTGACGCAGACTCCCTGGGCCCTGGGTCGTCCCCAACCGGCGGGTCACCAGGGAGCCCGCCACGAGCCGCTCCAGCGTCCTCGCCCGGTGGCATCTGGGCAGGCAAAGGCCCCTCCGGGGCACCCGGGGGTGCAACCAGACGGCGGTCTCCCTCACGGGCCCCGGAGGGCCCGGGAGATCCGGGCGGGTGTCAGGTGCGCCCGCCGCGCCTCACCCGCCCATCAGAGCAGCGTCCTGGGTTCTCTGGCGCGGCCCCGTGCCCCCCCTTCCTCTGCCTCTGTAACGGCAGCCAGCGGGGGCCGCCGGCAGACTGGGCTGCACGGTTCAGCGTGGAAACCGTTCCTGAGGAATGGGGGGGTGCCTGGCGCAGCCGCCCCCCGTCCGTGTCTCGGTAGAGCACTTGCAGCCCTCGACCCCCGCCGTGCTGAGAGAGCACACCCCGCGTCCACCCGGCCTGGGGCAGCGGCCCCATTCTGCCGGGATGGGGGTCTGCCCGCCGGGGAGGGAGGGAGAGAGCGCCACCGCCCCGCACCAGGGGTGTCCTCAGGCCGTTTCCTTTCCTGGGGAACTAGCCACTCCCCCCCATTTCCAGGCGAGCTTTCGCTCGGGGCAGAGGGGGCGAGCGCAGGCGTCGGGGACACAGCCGGGGCGGCTCCTGCGGGACGGGGAGGCCCGACACACACAGCTGTGGGGGGGGGGGGGGCCTGGACGGATGGAAGGGCCCGAGTCCCTGAGACGGGGAAGTCTGTGCTGCTCACGTGACTTCGCAGGGGGCCGTCGGTCCGATCCAGGCCGGCCGGTGAGCAAGGTGCCCAGCGTGCTCGCTCGGTCTGGCTGATCAGTGTTCACTGTGACATTATGTCGAAAGACTTCCAGAGGGGACAGATTTTTTTAAAGAAACTTTTACAGCTTGTACTGCCAAAAGCCAGCACACTCTGCTGAAGAACACTTCTTTTTTTAAAGCCACCCTGTATGTAGTACGCAACCTTACGGACTTGGGGGCGAAAAAGGTTTTTATTTACTAGAGACGGGAAATATCCAAGTAATTATTTTTTTAAAGATTTCATCATGAATTCCATGAATTTTTCGGAATATTTTGGTTTATATAATCCTCCTGTTATAAAAAACAGTCACCTCAAATGCTGTTTGATTTTTAAATATTTTCACTCTCTGATATTTGTATGGAATAGTTTATCATCTCATTTTTGAAAATGCCTGAAAGGTCAAGATACAGATCACAGCTTTAAAGAGCCAGTGGGCGAGACTCCGAAACAATAGACGAGTGTGTGAGCCCGATAATACTTCTGCCCGTGATTCCGTGTCCTGTTTTCTGCCCACAGGGAAGGAGTGCTAAACATTTTCTTTTCGTGGACAGACGTCAGGGGTGGCAGCCCTGCCCACGAGCGGTGTCACGTCAACAAAATCTGTCCTTTGCCAAACAGTGTCAGAGAGATTCGGGGGCAGGGGGTGTTTATGAGTCATGAATTCACGTGAAGTGTTCCCAGGTCCGTTTCATCGAGACCACAGAGAACTCAGACTCTGTGGCTTGCGACAAACGTGTCCGTCTCTTGTCCTCACCACTCAGCTGAAAACCCAGTTTCTCCCGGAGTGAATTTCTCTTTGAAAGTGGCTCAGTGCCACCTAAGATTAATCTTTGTTTAATCTGACTCTATAAAGCTTTTATCTTAATTTTTGAGAAACCTTTTAAAATAAGAGAGATAAAACTGTCCTGTGTGCTATTTACATGAAGATATATTATCTCTCTTGGTTATAGGTTGACATAAATAAAGTCACTTGTGTCAGAGAATTAAAAAATAAATAAAAGCACAAGATCCCCTTCCAGAATTCCCATCGGTCTGACTTGATATGAAAAAAAAAAAAAACCTCCCTATGGAAAAGGGGGCTCAATTACGGAGTTAGATGTATAAAAGTGCTTTTGAAGAACTATGTACAGTTTTTGAAGGGTGGTAGGAGAAGTGTGATAAGTCGTCACGCATGAAAGGGAGGACTGCTCGCCCACACGCGTGTAAAAGCTCTCCCTGCCTTTCTCGCCCCGCCAGCCCCCGCGTGTGGCTGGCCGGCGGGCCGTGGGGATGGCCGTCCGCCCTGCAGATCGGATGTGTGCCCCACTCTCTTCCCCCCCCCGCCCCACACACACAGCCCCGTGCAGGTTCTCTGGGACTCGCTCCGTTAAGGACACCCCGTTCTCCCGCCCGACAGTTCGCGTCAGGGCAAGGGTCTCAGTTCAGAGGAGGATTGATACGGGAGTGACTTCTCCCGTATCCAGAGGAAGTGACTTCTGCAGAGCGGGTGAAGAGAGGGCGCCTGTGAGGGTGTTGAGGCGCCTCATCTGTGGCACGTTCCCCCCAGGGGGAAATAAAAATCGGCCGTGGCTGCCGAAAGCCCTAGCACCGGTAGAAGAACGACAGGAGGAAAACCTGTTGGAGGTGCTACCTGTAGGAGAATGCAAGTATCAGAGCCACAGGTGGCGCTCACCTGCCCCCTCTGCTGGACTCAGAGCAGATAACAGGCGAACGTAAACGTGTTTGTTCGGGTCAGCTCACCAGCAACTGACATACCACGGGGCGTGCTCTCACCGTCGTCTTCATGCGGAAGAACTAACACCCTTCGCAGAAGTTGAACGCCCATGCACACGTGTGTGTGTGTGTGTGCATTTTTGTGCGTGCGCACACAGAGGAGAAGCGTCGCTCAGCCCTCCTTAGCGCACTCGGAGGCAGGAGACCGTTCTGTGTCCCTGGCGCCCGGTCGCCACGCCGTGAGGGGCGCAGCGGCGGGGAGAGCAGGGGCTGTGGGTCTGGGGACCCGGTCCTGCTCGCCGCTCGATGACGTCCGGCTCCCCCGTGACCCCGCTGGACCGGCGGTGTGGGTGGTCGTGCAGTGGCACGCGATGGCGGCTGCCCCCTCTCCCAGCAAGGTCGTTCTCGGGTTCTGCAGGTGAGCACTGGTGCCTTTGGCGGCGGCGGCCCAGTCCGGCCCACAGTGTCTACCGTTGGTGCTGCGCTGGGTGGCACTAACGAGGGGCAGAAAAGTGAAGAAGGAGAATCGCACAGTAGGCGTGGAAAGAGAACTTGCAGGAACAGCAGCGCAGTGACCGGCATTCACACTTCCACGGCCGTGCTCAACGCAAGGGCAGACGAGTCTGTCCGGGAGGAGGCTCCCTGAGCCGAAGGAGGGGTCTCTTAGGGAGCCTTCGGGGAGCGAGCGTTGGGGAGAGACCGAGGCGGGTAGGAGCGGCCGACCGACGGGCGGGGGGAGGAGGAGAAAGAGGGGGAATAAGAAGGAGTTGGAGCGGAAGATGTTTGAAGACGCCGTGGAGTGGAACTCGAGGAGGAGGAAGAGGAGGAATTTAGGACAAACCGCATTCGAAGACACTGTGGAGTGGGACGCACCTGAAGGTCCAAGGAGCCCGGTGAGTGGTCAGCACGACCCTCAGGAGGCACCTTGGAGTCCTGAGGGCGAGGAGTCGAGGACCGTCCTGCAGTCCCAGGCTGCTGCTGGTGGACGGGTGGCACTGAGGAAGAGCCCGGCTGGGCAAGGGTGTCCAGGCCACACCTCCGGTTACTTTCCATTTTGATCGGTTGTAAAACTTCCTGGCAGAGGTTTTCCGCTGAATACGAAGGCCCGGAGCTCGAGAGGGACCCAGGCTGGGGGAGCGCGGCAAGTCCCCACGAGCACTGTCAGCGCCAGCCTTGACCGAGGGCCCTGACTCCCAGCGGCCGGTGCGAGAGAGTGGTGGCGGCAGAGAGCGGCCCTGTGCGCCACACACGCTCCAGGTGGGGTGCAACAATGGCTGTCAGCCGCGGCTGGCTGGTGGCTGGTGCAGGCTCTGCGGCTCTTCCGTGCCGTCCTTTACTCTGCACACCCTCGAGGCGGGCGGGTGGCGGCAACGCCCACGGAGAAGGCGGGCCTGGCCAGTGAAAAGGCACCGCACGGCGTCTGTGCCATGTTGCCAGAGACTGAAGATTCGATCTGCAAGATACACTCCGCCATCGAAACTCTGAGCAACTCAGTCTCTGGTTCGCTTGGAAACGGGGCCGGTGGAAGTGTAGGGAACTAGAATGTGGTCACGCCAGAGGAGGGTGGCTCTGATCTAACGTGGTGTCCCTGCTGGGTGATCTAAGGGTGGGGACCCTGGCAGCCCCCCGTCTCAGTGGGTGGGGGTGATGGTCCTGGGAATCTTCACTTTGCAACAGTGAAACTATGTCTTAGAAATCCCCGCCCTCCCTAATTGCTGCTGTCCTCCTGTAAGACTGTCGTCCTTGAAGGCCCAGCTCAGGTGCCACCTCCTCCAGGAAGCCTCCCTGCATCTCCGCGGGCAGAGCTGGTGTCGCCAAGGTCAGGTTGGGCCAGCACGTGCCTCTTGCCCTGTGAAAATGACCTCATCACACCTGAGGCCGTGCCCCCGTGGGTCACTGTTGGTGTCTGTGAGCCCCCCCCCCCGGCAGCCCGCTCAGACAGAGACCGAGGCCGTGAGCCACAGCGTCAGCCGGCTCCGTTTCTCGCTGTCCTGCAGGTGGCCACGATGCTGTAACGGTGTCACAAGCCCTGGAGCTAATGAACACATTCCCGAGTGTTTGGGTGCCTCTCCCAGACCATGTGGAGTGCCGGCCCTGGTGTTTGGGGCTTCTTTAAACTGGGGTGCTGCTGGGGGCTTCCTGGGGCCTGTTTCTCCTTGCCGCCTCGTTCACACCAGAGCCTGTGGCGTGTGAGCGAAGCCACTTGGCCTGCGTGTCGGTGAGCAGCTCCAAGGTGAACCAAATGACCACGTGCTCAGCACGTGAGACAGAGCAGGTCGCCCCCAGAAAAGTGCGTTTGCAGATGCTGCGTGTGCAAAGCGTGACTGAGCGTGTAACAAACAACACAGGAGAACTCGGCGGTTCCCTGCAGATAACCTTTTTAGGCTGTTTCCGCTTACCCTGCTGCCCCGGCGAAAACCCCTGCAGCGCCCCTGTTGGTCGCCCCTGGGAAGCGGAGGGCTGGCCCTGGACCGTCTTCCACACGGACCCAGTGCCGCTCGTTAGGGGCCGAGTGGTCTCCCGCACGCCCCCAGCTGCGGCGTTGCGCTGGGTTCAGTCAGGGACAGAACACGGCGCAGCGCCACAAGGTTGTAACAGGTTGTCCGCGGTGTTGCACTGCATTCCGCTCGCTCGGCAGACGGCACAGGGGTCGCGCTGCCCACCGTCTGACGGTTTCAGGCGTCTCGGCGGCTTGGCGCACGGGATGGGACCGACCCTGCGCTGACTCCCCGGGGGCGTGTCTGCCACCGCCCCCCAGAGCAGCTGGGAAATGCCAGACCAGTCCCAGGTGGGGCGTCCCACAGAGCAAGGTCCCCTCTGCCCCCGGGCAGGTCACAGTGGTCTCTGCCTCCACCCACATTTCACCCGCAGCTTGAAATGCCACCCTGGACTGGCTCCCCGGACACTTGGCCGTGCCCGTGAGCATCTGCTCGATGCCCTTCCAGAAGAGCACGTGTGGCCCTGGCTCGTGTGGCTCAATGGATTGAGCACCGGCCTGTGAACCAAAGGGTCGCCAGTTCCATTCCCAGTCAGGGCACGTGCCTGGGTGGCAGGCGCCAGGTCCCCAGGAGAGGGGGTGCACAGGGAGCAACCACACATCGATGTTTCTCTCCCTCTCTTTCTCCCTCCCTTCCCCTCTAAAAGTAAATAAACAAAATAACACAGTAAGTGTGAACCACTGTAAAGGCGTGTGGGACAGGCAACCAGGTGGAAACTCCTTCCCAAACTGGCATTTTTAGGAGGACAGTCGGCAGGATGGACAGCTGTCTGCTGTCCAGTCTCGGCGCTGGACAACCTTCTAGTCGGCAGAAGGAGCGTGAGGGGACCAGAGGGCTCAGAGCCCGGCGCTCCGGGAACCCCCTTCCGTAACGAGCTCACTGCGGGCTCAGAAACACGCCTGGCTTCAGCCCACGCGGGCCGGTGTCCAGCTTCTCCGGGCCCGATTTCCAAGGACGCTTTCAATGTTTTAATGATTAACAGGGAAAAGTCCTTCTGGGTCGTCTTGTGGACGATCTAAACCCACTGTGTCGCTGGTTCTCCCTCCTGGTCAGAGCAGGCTGTTTCGTCACGGCCCAAGTGCCCGTAGTGTGGGGACAACGGAGTAGACTCGGATGCAAGGGAGCCGGCGGCCAACACTCTGCCGCCAGGGGTCTGCCTGGGACACCTGCCACCAGGGACGTGGCGGACAACTCCAGAGACGCCGCTGTCACCCCCAGGGGAGCGTTCAGGGCAAGCAGGCGCCTGGGCGTGGGACTGCTGAGCTGGGGGGCGGGAGGCCCGTCCAGCCAGACACCACGGCCCCCGCGCCTGATGACCTCTCCGCGGGACCGGCCTGGCGGCCCATCCCTGTGCGTGGGGACTCCTGGACTCTCGCCTGGCCCGTGAGAGAGGACCCCGGGGGAGCCGTCCCCCAGCTCTCCCAGGGGGCGGCCCCGTGCGGCCGAGGGCACGGAGCGGAGGGAGTCCGGTGACCGGGCAGACGGGATCGACTCCAAGGTCCGACTCCACAGCAGACGGCCCCCTGTCCAGCGTCCACTCACTTGCCCTCAGGTGCACGGGGCTGGGCCCATCTGTGTCCCCAGTTCAGGGCCAGCTCCTCCGTCGCCCCGGGCCTGGCCTTCTGTCACCCTCGGGCGCGGTGGTGTGCTCGCGAGTGTCCGCGGTGGAACACAGACTGGGAACTCACCGCCCGACCCGAGAACCAGGGCGCCGGCACCTCCCCTCTTGCCCGGTCCCTGCCTTCCTCCCTCCGAGGACACCTTAGGGGGGCCCCAGTCCCCGGCCAGCCCAGCCCCCAGCATTCCCCAACCCCGGACTGCGCTGCTTCTTCCCCATCGCAGCCCCGGCTGCCGCCACGGTGGCCCTTCCCACCACTGTGCCGTCCGCTCCGGCCGGTCCCCCTCCTGGGAGGCAATCTCCTGCTCCCAGGAGGCTCTCTGCTTCCAAAGCCGCCCCCTCCCCCAGCCCGGGAGGCTCCCCCTTTTCTCCAGGAAGCCTCCCCGCAATCCTAGGGGAGACTCCCCCTCTCCCCCCAAAGGTCCGCCCTCCTGTCTTGGCGCATGCGAGACGCCGGGGGTCCGTCGACTTGGACCTGGGCCCCGGGTCTCCGTGGGCATCTCTGTAGTGGAACTGCAGCCCCTCGGGGGGGACACCTTCCTTTCGCCCCGGGAGCCCGCACCCCGCCTGGCACGGTGCCCAGCAGGGAGGCCTGAGGGGGGCCTTCTCAGAACCGGCCGCAGGCCTGAGGGGTGGCGGGAGCCCTCGAGGAGTGAGATGCAACAGCAGCAGCGCCCGCCGTGCGCCTGCCGCCCACGGCCCTGCCTGGCAGCCCTGCGTGAGTGCCGGGTGCGCCGAGACGTCTGCCAGTGGGGTTTTTTCCGTAAATAAAAGACACATTTTTCACCTTCACCAGTCACTTTATTGGTTTGGATGTTTCGAGGACATTGGCTCCCTCCCGCTGTTGGCTGCAGTGGGCAGAGGCCGGGGGTGCAGCAGCTGAACCGCTCCCGGGGCGCGAGGCGGCCCCGCAGCAGAGAGGGGCCCGCCCGAAGTGTGCGCGGCGCCCAGAAACCCCGCACACCGCTTTGACACGCTCGGTCCGTCACGGCACCTTCCCCACACCCTGCACAAACCTCCTGTTCCGTGTCCGTTGCGCTTTCACCATTCTTGAAATTTAAAAAAGCATAATGTGCCGAAAATGTGGCCTGTTTTCTTCCATCTTTAATATTAGTGGGCCTGCACAAAAATTCACCAGTTTCGACAGGAGTTTTTTAAGTGCACGCTGCTGTGACAGCTGCCACAACACAGTCGAACAGCGTTGCCTCGCGTGGAGCTGCAGACGACTGAGCGCTTCATGCCGCGTGCGGTGTCCTCACACTCGACCCGCTGGAGAGCTCCCTTCCGAGCCCCCACGCATGCAGCCGCCGTCCTTGAGTCCTGGCGCCCGCCGGCCGGGGCTGCAGCGGCCAGGCCCCCTTCACGGCTCGGAGCCGGAGAGGGGTGGGACCAGCCACGGAGCTGTCCGTCTGGAACGGACACCAGCCTTCTTTGGAGTGAGAACTCACAATTCCCTTGAAGTAATCTAAAAAAAAAAGGCAGAAAAAGAAGTTTAAAAAAGAAAGCTCCGGAAAGAGAACGTGTTCAGCCAGCATGCCGGGGCGAGCGGACTTGGTGGTTGGGAGGGCCGGTTTGACAGGCCCTTTGGGGGGCTGAGACCCCTCCCCCTCCCCGAGGGGCCGGCTGCCCTTCTGAGAGGAGGTGCTACGGCTTCCGGAGGAGAGGGGTCGGCGGGCTGCAGAGTGCACACGCGGGGTCGGGCTGGGCAGGCCCCCTGCTGCCCCGGGCACCTGGGCCCCGAGACCCCGGCCGCTGCGGCTGTCCTCCACCCGGGCCCGGGCCCAGACAGAACACTGGCCCACCTCGGCGTCCCACGCTCCTGTCCTCCTCGCCCAGGGCGCAGCGGAGCTTGGCCAGACCCGGCGCCCCCTCCCCCGGGCAGGGACTCTGGGTCCAGCCAGCGGTGCCACTGCCAGAGGCGCAGCAGGCGGGCGGCCCGGCTCCGACGGGAAGGGCGTGAGCATGGGGAGAAGGGCCGCGAGGGCCGGGGCAGAAGTCCCAGGAGGGAGGAGTGGGGCGGGCGGCACTGGGGATGGACTCGGGCCTCCGGAGACGCTTGCTGAGTCGTCAGCGCGTGAACGCCCGAGCACAGAGCCACCGCAGCACCTGACCGGCAGGTTTGTGTACCTGCACGGACCCCGGCACTCGGCCTGCGGCCCCCGGGGCGGCCGGGCTGCCCTGTCCGGACAGACGACAGAGGAGCTGGAGGAGCGCGGTGATGAGCCGCTTTCCAGCGCCCGGCCTCTGTGCCCTCGGTGCCCCTCGCTGAGGGCCTCTGTCCCCCTCGACGACACAGCTGGCACCTAAACTCGGGGGGGGGGGGGCCTCTCCCGGTGCAGAGGGAGACCCGAGTGAGCACGGGGTGTGTGTGGGGGTGTGTGTGTGTGTGTGTGCACGCGCGTGTGCGCTTCCTCTCCTCCCTCGGGCTCCGTCCCGGAGGATGCGGACACGGAAACAGGATCTCAGTGTCCGGTGAGTTCATCGCAGGCCCTGTGGCATCCCCGCGGGCCCCCCGGGGTGTCGCTGGACGAGCAGGCAGGTGGAAGTGATGAGATGCTGAGCAACACGGTGTTGTTTGCAGGAAGAGACGTGGGGCTGGGGGGAGGAAAGGGGCCTCGCCGGGTGCCTCCTCTGCACCGCGCCCTCGCTCCTTCCCTCTCCGGGTGCCGGTGCCGGGGCGACACAGCCCTGCGCAGACCTGGGGGTGGCTCTCTGGGTCGGCAGCGCCTCCCGGTGGGGGCTCCGTCCCAGCACGGTGCCACCCCCCACACACACACAGGGGCCCGGCCGCTGGGGTGACGTTTTATCCGGACTCGCCCGACCGTAACCCAGACGCACGGTGGGCTCCCTGCAGACTCAGTGTCCAGGGCGACGTCAAGGTCGCCCTGGCGTTTAGGCCGCACTCAGGGACCCGGGAGAGGGCCCAGGCACTCGCTTTCCTGCCTTTCTTCCAGCGGACACGCTTGCTGCTCGTCCCCTCGGTCCAGGCGCTGCCTCCCGGCGGCGGCTCAGGTGCTGCGGGGGTCTGCACGTTTGCACAGCCGGGGGAGGGTCTCAGGCACCTTGGTGAAGCCGGGGGTGGGGTCGCTGTCCCAGCCGGGGCCTCCCGCAGCAGGGACCCCTCCCCACCCCAGAGCGGAGCAGCCTTTCCCCTGGGGCCGAAGTCACCCGGCAGCGCCTGCTCCGTGCGTGGGCTGCCTCCTCCTTCTGCGGAAGGGGCCATCCTCCTCAGGTGGGAGGCCGCTAGCCGGCCCCGGCCCTCGGGCAGACAGAGCTGTGCGGAGGGAAGAGGTGGCAAGCCACCACGGCCCGAGTCCTTCTGGCCGGCAGGGTGGCCGCTGGTCCCCCGCTGGAAGGGGTGCCCCGAGTTCAGGGCGGCCCCTGG
This sequence comes from Phyllostomus discolor, assembly GCF_004126475.2. Classification (NCBI taxonomy): domain Eukaryota; kingdom Metazoa; phylum Chordata; class Mammalia; order Chiroptera; family Phyllostomidae; genus Phyllostomus; species Phyllostomus discolor. Next base: position 92,797,688 of record NC_040913.2, on the reverse strand, counting down.
GGTGCGGACAGGGACGAACAGACACACCCGTGACATCGCAGCATGCTGCATCGGGCGGGACTGACACGGGCACGAGTTAGCATCTCACCCCCTGTACCTGGGTGACAGTCTTGTGGTTCTAGAACCTTCTTTAAGACGGAACTGTTTCTGAAGTGTGTCTGACAAGTGCTAATGACGAACCTTTGTGACTCTTAGGGCAAAGTAGTCCCCCAGGACAGACGAGCGGGGGTCCGTCCCGTCTGCCCTCGCTCCGTGACTCCCACGGACGGACGGGCTCCGGCTCCCGACTGCAGGGCCGCCAGGTGACACGGGCCGCTCACCGGCTGCAAAGCCGTTCCTGGGCGCCCCCTCGGGACGCAGCCCCGCCCGAGTCCCCAGGGAAGCGCACCCCGTATGAGGGGCTGGCGCCCCCGAATCCACACTCCTCCCGGACAGCCAGCCCCCACGTGGCTTTGCTGGCTGCTCCCCGGTGCAGCTGGGGGCACCCACGGATGGGACGGGCGTGGAGCCGCTGTGCCGGCGGCGGCGGGGGTGGCACGCGTCCCAGGCCCGTGAGGTCGGCATCGCCTCCGTCACTGTGGACGTGGGGAGGTTCTGCAGGGGAACAGGGCCGGGCACAGCGTCCCCTGGTGCCTGCCTGGGCCGCAGGTGGACTCCGGCGTCCAGAAGGTGACCGCAGCCCAGGCTGGGACAGTTCAGAGCAGCGTCCATGTCTCTGTTCACGGGCGACAGCTCTGCTGTGCGGGGGGGCCTGCACGTGCGAGCCGGGCACTGGGCCCAGGGGACCCCAGAGGTCAGTCCTGCGGGCGGCCCTGGGCCCGCTGTGCGCTGGGGGGGGGGGGGGGTAGGGAAGGGGCTTCCTGCTCCGAGGTCTGGACACGGTTGGAGAGGCACCTGACGGTGCTCCCTGCTCAGCCGCCCAGGCCGTGCCACCGTCTCGGCTGAAGCACGCGTGTGCACTGCGTGCCAGGGGTGGATGGGGGAGCTGCCACGCTGAGGGACATGGGCAGCTGCAGCAGCCCTCAGGGAAGGAGGGTCCCCAAAGCCCTGCCAGAACCGATGGTTGACGGCAGCCCCACCAGCGCTGCCGCAGCTCCCAGGCCGACTTTCCAAAGCACCAGGACCAGGGGCGGTGGCTGCCACTGGACCTGGGGACACGTGCCCGCACGGAGGCGCAGATGGGCACCCGCCTAACCCGGGACGGAGGACGGGCCCTGGCTGCTTCTCGTCAACCCCAGTGTTTTACAAAGCGGGAGAGCAGCCCTGGCTGGTGTAGCTCAGTGGATGGAGCGCCAGCCTATGAAGCAAAGGGTCGCAGGTTTGGTTCCCGGTCAGGGCACTTGCCTGGGTTGTGGGCCAGGTCCCCAGTAGGGGGACACATGAGAGGCAACCACACACTGATGTGTCTCTCCCTCTCTCCCTCCCTCCCTTCCCCTCTCTGTAAAAATAAATAATAAAACCTTTAAGAAAATAAAAGCAGGAAAGCAATGCAGATGGCACCGCAGAGCACAAAACACACGGCTTTCTAAAGCTGTGACCAAAGGGGACGTGGACAGAGCTCCCGGGCAGGGAGAGCGTCCCTCCCCCTCCCCCGCCCGCCCCCGCCGCCCGCCCGCCTCACGTGGCCGTAAATAGGAAGGCCTCTCCTAATCTCAGCATCTTAAAAAGAATCCTTGATGTTGTTACGTGGGACCTAAAGGAATGCTCTTCCTCCCGGGCCCGGAAGGATATTCCTGAGAGAACGTTAACCTTGTGACAGGAATCATGGATACGTTTGGAATGTTCCTCTCGAGTGACTCAGGCCCGCTTCCAGCCGGTACCTGGGCACCGGTCCGGGACTGCGTGTCGCCGGGCCGGCCGGCTCAGCGAAGGGAGGAAAGAGCGAGGGTGTTCTTCGGCGCGTTGTTCTCGCCGTGATGAACGATGCTTGTTTTCCTCCCCACTTTAATTAGAATGTTTCTGCGTTTGCCAAAGAAAACGCTGGCACGGGGACAAAAGCCTGAGGTGATAGGAACAGCGCCTGATGTAATAGCTTATTTGTAAAGGAAACACAACTTGTTTGGTGTTTCATTGAAGCAGGAAGTCCGGAGCCTCGCACACTCGCGCGCATTCTCAGGTGCTCGCTGAGTCATCTGTTGTCGGAAACGGGCTGCCGCCTGGTAGTTTTCCCTGCAGTCAGTGACTCTGTGTCTTCCTTTTGGTTTTGTTCGCCTGCGTGTCTGCTGGGTTTCGTTCTAACGCGGAGAGTGTGCATGGGGGTGGGAAGTGGAGACATTCAATTAGAGACCGTGTGCACGTTTTAAACTGCAGCTGTGGAATAAAATAAACACCCTGGGGGGGGGGGGCTTCTCCACGTACATCTGCATCTGTAGGCAGATACATAGTAACCGCCCGTGTGCAGAGCGAGGAAAACCAAAGCGCCCAGCTCTGCTGTTGCAAAAGCAGCCGGGAGCCGGGAGACCGGACCTGAGGTCGGGGGAGGTGAAAGGCGCTGTGTGGACTCGAGCCCTGGTGTCCTGTTTGCTATCGAGCGCATGCCGAAGGGAGCTCGTTCCGCAGCAGAGGCTGGGCAGGAGTCTGGTGCCGAGCACCGCGCACTTGGAGCTGCCAGAGCCTCGGGAGCCCCTGGTCGGCGTCTCCCGGTCCCCTCTGAAAAGTCAGGCTGGGGCACTGCCTTGAAGTGTGGTGGGGGGCGGGCAGGCAGTGTTGGGGAACTGGCGTCCCCGGGAGTGATTCCCGGCCCTACTCTAAGCCGAGTGGCCCTGGTCATCCAAGGCTGCCCTAAGCACCCCAGACCCATCAGAAAGGCTCCGAGATGCAACTCGACAGAGGCCCAGAAGAGGGGCAGGTGCCGACGGAGCCCTGTTCCTGCCAGAGGCAGCAGCTCCTGTCCGTCTGTCTGTCTGAGTGAGGACCAGGCTGTCGGAGCGGCGGCAGGCTCCGAGCGGAGCTGAGAGGAAGGTGCAGGGAAGTGCCCGTGTGCCCCCACCACACACATACACACAGTCACACACACAATCACACTCACACACTCACTCACACCCACTGCCTCCCTCATTAGCTGCGCCCCACCAGACGGGGCATCTGTCCCCACTGACGAACCTGCACTGACAACAGTGTCGCCACCCAGAGCCCACAGCGACCTCGGGGTCACTCTGTGCTGCACGTGCTGTGGCTTTGGGCAAACATACGGTGACACACATCCGTCACTACGCTTCACGCAGACTGGTTTCCCTGCCTGGAAAATCCCCTGGGCTCCGCCTGCTTACCCCTCTGCCCCCCCCCCCCCCGCCCCTGGCAGCCAGGATCTCTGTGCCGTCCCGCAGCTGGGCCTTTTCCGGGAGTCACCGGGCTAGAACCACACAGTGTGCATGCGGCCTTTCCGGGCCGGCTGTTCCACTCGGTAGCACACATCTCGGGCTCCTTCTCGACTTCGTGTGACGCGGTGGCCCGGGGTTGGTTGGTTGGTTTTAGCCGAGTGGCACTCTGCTGGCTGGAGGGACCGCAGTTTCTGACCCGCCGCCGGCTGGAGGGCATCTCGGGGGCTTCCGAGCCGTGGCTGCGCCAGAGGGACTGCCGCAAACACCCCCCTGCAGGTCTTAGTGTGGGCGTCTGGTTTTCAGTTCTTTTGGGCAGATACCAGCTAGCCCGCCTGCTGGACGGTGTGATAGGAGGAGGGTTAGTTTTACGACAAACGGTCCGACTGCCCCCCCGCGGTGGCTGCAGGAGGGTGCGCCCCCCCCCCCCAGGCCCCGGCAGTGGGTGAGATTCCTGCTGCTCCCCGTCATCGCCGGCACGTGGGGCTGTCCGTGTCTGAACTTTGGCCGCGAGGATAGGAGTGTGGTGGCGCCTCGTTGCTGTTCAGGGAAGTGCAAGTTGCACCTCCCCGGTGACCTCTGACCTGGGGCGTCTTTTCATCTGCCGTCTGTGTGTCTTCTCGGGCGGGGGAGGTGTCTGGTAGGGTCTCTGCTCGCTATGGGATCCGGGCAGGACCTGCCTGCCTGGCTGGTCAGTGCTGGCCCAGCCTTGAGGACGCAGCTCGGGGGAGTGGCCAGCCTCCGCCATCGGCAGTGTCCGCGGGCTTCCGTGCGCACACCTGTCCGCACGTCCCACAGGCGTGCGTCCGCAGGGAGGTCCGGGCCCCCGAGTCCCACCCCTGTCAGACTGACCCCGGCTGTCGGTGTAGTGAGGAGGAAACCAGGGCTGGCACTGGAGGAAGCAGTTGCTCCTGCCTGAGGCTGAGTGCAGGCCCCGCCGCCGCTGCTGCTGCTGCGGAGGGAGAGCCCAGCCGCCCTCCAGCAACCAGGCCCCGGCGCCGCACCCTCTCCTGCCGCCGCCCGGCCGCCCTCCAGCAACCAGGCCCCTGTGCCGGACCCTCTCCTGCCACTGCCCGGCATGTCCTGCCTGCGGGGCGCCGCACGGGCACGGTGCGCACACACCCTTTCCCTGCAGCCCTGAAGACCGGCGCTCCTGGGCAGCGCTCCCGGCCTCCAGGGGTGGTCAGTTCCACCCCGGCCCGGCTTCGAGGCGGGGTTCCCGAATCACCCCTGCGAGCCCCGCAGTGCGGGCAGGGTCACTGGGTCTTGTGGGCTGCGAGCTTCCCCAGGGCGAGGCCCCCGGTCCTGTCCCTGTCCGTCTGTCCCCGCGCCCGCCCCGAAGACACCGAGTGGTGCCGCGTGAAAGTGGAACCTGATCGGAAGGGAGCACCGGGCAGGGCCCTGGGTGGGCGCTGCACGGGGAGAAGCCTGGGGGGCCGCTTCCAGGAACAGGGAGGCTCCAGAAAGGCAGTCTCTGAGAAGGCCAGGGGTCACTAGGGGTCACTAGGGGTTACTAGGGGTCAGCGGCCTGAGGACCGAACTAAGGTCTTTGCTCTGGGTCAGGCAGGTCGGCAGCCAGCGAGGGCCCCGGTCCCCCGGCGGTGCGGGCATCCCCGAGGTGCAGCAGAGGCAGATGGGGTTCAGTCTGGCCGCCCTGAGGGAGGGGCCCGGCAGCCTTGGGTGTGCCTGGGAACCAGGGCCGAGCCGTGGGAAAGGTGCAGGACTCACACACAGCCTGGGGAGGGCCCAGGGGCAGGAAGGAGGCGGTGGGGGGGGGGGGGCCAAGGGGACGTGCGGGCCCTGCGGCCCCACCCCACCCCACCCTGCTCCGGCTCCGCCGGTGGGAAGGCGTCCTCGCCGGCCGCTTCCTGTCCTGAATCCCGCACAGTACTGGAGGGCCTCTGTGGCCGGCGAGGGCCACGGCTTCCTGCCTGGTCACAGCCTGCAGGTATCTGCAGACAGATCCCATCCCCTTCCGCCCCCGTCACCCCCCGCCGGCCGGCCACAGCCCGCTCTCTCCAGCGCTGCCCCGGGCCTGGCCTCTGGCCCCTCTCTGGTGGGTCTCCTTCCGTGTCTCTGGGTTTAGTCCATTCTGGCAGTTTCCAGAGACACAGTAAACCAACAGGGCGTGTGCTATTTTGAAGCAGAAAACATTATAAATAAATGTATGCACGAAATATATGTAAAATAGTGGGTGTGTGGTGAGTGGTGTGTGTCGGTGGTGAGTGTGCGTGGCGTGTCCGTGTCCGTGGTGAGAGAGTTTGTGGGGGCTGGGGGCGCCCCAGAGAAGAGGGAAGGAAACTTCTGAGAAGTCAAACGCAGCTCATCCCCACTCGGGCGGAGACGCTGGCCGCGGTGGACGGTGAAGTCACCCAAGAGCAAACCGTGGGCCGTGAAGGAGCCTGACGGAAAGACGCACCACAGGTCATGCTGTGAACCTTGAGCTGGAGCACGGCTTTGAACACGAGCGGAGCTGACAGCCCCGGCCTGTGGGGCGGGTCCCGCCGACGCCCCTGGGCAGAGGGCCCTTGGGAGTCAGCAGCCCGTGGGTGTCGGCCGGAGGGGGCGGGGAGGGGGGGTGCACCAGGGGAGCTGCCTCTTCCCCTCCCCCTCCCCCTGGACCGGAGGGAGGGGCGCCGAGAGAGACCACAGGGAGACTGGGGCAGCAGCGGGAGCCGGCGGCGCCGTGGGAACCCAGGAGGCCCGTGGGGGTGAAGCGGGTCCTACCCGGGGCGCCCTTGGCAGTGGCACCGCCGGGCACGTCGGCCTGCAGAGCCACGCCCGGCGGGAGAGCGTGGCGTCTCGGGCGGGGGAGGGAGGCCACCCTGACTGGGGGGGTATGCAGACGGCGCACCGGCCGGCCCCCTTGTGCTGCGGTGGAATCCCCCGCACCAGCAGGCTGTCAGAGATGGGCCGTATATTGGTTCTTCCTCCCCGGTGGCCAGTGGACCGGCCGTCGCAGGGCAGACGGCACCCAGGCCCACGGCCAGTCCCAGGGCCTCTGGCCTCCAGCTCCCGGACCCGCAGGCAGGCCCTTCCGGGACAAGCTGCTGGCTGCCCAGGGCCCCTCTGAGTCTGCCTGGGCCATTCCGGCTCCTTGGAGGACTTTCAGGTGTCTCCCCGGGCCACGGCCCCTTCAGCGAGACCCGAGTGCCCGGCGCCGTCCCGGCACCTGGGCCTTTACAGCTGCCCAGTGGCCGCTGCCCGCAGCCCAGCTAGAGAGCCCTGCGGTCACCCTCCTCAGCTCTGACAGCCCCCGGGGACCACCGGGGGGCGCGCTGGGGTCCCCACGACGGGGTTTCCTGCCCACAGCCCTGGCCTCCCTGGCGGGGGGAGGGGGGGGCAGTGCTGCAGCCCGCGCACCTCTGCCTGGCGGTGGGTCCGCACCTTCCCCAGAGCTGCGCTCCCGACGCCCAGCCTGAGGCTGCTCCGTGGACTTGGGTGTTTTCAGAGGCTTGTGATTTTCCTCCCACCTCCCAGGCAGCGTGTGAAGGGTCAGACGGAAGGTTCCGTGAAACCCAGGGGTGATTTCCGTGTGTGTGTTCCATCACGACTTCTGAGAAGTGAGAGCGAAAGCAGTGCAGACGCCAGTGTGGCCGGCTCTCGGACTCGGTGGTCGGTGGGTGGGACGGGAGAGGCCCCGCTGCCAGCCTGCCACCGGGGGCCCCAGCCCACCTTCTGCGGGTGCTGAAAAGCAGGGGGCGTGAACTCCGGATCTGTGACCTTTTAAAGGTCATCTGTGGATTCCCAAGAGGATTGTGTTCCCATCCTTTACGCAGCCTTGACACTCAAAGCTGAGACCCCCACATGCTGGGTGGGGGGGAGCTGCTTGTGCGCCCAGGGCTGTGTGCTCAGGAGGAAGGAGCCCCGGCGTCCTCACCGCCGGTAGCAGGAGCCTGCGCGGTGGGGAGGGCCTGCCGAGAGGAGTCTCGGGGTCTCCTGGCCTGGCGGAGGAGACCACCCAGATACAGGGGAGAGGCCAAGGGTGGAACCAGGGAGGCCGTCCTGGGGCCCAGGGGACAGGGGGCTTCAAAGTCTGGGGGGGCGGGGTGCCAGCCCCAGGGTCAAAAGCTGTGGAGGGAAGGTCGCGTGGACGGGGTCTCCTGCCAGAGTCCACGTAACCACCTGGGCCACATGGCCGGTGCGCCGTGGCCGGTCCCCGAGCCCCGGGCAGCGTGGCTGTGGCCCACACTGCTCGCTGAAGCTCGGCTCACACAGTGGGCGGCAGAGCCGGGGCTGGCCCGAGGAAGCGACCTGAGGTCCACCTCACTACCCCGTCTCCTGCTCCCGCCCCAGCCCCTGCTCCCCCTTGGGTGGGTGGGGACTGCAGGGCGGGCGCCCCTGCCTCCTCCAGTGGAGGGCTGGGTGCCTCGGCCCCACGACTGCTCACGGCTGCTCACCACGCGGCTTTGTGCGCCTTCCTCTGCCCCGGGCCTGCTCACCAGCGAGGTGAAAAGGTCAGGGGCCCAGCGCCCTGACCTGGGCCCAGCCAGGCTGCCCGGGGACGGGCAGCAGCCGGGGGAGGGTCCCCCGCAGGAAGTGGAGGACCGCTCCGGCACCTTTGGTCGGAGTGCAGGCTCACTCCGCTGCTCCCGTCGTCCCTTCTGCTCCGGTGGCGGCTCACGGGCCTCCGCGGGCGGAGGTGTCCGCGAGGGGGGGGGTCTCCTCGGGGGTGTGGTCTCCGCGGAGGGTGGCCTCCGCAGCCGCCCTTCCCCAGCCGTCCCTAGCTGAGGCCTCCCGGCCAGTGCGGGTGAACCCGGTTCTCTCCGGGTCCTCTCGCAGGAAGGAGCAGGAGGCGCACAGCGCGGCCCCACACCCGCCCCGCGGCCCCGGCCCCGGTGGGCAGCCCGCCCAGCCTCCTCTGTCTGGCAGGTGGCACGTTTCCTGTGTGTGTGTGTGTGTGTGTGTGTGTGAGACTTTGACATGGAATTAGACCTGAGAGCAGGTTGCCGTGAACCCCCTCTGCAGAAGGGGCTGAGAAGGCCCCCCCCAATGACCGGCGCCGGCCAGCCTCACAGCGGGCACTCGGGGTCGGGGCCGCAGTCGGCCCGGGGTGGGGAGTGGGGGCCAGTCAGGGGCAGCGCCTCCCTGGACAGCGTGGGTGGCTGCTCCGTCAGCCTCTGGTGCTGCCCGCCGCCTTGTGCCTCCCCCCGTGTTTGCCCGGACGTGCCGGTGGGGACGAAGCGGTGCTTTGCCGGAGGGAGGCGTCGACCGGCCGGGGCCCCGCAGCCAGGCCCCGAGGCAGCGAGCAGGCCTGTGGCCTCCCCCAGGGCCGGGCCGCAGGGGCCGCGCCCTCAGAAGGGGGGAGGGCTCGGGGTCCTCGGGGAGGGGGCCCCCCACCCCCGCATCCCGGAAGGAGCTGCCCTGGAGCGCGGCGATGGGCGGAGTCACGTGCCCCCTGGTGTTTGCGGGGTGACTGAGACCCTGAGACCGGCCGCCGCCGTCTCCGTCGCCATGGCAGCGGCCGGCCGTGCGCGCGCACCCCTGCGCGCCGCAGGGGATGCCGCCGGGTAGGTTGCGTTCCCACGTGGATTTCCCGTTTTCAGAATGTCCTGATTGAGCTTTCCCAGAAGCTGTCTTACTCAGGCCGGGAAAGTCTGCGTGTGGCCGTGTGTACGTGTTTTGGGTCGATTCCATTACCATCGGGGCTATTTCTCTGTAACTGGAGGCTTTTCGATTCTTAAACATGGGAGCGGCTTCGACACCGGTGGGAGAACAATCCGTTCTTCCTCCGATCCCGTCGGAGGTGCGGACTGAACACCATGTTCCCCGGTGCCCACCGCCCCGTCCAGCAGCCCCCCTCCCCCCTCTGGCCCCCCGCAGGTCCCCCCGAGGCCCCCCAACCCGGTCGCCTGCCCCCCGAGGAGCACCCCGACCTTGCTCCCCACACACCTCCCGGCCAGCACAGCCACTGGCTTCTCCGAGGGGCGACCTCAGAGACAGAGGCCCGCGATGACACTCCGTGTGCAGGGCGGGGAGCCCTCGGCGTGTCCCGGGGTTGGGGGGTCTGCACTTGTCTGTCCCGGGGGAAGCGACTGGGCCTCCCCGTGACTCCAACTTCGTCCGGACCCAGAGGAGCGCAGGCCAGCGCCCCTGACCCCGAGGAGGCTCCCGCTGCCCCGCTCTGCTCCCCGGCGCCCCCTGGAGGCGGGCGCCCTGCGCGCTCGCTGGCCGGCCTCCTCCGTGTGCTGCGCGGAACCCCAGCCCCGGGGGCCCCGGGCACTGTGCAGGGCGGCGGCTTCCAGGAGACGCTCAGGTCACACGGCAGGGGTCCTGGGGTGCGGGGGGCCCCCCACCCTGCGACACAGCCGACGCTTCCCAGTATTTGGGTACAGAACTTGTAACGATTCGAAGGCTCCTACCTTTTTATTTTTTGCCCGTGAACCGTTTGCCTGGCGTGCTGCTCGTAGGTCGCTTCAGAAAGCGGCAGCGCCCACGTCACCGTCGGCTCGGGCCCTCAGAATTCAGGGGCACCCGAGACTGCGCCTCGAGCTGTCGTCTGGGCCTTCCCCGAAAAGGGCGGGAGCCCCACGGCGGACCTGCCCTCCCCACGGCGCGGCTCAGGGCTGACCCTCCTGTCTCTGCCCACAGCTCTGCCGCCTGGAGCGCCACCTGTCGGCGGGGCCGTACCGCGGGACCCTGTTCGCCGGGCAGCCCCCGATGTTCATCTCGCCGGCCAGCGCCCCGCCCAGAGCCAAGCTGGGGGAGCTGGTCCGCCTGTGCGGGGGCCGGGTCACCGGTGCCCCTCACCGGGCCGGCATCTTCATCGGGCCCTGCGACGGGGAGAAGAAGGGGGCCCGCACGCACCTGTCGGAGAAGTGGATCCTAGGTAGGAACCTGCCCGGGACCACCGGGGGGAGGCAGGGGGGGGGGGGGTGCGGGGCCCTTGGACAGCAGCAGCAGCAGCCACTGCGGGGCGCCCCTGGGGAGGGAGCGGTGTCCTGTGACAGGACTGGGCTCTGCCCCGGGGGGTGGGGGGAACCCTCTCACCCGCCCGCCCCTTCCACGGGCCTGGGGGCCTGGGGGGGTCTCTGCCCGCTCCCCTGCCCTGACCGAGTCCTGCCATTGTCCCTGGTGGCTGGGCGGGCCTGGACGCTCCGAACTCAGAACTCTGAGCGTCGGGGGTTCCCTGCCGCACCTGCTGTGACCAGGCCCGCGCAGTGGGACGACACCCGCGGACCTTGCTGTGGGGACAGACTCTGCCTCCTCCTCTCTGAGACCTGGTGGCTGTCAGTCTGCCGGGGTGGCCGCAGCCAAGGGAGCGGGCGGCCACTGGGACCCCGGGAGGGTCGCCCTCAGCCTGGGGCTGGGGGCCCAGTGTCTGCAGGGCTAGTTCCGCCCCCCCAGGCTGTCTGCCCCCGCCCCCGCCCCTGCCCCGTGTCTCCCTCATCTCCTGCTCCTGAAGGGACACCTGGCGGGGCAGGCTGCGTCCCGCCCCAGGGACCGCCACCCGACACAGTCACCTCTTTCCAGGCCCTCACGCCCCCCCGGCCCAGCCAGGAACTGAGGTCCCTGGGGGGTCAGGCCTTCAGCTCGGGGGGCTGGGGGGTGGGGGGGGCTCTGCTCGGCTGGCAGCGGTGAGTGAGTCCAGTGTCCGCCCTAGGCCGGGACCCTTCCCTGCCTGGCTTCTCTCGCGGCCTCAGCGGTGCCCTCTCCCTCCCACCCCACCCCACCCTCCTCCTCTGGTTCCTTTTCGGTCCTCTTCCCACTTGCTTCCGCCTGCGTCCAGACTAGGAGCCCCTGGCTCTGCTCGCCCTTCCCTAGTCGCCGTCCTCGGTCAGAGGAGGGGCCCCGCCTTGGTCCGAGGTACGTTCACACGCAGCTGCACTCCGCCAACGCCCCCGAGTGACTGACTGGTGGTCGTTTCTGACATGCACGGAAAGTGTGGCAATCCAAAGTAACTTTGTACTGTCTCATGCAGGGCAGTTTGTCTTTTGCCTGGAAACTAATTTAAAGAAAAAACAACTCTGTAATTTTAGCTGCAATCCAAAGAGCCAGGAGGCTGTTTACGCTTCTCTAAGCACCGAGAATACGGCTCTCCCGGCAGCCCACGCTCCGAGCTCCGCGACAGAGGCTCCCCCTGTCTTCCTTCCTAGAAGAGCTCACGTGCCCAGACGAGGGGCCGCGTGCTTCCCCCCCCCCCCCGCCCCACCCGGGACCGGAGAGACGGGTCCACACTCTCGTCCTCTCTGGGCCGGGGACCCGCCGGCCCCCCAAGACTCTGTGCACAGGTGGCCCCGCTGGTGGCTTTGTGCTCAGCTCTCCTGCCACGGGCTGCAGGAGGTGACCATCCCCGGCCTGAGCCCAGGGGTTCAGCCTGCAGGGCACTGTGGAGCGCTCTGGGTCTCGGAGCCGGAACAGCAGCCGGCCCGGGCGTCTGTGCCTGTCCTCTCCCGCAGCTCCCGTCCCGTTCCCAGTTGGTCGTGAACGGCCCCGTCTGCGTGTGCCCTGGGCTGCGTCCGGGCATTGTGTGCCCTTGGCTGTCCGAGTGCAGAAACCCTCACCCCTGCGACGGGCCCCCGGCTGCACTGGGCCCTCTGCAGCTGGGCGCTCGGGGCTACGCCTCGCGTTTTCAAATATTCATTAGTGCGCACGCTTGCCTTTCTGCATTGAGTTGCAGGGCGGCCGCTCCAGCTCTGTGGAAAGAGCGGTTTCGTTTTTCTGTCTCCGCTCCCTGGCCGGACCTGCAGAGCACACGGCCCGGAGCCTGGCCTGCCTGCTCACCCAGGGCCTGCCTTGGCTGCCTCTGTCCCCAGAGGCCACTCCTCAAATGCTCCCGGGGCCTCAGTCACCCCGTCGGTAAATCGGGCAGCAACCTCTGCTCTGCCACCTCACGAGGGGGCCCGAGGACGTGGCCCTGGAGCACGCAGAACCATGCAGGTGTCCTCGGGGCGTCGCCCCGGATCGCTGGAGACGGTGTCCACTGCCCTGTGTGTGGGACGGCCGACCCGGCCCCTTGACAAAGCGGGATTTTGGAAGACCAGGGAGATCAGGAGTGAAACCATTTTTGACACTGTGTGAGAGCACCAGTTGCAAAGGAAAAGAGCTGTTCTGCGACATCGTGAAAGGCAGAGCTCAGCTCAGACCCCACCGATGACATTGGCTGGGACTGGGCTGTGGGCCGCTGTGAGCTGGGTCCCCGAGGCCTAGTCTGGGAAGGCCACAGTGAAAAGGCTTCCCGTGACCTTGGGCCTTCCTTCCCAGATGAAGACCCCGGGGGCTGGGGCAGCTTCCTGTCGCTGTGATTGACGGACTCTTTGTTTCTGCGACAGAGCGAGGGCTGGTCCAGCCGGGGGGTTCAGGTTTCCAGAGGAAGCCCCGGCCACAGCCCTCCACCCCGAGGGCTGAAACCTCCCTCCCCTCCTGTCTCCAAAGACAGCGACCCAGCGTTTAGGGGTGCGAAACCCCCTGTCACGTGACCATCCTAGTTGGGAGAAGGCTTCCAGCCCTCCGCCGTTTCTTAGGGGGAGGCTCTGAGCTGACCATTTGGCACCAGGCAGCACAGAGCCTCAAAGGTGGGGGTGTGAAATGCCCCCTCGGGCCCCTGTCCCCCTCCTCTCCTGCAGAGCTTCAGGCTCCAGCTGCCCGAGGGCAAGGCGGTGGGGCCGGCCGGCCGTGAGTGTGCTCCCTGTGGGTCCCCAGAGCCCGTCTTCCCCGAAACGGCAGGACGCGGGGCCAAGGCTGTGGATGAGTCACTCGGCCGGCGGGACGGACGGGGGTTTCTGGGAGAGGCGCACTCGGGCGCTGAGTGTGTGTGCGAAGAAGCGGCAGGAAGACCAACTCGGAGTTCCCGCACGGGGGGGGGGGGGGGGGGCGGGACGCTGCCACCTTTACCTGGTGCGGCTGACGCACGTGGTGTGCGGAAGCGTGTCCCGTCGCCTCACTTCCCCTTGCACACCTCCGGGAGCGGGCGGGTGCCTGGGCCCGAGGGCGGCCTGCGGGCTGCAGCCCTTCCCATCACTCTCCTGCCCCGAGGGCGCTGCGAGGGGCGGTGCGGCCTCTGTCAAGGCCCAGGTGTCCAGGCCCGGGCGCCCTTTCGAGGTCTGGGCTCTGTCCGAGCGGTGGGGCGTGTGGTCGATGCCACTGTGGGCACGCAGCATGGTATTCTCAGCGGCGTCGCAAAAAGAAAAAAAGCAGTTGAGCCTGGGCCTGATTCCCTTACAACTTCCATGAAGCATGTGGTCTGACTGTCTCCCCAGGGCGACAGTTCAGGAAGGGGCTGCTGATAGCACGGGCCGTGGGCGAGTTCACGTGGGTGATGGGACCCCCTTCTGATGGCCGGCGGGTGGGTGGGCGCTGGCGCCGGGGCTCTTGGAGGGGTGGGGCTCTGCCACACTCGCACCCCCAGACCAGCAGGCAGGCGGGCCGGCAGCCCGCTGCCGAGAGTGGGGTGCGGGGCGGGAACGGGTGTGCTCCAGCTGCCCGTGGAGCCCCTGCTCCCGTCCTCAGGGAGGCAGCCACAGCCGACGGCGGCGGGGGACCAGGGTCCCCTCTTCTCCGCATCCTCGCCGGCACACGGTGCTTGTCCACTGTCCGGCGACAGCCGGTCTTCTGGCGTGCGGTGGTGCCCCACTGGAGTCTGGGTCCCCGTGTCCCCGGCGGTGGTTGGCGCTGAGCCTCTGCCCGTGGGCCCGTGGGCCCGCGGAAGGTCCTCTCTGGAGGAGAGCGGAATGGAGCCACTCGTGCTGGGACAAGTTGGCACGGAGACGGACAACGGACAGAAGTCGTGGGGCGACCACCAGGGGAGCTGTGAAAATGCCGAGCCGCTGTGTCGTGCACCCGGAACTAATACAACCAGTGTGAGGCCGTGCACCAACTGCGCTTAAGGGAAAACAACTCACAGAAGAAGAAAGAAAGGAACGAAAGGGACTGGCACTTTAATTAAGGTGCGATCTCAGGCAACAGGATGAATCGTTTCTCTTCTGTGTTGTCGCCACACCTGAGCCCTCCCAGGGCGGGAGCCAACAAGGACTAGAACTGAGCCGGGGATTCTACAGTTTCAATATCCCACGTGTTTGGGCTTTTTTTTTAGATTTTATTTATTCATTTCCAGAGAGAGGGGAAGAGAAGGAGAAAGAGAGAGAAACATCCATGTGTGGTTGCCTCTTATGCGCCCCCTACTGGGGACCTGACCCACAACCCAGGCCTGTGCCCTGACTGGGAATCGAACCGGTGACCTTTTTTGTTTCGCAGACCGACACTGAGTCCACTGAGCCACACCGGCCAGGGCTGAAATCACTTGCATCCTTACACCCAGTACATGTGAAATGCAATGGAAGTGAATTCAAGGCTAGTCCCTTGCTAGTGTCATTTCACTCGCATTTCCTGGGTGGGAAGCAGAAGCTGGTGTGGGAGGAGCCGCACATGGCCTGCAGGCCACCTCGGGTGAGACACAGCTGGGTTCCCAGTGCACCCTGGGAAAAGGGTCAGGCGTGCGTGGGTCTCCAGCGGGAGGTCGGAGCAGAGGCACAGGTGGAGGGCCGCCGTCACGAGACCACGCTGTCCCCGGGCGTGCTCCGAATAGCACTGGGTCGCTCATTCCCAGGGCAGACACTCACTGAGCCTCTGGCACGTGACAGGCCCCTCCGGGCCCCACCCACGGGGACCGCGGTGCTCGGGGTGGGCGGGGCTCGGCCGGTGGTGTCAGCCCGGCGGGACCTACACCTGTAAGCAGACGGAGAGCAGCGTTTCCGGACACGCCAACAGCGAGGGTTCCCGCAGAGAAAACGGGGTGCATGTTGAGGGTGAGGGGTCTCTTGGCCAAGGATCCTCGCTCGAGCTGAGGCCCAGACGAGTGTGCGGGAGGGGGCGTGCGGTCTTAGGGGCCGGCCTTTCAGGCCCAGGGAGTCGCTGGGGTTGAGGGTGGGCGTCAAGGAGAGGCGGGAAGTGCAGGGTGGCTGGAACCCCGTGAGGGGACAGAGTGACAGGAGGTGAAGCCGGACAAGTCCCAGAGCCCGCCCACTCCGGGCCACCAGACAATGGGGAGGAGCGTGCCCTTGTTCCAAGAGCAAATGCAAGCCCCCAGGGGACTGTAAGTCGAGCAAGTGGGTCAGCGCTCTCCCAAGCGCTCCAGGGACTGCGTGACCCCAATTCCACAGGGCAGCAGAGGTGACTCCTCACTTCGATGGGCATCTGCCCGCGTGGCCCCTGATGCTTCTCCCGGGTCCAAAAGCCACAGCTTGTTCTGAGGAGATACAGTAAAGCTCCCAGTAGGGCCCCGAGTGCTCTTGAACCCTGCACCCTGTGCCATCGGCCACAGTTGGCTCCTGGCCCTCGGAGGTTTAGTTCCTGCAGCGACCTGCCCACCTGGCCGTGAAACATGCTGGCGTGGGAGCCTGCTGACTCAGCATCCTGACCAGGAGGCCACACCGGAGCGCGGCCGAGGCGTGCCAGGGCCTGCCTGCGGAGCACCTCGTTAAAAACACACACGCACAGCCAGTTTTTTCCATTAAATTCTGGGAGAGCCGCTCATGGGCCGTCTCTTCCCACGGGCCAGGCCTGCACTGTGCTAACATCTGTGCTGCGGCCGTGTTTTACGGGGCGTTTGAGGGTTGGTTCTTCTGTGACGTGACATCGGAACCTGGGGGTGAGGCCGCCCGGAGATGCCAGGTGGACCTGGCCAGAAGGCACCCCTCATGTGCGTGCTCCCAGCTGGGGACTCAGAGCCGCGAGGGGCCCCCCTGTGGGGCTGTCCCGGCTGCCAGCCAGGTGCTGCTGCCTGCTGGTGACGCCCGGGCTCCCAGCCCCTCGGATACCTCGGTGCCACTTCCCACGTCCGTCCTCAGCACAAGGGTCGTTCCTCCGGGGGCACAGGCACGCCAGGTGCGGGCGCGGGCGAGGGACCAGCCTGGGCTTCGTTGTGAGGTTACGTTTAGGCCTCTGTTTCGTTTTATCTAAACTTAAAATTTGATCCTTCTCCAGTCAGCCTTTCCCCAGCACAAGGGGTGACTGAATGAATGAGTGAATGGGTGGGCGGGTGGGTGGATGGATGAATGAATGAATAGATGGATGGGTGGGTGGATGGAGGGAGGGAGGAACAGACAGATGGGTGGGTGGGTGGATGGATGGATGAATGGATGAGTGGGAGAATGGATGGATGGAGGGAGGGGCAGACGGATGGGTGGGTGGGTGGGCAGGTAGGTGAATGGATGGATGGGTGGGTGGATGGAGGGAGAGAGGGAGGGACAGACGGGTGGGTGGGTGGGCAGGTGGGTGGGTGGATGGGTGAATAGGTGGGTGCATGGATGAGTGGGTGGGTGGAGGGAGGGAGGGACAGACAGATGGATGGGTGGGTGGGCAGGTGGATGAATAGGTGGGTGCATGGATGGGTGCACAGACACATGGAGTGACACTTCAAGGTCAAGGGATGCAAACAACAGAGAGGTACACGGAGCCCCAAATCACACCCCCTTCCTGAGTGTGAGGTCAGTGAAGAAGGAGGTTTGTCTTTCGGGTTTTTAGAACCGTATTTGCATAAAGATAAGTGCACGTAAACACACGTACCGTGCGAGGGTTTGTTCTCCTCTAAGTGGAGGGTCACGTATTGTCCGTCCCACGGCCTCTCCTTCAGCTCAGTGCCGAGGCGGCCCCTCCGTGTTAACACGGGTGTGGGCGCTTCTCCTCTCCGGCCGCTGGGGGCGCTGTGACTGGCCGCACGCCGGCCGGCCGGCGGGCAGGCACTGGGGCTCTCCCCACTGGGTCTGCCGTAAGCGCTGTGCGTCCCGTCCCAGCTGGAACGACCCGGATTCGGTGTGGAGGGGTTGCCTCGAGCTGCAGCCGCCCGGCTCAGTCCCAGGCGGACTGAGCCTGCGAAACACGTCCGCGGAAGTGGGCTTCCTGTGCCCGGGGTGTGCGTGCCCGGAGCGCTGGGACGCGCGCTGCCCCCGCCCCCCGCGCCCTCCCCCGTGCTGGCCGGCACCGTGTTGTCCGTATTTGGTGATCTGGAGCACTGACACGGCGGGTCTCATTAGTGAACTGGTTCCCTAATTACTGAGTTGCTAACGAGTGTGACCATCTGAGAGGGGAATTGGTGTTTCGTGACTGGCCTGTCCCTTGCCTATTTTTAAACTGGGCCGTGTATGCTCTTCACGTTGCTTTGCAACAGCTCTGCTACAGTGTCTCCTCGGAGCTACTTGTGTGCCCTGTGCTCATCACGTGCTATGTTACTGCTCTAATTTCACAGTGTGTTTTGGTGTCTGGTGTATCAGTTTTTCATTCCTTCTTTCCAAAATTGCCTTCCCGTGCATTTTTTTCTTTCATATAAATTTTGGAATAAGCCTCTCAATTTTTTAAAAGAAATTTTGGGGATTTCAGGATTCTATTAATCAGGGGAAAATCATGCTTTTTGCCATCTTTTCTGGCTTTTAAAAAGGACATCCTGTCAAAGATCTTAATGTAAAAGATGAATTCACAGAGGTTTTCCACCTAGAGGAGCATTAGGGCTTAATTAGTTTATAACCAGGACTAAGGAAAGGCTTTCTACCTATGATTCAAAACCCAGGTGCAATGAAAGAAAAGACTGGTATCATTTGAAAACAAAGTTTTACCTGGTAGAAATTCTCACTAGAAAAGTCAGAAAGCGCCCTGGCTGACCCTGGCTGGCGTAGCTCAGTGGATTGAGCGCGGGCTGGGAACCAAAGTGTCCCAGGTTCGATTCCCAGCCAGGGTACATGCCTGGGTTGCAGGCCATAACCCCCAGCAACCAAACATTGGTGTTTCTCTCCCTCTCTCTCTCTCTCTCTCTCTCTCTCTCTCTCTCTCTGTCTCCCTCCCTTCCCTCCCTAAAAATGAATAAATAAAATTAAAAAAAAAAGTCAGAAAGCCATTGACAAACGGATGTTGTAGATAAAGCTGCATCACCAGTACAGGACTGTATTAGCACGTAAATCATCACCGCCACCACCACCACCGCCGCCGGCTTCCCTGCGTCGGGGAGTCAAGTGGTGTGCGTGCACGCGCACTCACTGCCAACCCTCCGTTTTCTGTGCACTGCTGGCTGGAATCCCCTGACGTCGGTGCAGCCGGCCTTAGCGTTCCCCCTCCCTCGGCTCGGCTCGCTGCGCAGGTGACCGGGGAGGGCGGGCACTTGTAGCAGGAAGGCTGCGCCGACGTTCCCAGGCTCCGCCTTGGGCCACAACTGAAACGAGCCACTTTTTTCTTCCCGCACTGAGAGAATGAACCCATTTTTCATTCTTTTTTATTTAAAGATTTTATTTATTTATTTTTAGAGAGAGAAACATCAATGTGCGGTTGCTGGGGGTCATGGCCTGCAACCCAGGCATGTGCCCTGACTGGGAATTGAACCTGCGACACTTTGGTTCGCAGCCCGTGCTCAATCCACTGAGCTACGCCAGCCAGGGGTCCATTTTTTATTCTTTGTACATCGCAGCCACGGATGGTAGTTTCCACCTTCCACCACTCGCCATGGGGACTCCAAATCCAGTCAGTCCATCTGCAGCTGACAGTGGTAATCGCCGAGGCCCACGGGGTTCCTCTCTCCCTGGAGCAGAGGTGGGGTTGGGAGCGGCGGGCGCTTCAGCATTTAGGGAGGAGCAAGGGGTTGCCTTGAGCCGGCTGCAGGGCGCCCCTGTGCTGGCCCGTTCGCCTGCCCCTGCAGCCCACCTGGGCCAGGGGACTTCTCGCAGCCTTCACAAACGGACAGAGTGTCAAACGGGAGAAGCGCCCCCTTCCTCGCCCGGCCGCGTTGCGGGGAGTGCGCCTGCCCTCGCAGTCCCACAGGGAGCAGGAGCACGTGGCCCAGGATGCGTAGTTAGTGTCGTGAGTGGCACCGACGTGTGTGTGTCCACTCAGGCTCTGCCTCCAACCAGACAGCGTCGCTTCGGCCCAGATGCGGGCTCAGGCCGACTTTCCACAGCGGCTGAGGGACCGCCCGGCCCTGGGGCGGACACCCGACGTGTGCCGTGTGCTGCATCTAATGGACACGTGGCCACCAGGCACATGAATGTGGCTGGTGCATCTGAGGAACCGAACTTTGTATCTTATTTCAGTTTTAAGGTATTTTATTTCCGTGTGTTAGGGGGACATGTGGAAAGTGCGGCCCGGGGCCACTCACGAGTTCAGGATGGGATTCCGCATTTCCACTCGAAGGCTGCCGCTTCGCCGTGAGGCTGGGCTGGCCGTCCTCAGCGCCGAACCGCCCTTCTCTCTCTCCTCCTCCAGATTCCATCACCCGGCACCGGGTCTGCGCCTGTGAGGACTACCTGCTGCAGTGACGGGGACGCCCCTCCACGCGCGGCCCTGCCGGCGGCCCCCGCGGTGTCACCGGGCGGGCGGTGACCCAGACTGCGAGGCGAGGACCCACCCGCAAAGGGGCCTCTCTGTGGACAGCGTCCCGGTTGCCCCGTGTGGTGCAGGTGTCGTGCCTGGAACCCTCTTCGTGTGACTCTCCGGGGACAGGCCATGTGCTTCGGAGAAGCCGTGACGGTGACTCGCCCCACTGGGGACAGTCCGTGCGTGTCGGTAGTGACCCGAGTTCAAAGGTCACAGAACCTTTATTACTCGTTCATTAAATAAAGATGGGAATTAGTGTAGATTGTTTTATTGCAGAGCAGTCTGACCCCTGACGTTTCCTGGCTGGGCACTGGGGTGTTCCTGCCATGTCCTCTAGGGGACAGGGAGGACACTGGTCCCCGAGACGTTAACGAGGACTGTGGTGCCACAGTGACAGTCAGTGCTGTCCAGCGGGGCGGACACGCCCCGGCCTCCGAGGGCCGCCTCAGCGCCTGCCGCCCCCGGAGGAAGCGGCCCCTCCCGCAGAGCACCGCCCAGTCCCGCCGGTCAGGGGGGGCCACGAGGCGTTCGCCAGCTTCGCCCCTCCGTGCGGTGTCGCTCATCTCCGTGGCTGCTCCCCCCACACACACAGTTCCAGTCCCCCGGCAGCGAGACGGGCCAGCTTCCAGACGAACCCTGTGCGAAACGAGCCGTCACACAGATGGAAATGATGAGGGGTTTAAAAATTTTTTTTAATTTTATTTATTTATTTTTAGAGAGGGAAGGGTGGGAGAGAGAGAGAGAAGCATCAATGTGGGGTTGCTGGGGTCATGGCCTGCAACCCAGGCATGTGCCCTGACTGGGAATCGAACCTGCGATGCTTTGGTTCACAGCCCACGCTCAATCCACTGAGCTACGCCAGCCAGGAATAATGAAGGGTCTGATGGTGGCTTTTAAACAGCGTCAACACAGACAGCCCCCTCCCGGCACTCAGGCCCGACAACAGCGGGACCGCCCTGCGCCGCAGCCGCCATGGCCATCGCCGTCCCGCTGACAGTCCTGCCTCGCTGCCCCACGTGCCCCGTGGACTCGCGGGAGCTCGGGCGGCGCGCCCGCAACACCAGAAGTGCCCGCAGAGGCACTGAGAGTGGCGCTGGCCCACGTTGGGGACAAGCCCCGAAGAACGAGCCGTCACCCCCCCCCCCCCCAGCCCCACAGGTGGCTGGTCCACCGGGCCCGCGCCCCAGTGCGTGGTGGCCGCTCCAGCGTCTCTCTCCAGCAGCCGGCGCTTCTTGAGGCCCTGACGGCACCAGGCCGTGTGCTGAGCGTTTCACACGCGGCGCCTCGTGTGAGCCACCCAGGGCCCCAAGCCAGCGGCTGCCCGGCTGCCGCCCCCACGCAGCACACGCAGGGCTGCCCGTGTCCCGGGAGCCTGACTTTTCACTTTCCTTTAAGTTTTAGAGCGTGTGACTTTCGCCATTCCTATTCAATAATGTATCGAAAGTTCTGCCCAGAGAAGATGGCCAGAAAAAGAAATTAAAGGCAAACAGGAATGAAGAAGTAAAACTGTTGTCAGATCACATGACATGATATGTAAAAAATCACAAGGCATGAAAGAAGAAACAATAAGCAGTTTTTACCAGATTACAGGGCACGAAATCAATATACCGAACTAAGTTAGTTGTATTTCTGTGTACTCACAGTAAACAGTTTGAAAACGGGAAAACACAAGACCATTTATAATGGCGTCTAGAAATAAACTAGAGTGAAATAAGTTTAACAGTCAGAGTGTAAGACCTGCACACTGAAGCCTACAAAGCGTGGCTCAGAGAGACTGAAGGCCTAGACACGTGGAGAAACACACGTGGTTCGAGTTTCAGAAGACAGTGTGGGTGAGGCGGCAGGTCTCAGAGTGGTTCACAGACGTGGTGTGCCCATCAGTGGGTGGCCCGTCCAGACAGACCACCAGGAAAAAAACGTCGGCCGTAAATGACACACCGGCCCGGCAGACGGACCCAGAACATCCCTCCCACAAGCAGCAGAGCACACACCTTCTCGGTGGAACGCCGGCTGCTCCCCGAGACCCACCGTATGTCGGTGAGGCCACAGCGAAGACGGACGTCGGAGCGGGTGTCTCTGCCGCCCACAGCGGCGTGAGGCAGAGGGTCGTTGGGGGGTCCGGACCCTCAGCCAGTGATCAGTCTCTCTTGAGTCCATGTTCTTAAAGAGACAGGTGGCCTGTGCCCGAAGCTGCTGACCGCAGCACGAGTTACACCGGACAGGAACGGGGAGCAGCTGGATGCCCATCCAGCAGAGTGGACACCACTCAGCCAGTGGGTGACCGTCAGTCGGGCGACGAGCCCAGCAGCCCTTACGGACTGCTGTGCGGCCAATACAGCACACAGGGAGTCCTGGGGCATGGAGTGGGAGACACCACCCCGTGCACACCGAGGTCCGAGCCGGGCCACGTGACCTGTGTGTGTGTGTGTGTGTGTGTGTGTGTGTGCGTGCACAAACAGGGGAGGGTGGCAGGGAGCCGTGACCGGAGCACCATGGCCGGGGCACGGTCCGTGTTTGCATGTGATTTCCGTGTCACGATGTTCGTTCAGTGACGGCGACATTTTCAGAAAGAGAAACTGAGCGCCTGCCCAGTCAACAGCAGCCGCAGTCCGGGCCCCCCGGTGCGGCTGTCTGCGCGTGGAATTCTGGCCGGCTCCTCCCGGCTGCTCTCGGATGTCGGCCCCGGAGCCTCCGGCCAAGTTCCGAGAACACCCAGAGCCTGAACCCTCTCCTCTCCAGATGGGGCCTCGGCACCCATGCACACCCCTTTGGGGTCCCCGCACCCTGGTTGGCCTTCCCTCCCTCCAGCCTGACCTTCTCCCCCTCCACCCCCTCGTGGTTCTGTGCTTTTCTGTGTTCAACGCAACCCCGTGGCCTCCTCCCCCACCCCGACTTCCCTTCCTCTCCGGAGGTCAGAGCGGCTCCACAGGGCTCCCCCCAAGGTGCGGACCGGCCTGGGGTCCCTCCTGGGGGCTCCGGGGAGAGGTCCCCATCTCCCCTCCCCCTCGCCGTTTCCAGGCTCCGGGGCCTGCCTCTCCCGGCTGGGGCTGCACCTCCAGCTGCAGAGCCATCGGCCTGTTGGAGACGACCTCACTCCATCCCCGGGACACGGGGAGCTTGCCCCGTCTCCCCCCCCCCGGCTCAGGACCCCGATTTCCTGGGCCCCCAGAGGAGACCCGGGGTGAGCTCTTTACACCGGAGACAGCTGGTTAGCAGCCGGGGACACCGTAGGTCCCTCTCCCGTGAAGGGGACACGTCACCGGCCGGCCCGTTCTCCCGCCTCCCGCTCTGCTCGTCTCCCTCGGGCCGAGTCCGGGAGGGGCTGACTGGTCACCGGCTCCGAGACGCAGCCCCAGGCCCCCAGACAAGGTACCTGTC
This sequence comes from Phyllostomus discolor, assembly GCF_004126475.2. Lineage (NCBI taxonomy): Eukaryota > Metazoa > Chordata > Mammalia > Chiroptera > Phyllostomidae > Phyllostomus > Phyllostomus discolor. Next base: position 92,774,703 of record NC_040913.2, on the reverse strand, counting down.
TTTTTGGAGCCGCGGTTTCTTCGACCGGCACGAATGTCAAGGACAAACTATATATTCATGGCACTGGTTAAGGCAGACTTCCGGGAGGACACGGCCATAGGTGGGCCACTGCCGTGGGGACCCGCAGGCAGGCGGGCAGAGCTGGGGCTCAGCTCAGAGAGCAGCCAGAGACAGCGGGGGGTGGGGGCGGGGATTGACAGCCAAGGGCAGGGTGGGGTCGGTGGGTGGACGCCTCCGGGGTGAGGGGCCTCTGGCCACACTGACCCAGCAGGGCCCTTGCGGAGGGCGGCCAGGCGACCCGCCCTCACGAGGGGACGGCGGGGGATGAGGAAGCCCAGCCGAGGTTGAGGGCAACCAGGGATCACAGGTGAGAGGTTGTGGTTCAGGTGACTTGGCAGGACCCTCACCACCTCTGGGTTCCATAGGCAGGTGCCCGGGCAGGCCAGGGGGGGTTCAGGAGGTCAGCGTCCCCCAGAGCACGCAGGGAGTCTCCCTCAGCAGCCACGGTCACACCCAGCGCCGGGGCGCCTGGGGCGGAGCGAGAGCTCTGGGTAGGAGCCCGCCGCCCCTGCGGCCCCCCTGGAGCCGTTCGGGGAGTGGGTCTTCCCCGGACCTCGGCCCAGCCAGCTCCCCGAGTTCCCGGCGCAGACGCAGCGAGCCTAGGGGTGGGGCCTCGCCGCCAGCAGCCGGGCCGGCGGAGAGGGCAGCGAGGCAGCCCTCTGCTCGCGCTGGACGTGCGTGCTCGGCCACGGCCGGACTCCACCGACCGTCCCCGGGACGTGGAGACGTGTGTGTGGTCCACAGGGACCCGTGGCTGCGAGTGAACGCCCGCGGCCCCTGCTCTCAGTGTTGCTTCAACTTCCCTCCCCTGAGAACCGTCGGGTCCGTCTCCTGTGCCAGGAAAGCACAGAATCCGCTCTGTCCCCCAAACACCTGAGCGGCTGACGGGGACCGTCACCCAAGTCACCAATCGGAAGCCAGACTGCACACGCCAAGGCCCTCCGGGCTGGTCTCGGGTTTGGTCCGGTGCGACCCCGGTTACCGGCACCTCCCCGAAGCCTCGGGGCCTTCCACGGCCAGAGCGTCCCGCTGGAACTCTAAGATGCTGCCCCAGTCACGTCTGTGTTCACCTGGTTTCCGTTTGTTTTTAATGCTCGGAGTCAGGGCTCATCTGTGGGAACGGACAGGTTAACATCTTGAATATTCCAGAGGGAAGTGTTCCTGGAACAAAGTGAATGTTGTGTCCCCGTCCTGCAGGCCAGTGGATGACCTCGCAGCAACACCAAAGGGGGAGGGGTTGTCAGGAGGAATGTCTGTCCGTCTGTCTGTCTGTCGGTGTGAAGGCAGGGACGGGACGCAGTAGCGGGAGTTCCGTCGGCTCGGCCGGGGACCAGGGGAGAGGCAGAGACTGGCTGGCCCAGGCTCCCCACCGCCAGCCGCCAGCCAGCGCTGCGAAACCTGATCGTGACGCTGGGGATCCAAGAGAAGGGCTGGGACCTGGGCAGGCAGAGCTGCTGACAGGGTGGGTGGGGTGTGGGGGGGAGGCCGTGGCTCACCAAGCCGCCAGCGTGGTTCCCAGAAGGGGACATGCCAGGGGGCGGCCGGCAGTGGAAAGATCCGAGGGGCGACGAAAGGCAGCCACCTTGTCTGTGTGTGCAGGGGGCCCCCACCAGCTGTCAGACTGCGGGGCGGGGTGGGGGTCAGGTTACTTTGAACCTGGCCCCTGCTGTCCTTGAGCCGTTCCCACGACACCCTTCCCCCACCCCCCCAGCCTGTTTATCAGGGCTGCCTGCCAGCGCCTGCCGGAGGTCAAGCTCGGAACACCCAAAATGCCTGAGGTGATGCCCACTGAAGTCCTGCATGAGGTCTGTGTGTGTGCACAGAGCATGCACATACGTGTGTTCACACACACACATGCAGGCTGAGAGAGCAAGGGATGGTGCAGGCTCTGACGATGCATGTGTAGTACGGCCAGAAAGGGTGGGAGGACGGAGGACACACGCCAGAAAGTGACGTTCTCAGAACACACGTGGCGGTGGCGGTGGCGGTGGCACCAGCCTGAGGCTGCTGTGTTGGTGGTTGTATGTGGCATGAGGCCAACATGCTTCCTGTGGGGCATCCTGCCGCCACCCGTGTCTCTGAGGAGCAGGCTCTCGGGTCTGGGAGCGAGAAGGAGCTGCAGACCTCACTGAGGCGGCGTTCAGCCCTGCAGACTCGACCCCGAATGAAACTCAGGAGGTAGGTGTTTTGCTGTCAGCACATTGGCGTTCCTTATTTCTGCCCACTCAACATCCTTCCGTGACGAAACTGCGGTCCTGAAACAGCGTCTCTCACCGGAAGAACTGAAGGTTTCTTGGGGAGACGGCAGACTGCACACCTGCAGGGGGAGAGTGCGGGCTGGGCCGGGGACGCCTTGCAGGACCGGAGGGCGCGGCAGCCGCCGGAGACCGGGAGGGCGACGTGCGAAAGACCCGGAAACCAGCCAGAAGAGGCTCCCAGTGGACAAAGGGAGACACTTTGAGCTTTAATAACAATTGCAATGAGCCTTGGCTGGCGTAGCTCAGTGGATTGAGCGCAGGCTGCGAACCAAAGTGTCACAGGTTCGATTCCCAGTCAGGGCACATGCCTGGGTTGCAGGCCATGGCCCCCAGCAACCCCGCATTGATGTTTCTCTCTCTCTCTCTTTCTCCCCCCCTTCTCTCTCTAAAAATAAATAAATAAAATCTTTTAAAAAATAATAATTGCAATGAACTAAAGCCCCGGAAAGAAGTGTAAGTCCGTGAGTTCTTAGTGCGGCTGAAAATGACAGGAGTGGAAAAGAACCGATTTACTTCCTTGAAAACTGGTGAACAGAGCGATTCCCCTGCCCCCGTTCTGCAGACGGTACTGCTTGGTAAGCTAATCACGATCGAGGGACGGTGGATCGGTGGGTCTTTACAAAGTATAATCCCGACCAACCCGTGAAAAACAAACGATGGAAGATTGCCCTTGGCCGCCCCCCACGAGTGGAAATCGACATTATGTGTCAGGATCAGTGACTCCCAAAACCACACGACGGAGAGGCAACCAGGAGGCATTGCATGCTTCCCACAGGCCTGACGAGGGCCCGGGGTCCGAGTGGGGTCCCGCCGGTGGGCCCGGCTGCCCGTCTTCAGGGGCTGCAGACAGAGGACCGGATGGTGCCCGGCGGCACGCGGCGTCTGCGGCCACTGGAACCCGCGTGGCGGGGAGCGGAGCACACCCAGTGGCTCGCAGGTTGTTTGTTCCGAAAGTAAACGGGGTGAGTTGTACGGGAGGACCCAGGACAGAGCAGGCGCGTGTCAGTTTCCTGAGACTTAAAAGACACACAACGAGTGAGACGCCTGTGGGTGAGAAAACACGTTTGATGGAAGTGTCTCCTTCCAGGGAAACACGGCTCGGGAGAGACTGGGTCAGCGGAAACCACATCCGGAGACGCCGCCCGCCGTGCCCTGCCCCCCACCCCACTCCGCGTGGGGGAGCACACAGGCAGGCTGCTCCGCGTGTTGGCCGCTCCAGACGCCCCCGCAGTGAGCCCGGGCTGGGGCGCCTTCGCCAGCGCGTGCCTTCGTCTCTCGGATGAATGCCCGGCAGAGGCTGCCGGCTCGTACAGCAGGTCTTTCTGGGTTTCGGGAAAATCCTCACTAACTTCAGTCCGTTGCGCACGCGTAAACATGTCCCAGGTCGGCACGAGAGGAAGAGAAACAGGCCCATGCCCACCTCTCACACCAACGAGGGGAAGCAGACGCGGGGGGAGCGGATGGAAAGGCCCAGCCGCAAGCTGCTGGGAGCAGACGGAGTCAGAGCGAGCCGCCCAGCGAGCCCCTCCGCGTTGTCCACCGGCGCGCAGGACGGGGGGGGACCCCGCAGGGACAGCCCGCGGCCACCTTCCAGACGACGGGGAAGAGGAGAGCGAGGGGAGAGGGACGGTCCTCATGCCCTCCTCCTGCTGGAGCTCAATGATAGACATCGGCTGCATCCCCCCACTCCCCACCCCCCCGCCACCGGCCCGTTTTAGATCCACGTGTCAATCTCAGGTTAAAGTCGGCGCCCGATTTAAACGTCTGAAAAAGTGGGGTCGCCCCCAGCAGGGAAGGTGGCCTTTACGTGGAGGGTGGCTCCTCTCGTGGAAGCCCCTCCCACCCCGTGCCCTGTGCCCCTCCCCGCCTGAGCGGGGCGAGGCCCCTGAAGGCCGCCTCCGTGATGGGGGTGACGGGGGTGGGCTGCCCCCCACCTGGCCCCGTGGCTCCCCGCAGGCGCTGCCCGGACCGGACGCCGGAGGGGCGCCCCCTGCCGGCCGTGGCCTGGGCTTCCCTGCGGCGCGCAGGCAGGCAGGCCCTCCGGTGGGAAACGGTCCCTGTTTCCTCTCCACCCGTCCAGCCGACTCCACTGCATCTCTGGGGTTTCCTTCCTCATTGCCACCAAATCGCTGTTGTTTTCTTCAGTTTTACACCGTCACGTTGGCAGACCATTTGTTTGTATCTCCTGGGCCAGCGGGTTTTACGAAGAGGCTCTCATTTCTGCGGTGCGAGCGAGCAGCCACGCACCACGGCGCGCGCACGCAGGCCTTGGACGCTGGCTGCGCGGCTGCCGGCAACAGTTGTCGGCGGAACCTCCGGGCGCCTTCTGGGAGCGAGGGCAGGTCGGAGGAAACCGCGTGTGCGCGTCTGCTCCCCGAGCACCGGCAGCCGCCAGGCCCCAGAGGCCCCCTGAGGGTCTGGGCCTGCATTTGCAGCCTGCGGGGGCACCGTCGTGGCCCGCACTCGCGTCCCGGCCGGACCCTCACGCAGTCGTGGTCCCCAGCACCCCTGCACACTGCGTGTCTGAGATAACCACGGGAGAGTGTAGCAGGAGCTGCCCTCTCCCCTCCACCGCTTCCTCTGCGGGCACCGCCCACAGGGCCCTGGCTGGCTGGGCAGCTCACCCAGCCTGCAGCTCTGTCCACCCCTATCCGTCTGCCAGGCCACGCGGCCTTTGTCCTGAACTGACCACTGGGTCCTAGGGGAGGGTGTGGGAATGGGAGGACCTTGTGCAAACAGGGTGGACACTGTCCACGGGAGGGGACAGGGCTGGGGTCTCCACCCGAGAAAGGGGCACTTATCCGGGAGCTCTGCCCCACCCTTCGACGGGCATGGGGACAAGAAGAGAGCAAGGGCAGGGGGTGCCCCGGGGGCCGGCCGGGCGGCCAGCCAGGGGGCAGGCGTTGAGCCGTGGCGGACCCTGGCCTTTCTTCCCGAGGCAGGAAGCGGAGTCCGTTCCCACCGGGCCCCGGGCCCTCCAGGCTGGGAGGGCCCTGACGTCCCCGCCGGCCTCCCTGGCCAGGGCGCCCCGTCCCCGGACTCAGGCTCAGCCGGCAACCCCCCCATGGCAGGAGCACCCGAGCTGTCACAGCGGGGGGGGGGGGGGGGGGCGCAGACACCGCCAGGATGCAGGGCCCGTGGGAGGGGAGGGGAGGGGAGGGGAGGGGCGGAGGCAGCGAGTGGCACAAGTTTCTGGAGGGGGGCGCGGGCTGGCCCAAGACAAGCACAGTCGGGGTTCACAGGGGGGCCAGCCCTCGGTGGCTGGGGGTGAGCCCCTTTCTGGGGCACCCCCCTCCAGAGCCGAGGCCGGCCTCGGGGACCCGCTCAGCCGTGGGGACGGAAGACGGCGTCAGAAAGGGGAGAACGGCAGCAGTGAAATCACTTCGGATGCATGGCCGTCGCCGTGTGAATGTGCGCAGGCCCGAGCGCCGACTCGGAGACGCCGTGGGGCTCACACGCGAGGCCGCGCCACCTCTGCCGAACGAGCCGGAGGGTCCCTCGGGGATGAGCACAACGGGCGAGTGTGATCTCCGGGTGCTCCCCACACAGCGGAGGAGACTCCCAAGCCACCAGCGAAGGTCGCCCGCAACGGGACCGTCCATGAGAAGAGCTGAAACCCCGTACGGAGTCGTCAGCACCCCGTCCAACAGAACCACGTTAACACAGTGAAACCAGCCTGCGGGGGGTGGCCGCCACGGGGAGCGGGGTTGCTGCTCTCTCTCGGGTTCCCTGCTGGAGGGCAGCAGCCTGCCGAGAAATGTGCCACGTCACTTACTGCCTTCAAGTCTAATAAGTCCGTGGCCGACCCTGATGGCCAGAGACAAGAACGCCACAATCCCCTGGTTCGCGTGGCTCACCAGAAACCCTTTTGGAGTTCAGTCCTTCTGCTGGAAAGCCTTTCAAAAATTTTCTGTTTTCTTGTCCTAGGAAAGTCCAGTGTGCTCACCAGAAAACCTCTCTTCCAGAGTCTCAGGAGCATCAAACCGTGCTGTGCCCATGGGAGGGTGAGGAGACGGGGCTGAACTTGGAACCCCCTGGGAGCCGGCCACCACTCTTGTGCTGACCGCCTGATGGGCGGGCCCTCGCCGCCCTGTGAGTCGGCGCCTCCCGGCACCACATCGGGCCGAGGGGTCCCCCTGAGTTCTGGCTCCATGGATGAGGGTCCCCTCCAGGGTCCAGCCTGACCAGACACCCACCCACCAGGCACCAATTTGACGCAGAGGTCTCTAGAGACAGACCTGGCCCTTGCATCTGAGAAGCGCATCAATGAGGACTGAGAGCTGCCGTCCAGCGCGTGACACAGGTGCATGTGAGGCACCGTGGGCGTTACACAGGCGTGTCCACGGGGTTGTATCCATGGCACCTGGAGGAGGACGTGAGGGGTCCATCTCTGTGGAGTGTTCGGATGCCAGGAATGCAGACGGGACCAAGTTAGGGACAGGCTGTGCGTGGTCCATGCTAACTCAGTGTGTCTTTTTTTTTTTTTTTTTTTTAAGCCCAGGCATGTGCCCTGACTGGGAATGGAACCGGCGACCCTTTGGTGCAAAGCCTGCCCTGCGCTCAGTCCACTGAGCTACACCAGCCAGGGCCTAACTCAGTTTGTCTTAAAAAAGCCAGCCCTGGAAGTCGTCCAGGAGTGTGTGGGCAGGAAACGGTGTGATCCGATTTGTGTTGAGGGAAGGTCATTCTGAAGGTCATTCTGATAGGAGAGTGTCAGGTGCCTCAGCTGGGGCGAGGCTGGAGGCAGGGACGCCCGAGGCAGCGAGGTTTGGGGGACGGGCCCAGGCGGGGAGTTGTTCTGCGGTGGGCCCCTGGGCCCTGACCAGCCCTCCTGAGGATTGGGGGCTCTCGGTGACGGGAGGGAGAGCCGACTGCTTTCAAAGTGGGAGGCGCAGCTCAGGACCAGGGAGCGGACTGATGGCGGCCAGAGGGGCAGGGACTGGGGGGCGGGGTGGAAAGGGGAGGGATGGAGGGGATGGGCTGGAAGTCAGGGGACGGTCACAGGGGTGTGGGGTCCTGCAACACTGTGATGGCTGTGAGGGGCGGCAGGTGGCGCTAGAATTATCGGGGGTCACTTCACAAATGATGTAATTGTCTGACCACTGTGCTGTACACCTGAGACTAACACAAAGTAACACCGAATGTCCACTGGAACTGAAAAATAATTTAAAAAAAAAGAGAGAGAAACCAGGGAGGAAAGAAGGACAACGGGGCTTTGGAGACAGAACACGCCTGGACGAGGCTGAGTAATCCAAACATTCAATTCGCTGCGTGAACGGAAGGGCCCGAACCCGCGCGTCCCAACCAGCCGGTGAAGATGTGGGCTCTGCCGTTTGTAATCCGGGCCTCGGCCTCCCCTCCAGCGCAGGGCTCCACCGGCCCCGGAGTCGGCCCCAGAGAACCCCACCCCCAACTCTGCAACCCCAGCTGCTCCCCCGTGGGGGCTGAGAGGGGGAGGGGGGGTCCCTTCTGAGGCTGGAGGAAACGTGGTGGGTCAGCGACCCGGCGCTGCTCCTCGGACGCCCTCCTCCTCCCTCCGCTGGGCCGTGCCGGCTGCGCACGTGCGTGCGGCTCCCTCAGCCGCGGCCCTTTCCCCGCGGCCCCGCCCCCGCACAGGGGGGCTCCGCGGGCCGGGCAGGTCATCCCCGGACGAGGGTGCCGAGGGCGCGTTCCGCCGGGGCCACCCGCAGCCTGGGCTCGAGTGGGGCTGCCATAGGCAGAAAGGAAGGACCCCGGCGGCGTCGGGTGGCACGAGGCCGCGGGAGACACACAGACGGGCAGCCTCGGCCAGCGGGCACTTGGGGAGCTCAGAGGAGAGGTCGCGCCGCAGGAGGGAGGAAACGACGTTCGGGGGCGGGGGGGTCACCCTTGGCTGAAAAGGCGGGACCAGCCGGGTTTGCGGGGAGGCCTGGGGTGCGCTTGGAGGTGCTGGGGGCTGGGTAGATGCAGGTCCAGGTGTACCGGGAACTGGACGGGAGCTGCGGCCGCGGACACAGTGCCGGGGGGAGCCGCGTGCACACCCTGGGGCTTGGGGGGAGGGGCCGGTGTTCTGTCTACCTGGCCGCGCCTGCGCATCCCGGGCGTCACAGGCCCCACCTACAGACCTGCACGGGGACGTCAGGTGACTTGGGCGCAGCTGGGGCCCTGTGCGGGGCGAGGGCAGGGCAGCTGCCCGGTTGTGTGTGTGTCGTCTCTCTACCACGTTTCTCTCCATCCTTAATCGTCTCTACACGTCACACCCCAGGGTCCCCTGGCGATGGAGGCGGAACATTCCCTGCAGCTGGAGGCTCACGCCTCACCCTTGAACCCCGAGTCAAGCCCAGCGGAGTCTCTTCTGAGGGCCCCAGGCTCATGGCCAGCCGGGCCCAGGCCGCGCTCTCGGGGGCTCTGAGCATTCTCCAACAATGGTCTCACCTGTTTTTGTCCTCCAGAAAAGCGTGCGGGCGAGGTACGTCACAGGCACCTTCCCAAGGGCCACACAGCCCCCAAAGGGCCACACAGCCCGTGCTGCCTGTGGGGGAAGCCCGTGCGTGCCCCACTCAGGGGGCCAGGGAGAGGGGCTGGTGCAGCCTGGCGGGGTGCTCCGCAGCCGGGGCCTCGAGCGGGAGCGGCCGCCTGCTTGCTGTTTGGTGCCGTTCCCGGGCGTTCCTTGCACTGAGCTTCATCAGTCAGCGCTGGGGCGTCACCCGCGGGCCCCTCTGTGGATTTCTGTAGCCTCCCCCTTCCCACATCTCGCTAGCTACGGCCCCACGCTGTGGACAAACCCCGATTTGCAGTTAACGTGAAAACAGAAGAAAACCGAGCAAAAACCACTTAATCAGGGAAAACGTTGGTCTTTTCCATGCAGTCCCCGCACCCCCCCCCCCGGGGGCCGAGATGTATTTATTGCCGTTACTTTGCGAAGTATCTGGTTATCATAACCGCAGGAAGACAGCTTATGAGTTTCTGCTGCTGGATGAAAGCAGGCAGCATTTTCTGGATTTCTGGTTTCACCCTTTTAACCCAAAGGGGAACTATAAATAGACGGTGGAGTCTGGGATTTCCACAGCTAAGTGCTGCTATAAATAGTTTTAAACATTTTCCCACTTCATGCTCTCTGAAAGCACCCTCTCCCTTCCTGCCTTGGGTGACCTCCGAGAACACGGGGAGGTCACACTCAGAATCTCACCGAGGGAGAGCACCGAGCCTCTTCGTGAGCCCGTGAGCAACCCTGAGCACGCCTCAGACCCTGAAAGACCTCAAAATAAAATGGTTTCACAGGGTCATTGAATAGTTTTGGGGGCACATAGGCTTAAAATAAGCTTTCCCTATCTTCATTCATTCGCTCTCATCACTAGGGGCTGTGCTTGCAAAACCAAAATTTTAAGCCCAAACCTGGATCGCTCACCTAACAGTGGTTGACGTAAGTGAAATTTGCTGTAACTTTCTTGAGAACTTAGTGAAGTGGGGAACTCTGGTGTCTACAGAACAGAAAAAAAATCTTTCAGCTTTCACACAGTAACCCCCAGGGGAAGATGTGTGTTCAATGCTGGTGTCCGGACTGATGCCTTCTTTCCCGGAGAATATTCCCAGGACGCCCTGCGGAACACACACACACACACTCTAAATGCTTTGGGAACTCCCGGCAGTACAGCGCTGCGGGGGGCGTGCGGGGGGCGTGCGGGGGGCGTGCGGGGGAGGGGGCAGCGGGAGCAGGCCCACACAGAGCAGAAGGGCCCCTCTCTGGAGGGGGGACGCCGGCCTCCCCACGCCCTCTGCTGGTGGCCGGGAAAGGAGGAGAGCCAAGCCTAGTCTGAGTAAACGGCCCAGAGATGGAGCAGAGAAAGGAGCAGCGAGAACAGGTGACGTTGGCAAAACACATGCTCCTGCTTTATATTTTGGTAATAATAATAACAAGAGAAATGAAAGACTATAGAATATTTTAATGAGAGATTTATGAGAATTAACAGACACCTTTTAGCAGTTTCAGAGCTACAGAAAAGACGGAGCGAAGCGTACAGCCCTCACAGGTCCCCTCACCGGGCAGCCAGCTGCGTCCCCAACGTCTCACGCCCGTGCTGTGTGTCTGTCACCACCGATGGGCCCCCACGCACTTGTTCCTACTAAGGGGTGTCCGCACTGCAGCTCGGGGCGCACCCCCGTGTACACGCACTCTGGGATCGGAGAGGGGCGCGGCCTGGGCCGGTCGTCGTCACAGCGTCACGGAGTGAGAGTCCCACCGCCCTGCGCAACCTCTGGGCTCCGCCGGCCGCGCCTGTCGCCCCTCAGACCCGTGACAACCCCTGACCTTCTGCCTGTGCCGGTCCTTTGGGCTTTTCCAGATGTCACAGGGTTGGGATCGAAGGGTGTGTAGCCTGTTTTATCGTCCCCTGTCACTTAGTTACGTGCATTTAAGGTTCCTCGTGTCTGCCTAGTGGCTTGACAGCTCCTCTCTGGTTTACGGCCGAGTGATAGTCCACTGCCTGGGGCAGCAGCTCATTTCCCCGTGTCCCTGCTGCAGGGCGTCTCGGCCACGCTCCAGACGAGGCAATGACGAAGGACGCTGCTGCAGACACCCACGTGCAGGCGCTCGTGTGAACATGCATTTTCGGCTCCTTCAGGTCAGGGCCAGGGAGCGTGGCAGCTGGATCACCCGCCTCCTCCCCAGCCAACGCCTGTTCCTTTCCGTGGGTTCGGTTTTTCCTAGTCGTCCTACGGGGTGGTGAGTGACACCTCATGGTGGTTTTCATTCGCATTGACCCCCAGTGACGGGGGACGTGTAGCATCCCTTCATGTGCTTCTTGGCCTTTCGTGCATCTTCGTTGGGGCAACATCTGGTTGGGCCTTTTGCCCATTTTTAAATGGGGCTGGTTTTCCTTGCTGAGTTAAGGGAGCTCTTCATGTATTCTGAGTGTTAACCTTTTACCAGATACGTAACCTGCACGTATTTTCTCCCCTTCTGTGGGCTCCCTCCCGTGCTTTCAACAGTGCCCTGCGTTTCCATGAGGTCCACCATACACCGGTCTCTCTCGTACCGCCCGTGCCTGCGGTGCCACCTCAGGCCAAAAACCGTTGCCCAATCCTGCGTCATACAGATTCCCCCTGGGGTTTCCTGTAAGCGTTTCACAACGTTGGCTCTCAGCTACGGGCAGGTCTCCGGGCCATTCGGATTCACTCCTGCGCACCGTGTAAGCAAAGGGTTCAGCCTCACCTCCTGCTGGTCTCCCTGGCACCAGTCCTGTGAGAAGCCCGTCTGTGTCCTTTGAGCGGCCGCGGCACCTTTGTCGGAAAGCAGCCTACCGTCTGTGGGGCAGCTCGCTTCCAGGCCCCCTGCCCCATTCCCTTGGGGTGGCCAGGGGGCCGGTCCTCATGCCCGCCTCGCCGCCTTCACCCGTGCAGCCCCGAGACTGGGAACCCTGAGCGCTCCGGCTGTGTTCCTGCACAGGGGCGCTCCGGCGCCCCCCCCCCCCCCCGCGGGGTGTCTTGGGATTCCGTGTGGGTTTCAGGGTTGGCTGCTCTGTGTGTCTCTGCTTCTGTGAGCCGTGTGAGTAGCACACTGAGCAGGGGCGCGCTGGCCCCGCAGGTCACTTCGGGTCACGCTGGCCTGGCGGCAATGGTGAGTGATGCCGTCCACGAACGTGGGCTGTCTCCCCACTGACTCCCTTCCCCTCGGCAATCTTCCTCTTTGTGGTTGGCGGGGCACAAGCCGTCGGTCCCCCGGCTGCATCCATTTCTAACCCGTGCAATCGTCTTCATTTCCATTCTAGATCATCTTTGTCCGTGAATAGAAACGCAGCCACTTTTTTAAAGATTTTATTCATTTATTTTTAGAGAGGGGAGGGAGGGAGAAAGAGAGAGGGAGAGAGACATCAATGTGCGGTTGCTGGGGGCCGTGGCCTGCAACCCAGGCATGTGCCCTGGCTGGGAATCGAACCTGCGACATTTTGGTTCACAGCCCGCGCTCAATCCACTGAGCTACGCCTGCCAGGGTGAAACGCAGCCATTTCTCACATGCTGACTTGTACACGCCGCAGGGAGCCTGCAACGCTGCTCAGTTGTGTGTCAGCTTCAGCGGTTGTTGTTGTTGCTGCTGTTGTTGCACCTCTGGTGTAGATTCCATCAGGTCCCACTTCGTGTGCTGTGAGTCTCTGCAGCAAAGGTACAGAGATTGCTCTCTTCCTGGCCATCTGGCCCTTCTGCCACTCTGTGTTTTGTTTTTTATTTCAGTAATTGTCTTCCCTCCAAAATCGGCTTGTTGAACAACACGGCCGCTGCAGCCGTCTTCAGACTAGTGTTCGCATCTCACCTTTCCCGTCGTTTCGCTCCGAGCCCGTCACTGCGTTTAAAGTGGGTTTCGTGTAGGCAGCCCGTCGTGACACCCTGTTCCCAAACCCAGTGTGGAGGTCCGTCCGTCTTTCCCCCGGGCGTTCAGATCGTTTACACTCAATGTTGCCGACGTGGTCGAACGCGGGCCTGTTATTTTTTCGGTTTGCCCCGTCTTCCTTTTCTTTGTCCCCATCCTCCCCTTGCCCTGCCTATTTTGCATGTATTATGTAAATGTTTATTAATATTAAAGATCATTTATTACATTGACCTTTGAAATAAAACGATCTCTCACTGCATTTTTTTTAGTGGTAGCTCTACAGGTTACAACACTTGCACTTTTCTGGTCTGGTCACGGCGATTCCTCGTTTTAAGGACCACGCAGAAGCCGGACAGCCCTGCCAGACCCTTTGCCTGCAGCCTCAGGCACCGCTGTCCTGCATCCCTGTGCTGCAGACCCTGGTGGCCCCACCACCCAGCGTCACCTGGTCTGCCTTCCACCGTCACCCACCTCTCCAGCAGCCGAAAGGAGGGACGTACTGTGTGTACCCAGACATCCGTACTTGCTCCTGCTCTTCCTTTATCCCGGGAGATCCGAGCGTGCCTCCACCTGGAGAATTCCCTTCCGCGGCGGGTGTGCTGGTGTCGAGTTCTTCTAGTTTCCTTTCTTTCTAAAATGTATCCCGCCTTCACTGCTGGAGCACAGTGGTGACTCACACAGAATCCCAGGGTGACAGGCTGTGTTACTTCTCCCTCCAGCGCCGGGAGGGTGCCCCACTGCCTCCGGCTGCCACGGCTGCCGGCGAGGAGCCTTCGCTCACCCGGTTCCCCCTCTGTTGGTGACGTGCTGTTTTCACTGACCGCTTTTGTGGTCCTTTACTTTTCCTTCTACTCTTCCTCCTTCTTTGTGTCTTTCTTTGTCCCCCACCCCCCGCATCCCTTTTCCTTTTGTAGTTTGATTGTGAGGTGTCTTAGCTGGGTTTTGCGTTTTTCTGGTTGAGGTTCATTGAGGGCCATGTTCTCCCCCAAATTCGGTGAGCCGTAAGCGTGCCACTCTTTTCAAATAGTGTTCCGGCACCAGCCGCTCTCTCTCCTCCTCCTGGGCCTCCGACGGGGTGTGTGTGTGTGTGGCAGACCTTCCAGCCTTCTCCCGCCGGGCTCGGGGGCCCTAAGAATTTGGCGTGAATTCTTGTCCTTCCTGTACCGCAGAGTGGGTACTTTCTGTCGGCCGTTTTCCAGCTCTTTTTTCCCCCGGCGTCTCCGTTTTGTGATTGAGCCTATCGAGTTCATTTAAACTTCTTTCAAGTTGTACTTGTTTTTCAGTCCTAGAACATGTATTTTGTTGTTGTCACGCGCAGAGTCCTGTTCTGAGAGCGCACTTCTGCCTCCTGCTCAGTCCGGGCGTGGCCGCGGACCCAGCCCACGGGTCCCAGCGTCCATCCGCACCGTCTCGCCCTCGGCGGCTCTGGGTTGCTTTTTCCCTAGAGAAGCGGCCCCCGCCCCCGGGGCCGGTCCTCCGTCAGGCCGTTCCGCACTGCGTCTTGGGCGCGTGCGGTGCCGTGCCCCGGGCCTCCGGCCCCGCGTCAGCCTGTGCGGACACGCGTGTTCCGCTGTCCGCTTCCGCAGGCAGGCCGCCCGCCCGGCGGGGGCAGCGGCGCGCTCCTCTCTGGCCCTGAGGCTTCTGTCCCTGTTTTCCCCGGCCCCTCGAGGGCGCCCCCGCCTGGCGGAGCGGGCCGGTCGCGCAGGGTCACCGACGGACTCCGGGAGCGGCCTTCTCCAGCTGCCTCCTGCCTGGGCTGCGCAGTCAGTGGCCGATGGCCGGGGGGGGGGGGGGGGGGGGGCCTCTTCTCCGGGTTCCTCCGAGCACAGGGACAGGCGCTCAGGGCCTTTCGGTGCCTCCCACGCCACCCCGGCGGTGTGTCTGCCGCGGCGGCGCGGGGCTGGCCCAAGAGAGAATACAGAGAATACAGAAGCTAAACAGGTTTCCCGCCCCCTGCACCCCTCCGCTCTCGGGGGCCCCTTCTCTGTGTCCTCCGGCTGGAAGACCGGGGTCCCTGCCACCCTGGGCGGCCGCTCTGCCGTCTGGGCCCCAGGGCTCCGTGAGCCAGGCAGTGGAGCCTCCTGTGGGCGCTGTCAGACCGGCCGTTTCTCAGGCTTTTCCTTCCCTCCCCTGGCGCTCGCTGCTGTTTGCTTTTCGGTTCCAGGGCGTTAACTACTATGTTCCCTCCGGAAGTACCAGCTGTGGCCTGAGTGAGGCGCTGGCGGGCGTGGAATGAGTGAGAGGCCGAGCCTGGCCTGTCTCCTTGCAGGTCGGTCCGTAGCTCCCCGGAGACCAGGACCGAGTCTCCCTGTCTCCCTTCTCCAGGGTGACGCACGGGGTGCCCGACCCAGTGGTGGCGCACAGTGGGAGCGAGGTCACGGCCCCACCCGGTGACAGCGGGCAGCGAAGGGTGAATAAGGCTGGAGGGATTCGGGACAGAGGCGAACCTACCCCGAACCACGTGTCGGGGGTGCGTTCAGCCACGGGGCGCTGCGGGAAGACGGACGCGGCTTTGGCCGGAGACACGGGATGGACGGGGAAAACCCCGCAGACGCACGGGGCCCTGACGGGCTGACCTGGAAGGTCTCACAGTCGTCACATTAGACAATAAATAAAGCCCTTGGCTGAGCGGACAGCTCTGAGAGTAATATATGATTCGGCAAACAATAGACATTGGCATGGATTTCCAAGAGAGAGAAAAAAAACAGGCATTTCAGACAGCCCTCTGCGGTGCGATAAGGAACCCAGCGATGGCACGTGGAGTGGAAACGGAGTGGGGGGGCGAGCCTGTCACCCTCCGCCCCGCCCCCGGAAAGGCCCCGAGCCGGGGCGGTGGAGCCGTCCCCGCTGCGGCCCACCGGCGGCTCTCAGGAAGACTCCGAGGGGCCAGGCGATAAAACGGTCACAGGTCACGGCGAGTGACACGTATCTGGGGTCATCAGTCCGGAGGGCGTGACATCGTGTGGGATGGCTGCTGACACCCCTTGGCAGGGCATGAGGGGGATTATCGGGGGGATTCCCTAGTGGGGCGCACTGGTGCTCCGTCCCAGGGAGGGCCCCTCACTCGGATGCTCCGCCTCCCGGGGAGGGCGGGGCTTTCCCTGCAGACTTGGGCGGGGGTGGGGGGAGGAAGGCTCCCAAAATGCGTAGCTTTCCGTGGAAAAAGGCAGTGGGTTTAGAGGATACGGATTACAGACATGGCGTGGTTGACTCCTAACATCTCATTTCAGGAATTTTGAAGCAGTTTATTCGGAAAAAGACTTGAACAATAATGTTACTAATTTTCAACGTTTGTTTGAGACCATGAAAGGCCACAGGCACGGACTGTAACACAACTGTCACCGTCTCCAGCTGGTGTGAGCATGACGGGGTTCCAGACTCCAGGGGACCAGAGAGTGGGGGCGGGGCAGAGGGTGGGCGGGGGTCGCCTCCGCCTCCGTAACAAACTGAGAGAGACCAACCCGCACAGGGAGCCGGGGCGACCTTTCACCCCTCAGTCACCGAGCTGGCCGGCTGAACGGTCTTTCAACAAACACTTCTGCTTGAAGATTATCTTGAAGGCAAGTCTTTAAATGTGACTTTCGTGCCACTAGACGACCTACCATAATATCGAAGTTAAGGAGCAAAGGAATCGGCAAGCTCACTACCTGGCCCATTTTACCTGCCGGGATAAACAGAGCACGGGGCGGGGGGTGGGGGGGATCTGAATTCGGACTGCGTGGAAGACAGGGCTGACTTAGCCTGCATGCAACCCTGTGAGCCACGGGCAGGTGGGGGTGATGGTCGGAGGGGCGGTGACGACGGGTGGGGGCCGGCAGCCCCGCCCAGCAGCTGTGTGGCCCGGCGAGGCCGAAACAAGTCGTGTGTCTGACCGAGGGCTCACAGTGGCACCAGTGGGATGCGGAGCGATCTTGGTGAGGCCGGACAAACACAACGAGAATGTCACCCGAGAGGCGGGACCCGTGAGCAAACCCCCAGAGAAGCCACCGAGTCACACAGGAACGTGACTGAGCCCCGAGTGCCCCGAGGGGTTCCTCAGCAGACGGGGCCGAGCCGCAGGAGGGACCGTGGCCCCAGGGTCGGGCAGAGGGGCTCGCCCAGGCCCAGCAGCGAAAAGAAAAGAGAATAAAAACATAAAGGCAGCGTAAGGGACGCGTGTGGCACCACAGGGAGCGGACTGACATGTGCATTGTGGGGGCCCCAGAAGGGAAAGCTAGAAAGGGACAGAAAACGTGTTTGAGGACACAGCGGCTGGAAACTCTCCTAACCCGGACAATGAGACACGTCCGGAGCTGGCAGTCCGAGAGAGATCCAAACGCGGCGACCCCGAACAGACCCGCACCTGGACCCGGAAGGCGCTGCAGGTGAGCTCCGACAACCCCCTGCAGAGGACTTCATGCCAGTCCGGCCCCAGCTCTCCCCAAACCCCGAGGAGCAGGGAGCGCTGCCAGACACGCCCTGTGGGTCAGCGTTGCCCTGCCACCGACGCCGGATAATGAGTGGCACCCTGAGAAAATCACGCAGCAGCACCGCTGGTGAGCAGAGACGAGGAAGCTCCCAACAAAGCCTTACAGGCGGAGTTCAAGAACTCCGTCACGGGGTTCTGTGATGACACACTGTGGCCCAGGTGGCCGCTCTCACTGGACGCAAAGGTGGCGCGGCACACACAGACCGATGAACACAGCACATCACGTTGTAACAGACTGAGAGGAGAAACAGCTGGACACACGGGAAACAAGGATCTTGCGATCTCCCTTGGGTCCTCCCATAGATTCCAGAGAGTGAAACTTGTCACGACAGAGTGCCGTGGGGGCTCCTCGAGGCCAGCGGACGGGGAAGATGGGGGCTGACGTAAGTTTTCCAAAGTGCTCGCTCCGCTGTGCAAGCTGGCATGCCGCTGGCGGCACTGGGGTCGCCTTCCTCGGAGGGGCAGGGCCGTCTCGCTCTCGTTGGGGGACGCCGGGCGTCGAGGGCATTCCCAAGGGACACGCGTGTGAGTCTCCCAGCGTGGGCCCTCGGGGAGCGAGCCTGCAGGCCTCTGGCGCTCGGGTGTCACCGTCCGATGCTGCTGAGGGGCTGGCGGGGCCACCACTGACACCCCACACTCCCGATATGGTGAGAAGGGCACACCGAGTTTCCATGACATTGCGACCAGTGTGCTGGCCTGAGAGCGCCTGGAGGCGTCTGGGGGCACTTCAAAACAGACACTGCTTTACTCCGACCCGTGGTCAGTCCCATCCCCCAGAGCGTGTGGGCCGTGCTGACGGGGTGGACACCCGCTCGGAAGGGAAATCCTAGCGACATGGAGAAGAGGAGCGGGGGCCACGGACACCCACTCAGAGCAGCACGGGGCAGGGGCGGCGGGAGGAAGGTGCTTATTCCAGCTGTCGGCCTCTGGGCGAGCAGGTGGGGGTCAGGACAGCAGGGGAGTGAGGGGCGGGGCCTCTGTATTTCATCCAACACACAAAACAGGCTGCAGTTTAAGTCTGTTACAGCAAACAGGCCCGTTTTTGTTTTACAAATGAAAACAGAGCCCGAGTGCACACGGACCAGGCAGGGGCCGTGCACGGGGCCAGGGTTCCAGGGAGCTGCAGGGGTCCCTGCTGCGCAGGGTCCCTCCCGTCCTGCCCACGCGCCGTCGTGGGCGGTGCACTCGGGCCTGTGAGCAGTGCAGCCGCTGGTCAGTGCACCCGGGTCTGCTGTCTCGTCGCCCTGCGGGGCGGCCAGACTCTTTGGACAGTCGACACCTGGTCACGATCGTCTGTCTCACTCTCCGCCCCAGTCACGCCTTCTCCCCTGAAGATCAGAGCCCTGTTACCTCGTGTCTTTCCTGGCGTGTTTATGTTTGCAGCTTTTTAATGAACATTCCTATGTTTCAGTCCCATCTGGCTTTTATTGGGGTGTAGGCTGTCATGCTTGCTGATGACAATTTTTATAGTGGTGCTGCTGACATCATTTCCCCTCCCCCAACAATCCTTCCCCTTTTGGATTTTACGAAATGCCACTTGTCTGGTTCACAACATGAAACGCACACTCAGTCCGAGGGTGTCCGGCCTCCGGGCTTACTCCCCGAGCCGTCACCGTGTGTGGCTCCTGCTGGAACTCTACCCCCGGGCCGGCTCCCGCGGCCGCTGGAACCGGTCAGCACGCCCGTCGTAGCTTCAGTAACACCATCTTGGCTGATCGGGAGGCCACCAGTCCAACGTGGGCCTCCCGGGACAGGGCACAGGGGCGCAGGCCTGGGTCCTTACGGGGCTTGGGTGGGGGCGGTGTCCACTCCCTCCTTTCCCAGCCCCTGGAGCTGGCCCCCTCTTTTTCCTTGGCCCCCCACCTCCCTCCATCCTCACAGCCCGCCAGCGGGAGCCCCCGCCCCTGACCTCGGGCTGGGTCACCCTGAGCTCCTGGTCTGCTTCCCTCCATTTTCCAGGACCCTGGAGGTCACACTGAGCCCTTGAGACAACCTTGGAGGGTCCCGGGGCCCTCAGACGGGCAGCCCCAACGCCGTCTGCGCCCCAACTCCCCACTGCCGGGTAAATGGACCCATTCGCAGGCCCAGAAATTAGGTAGACGCCTTGGTGGGGGGGGACATCATTCTCTCTGCCACACTCAGTATCGGTCCTTTTCAAAAAAAACTTTTGAGGTGTTTTTCTAAACTTTAGAATGAATTTGCCGTGGCCCCATGGCACTTGGCCGCCTTCCTCCCTGGGACGCCCTCCTCACAGGAAACCTAGTTAGGGTTCTAGTGACTGGGTATGACGGTCAGAGCCTGCGGCAGGCAGGTGGCGCATTTCATGCAGCCTCACAATCGGTGACGAAAACCAAAGGTCCAGTTATCACGCCAGAGGAGAGAATTCCTTTTCCTTCTACGCACGGAGAACACCGAAAGGCTTTCATCGTGGTCAGAAAGGTGTGCTCTCTTACAGGTGCACAGCGGGCCCTGTGCTGGGTGGGGGGCCTGTTCAACGCCTGTTTTCCGAGATTTCTTTTTCTCACGCTAAATGAATACGCATGTTCACACCTGCCTTTGTAAACTCGTCTTCTTTTTCGTAAAGGGCTCCCCACCCCACCCGTCAGACAAGGTCGGGCCCCATAGGGCCTGTCCCCGCGCGTCCGCAGGTGAACCTGTCCCACCTGTTACTCAAGCCTCTGGCTCGTTCCTGCTCCTCCCGCCGCCTCCTGCGGGGCTGCGTCTGCACCCCAGTGGGCCACACCTGTGCCGCTCTCCTGCACAGGGGACCGCTCTCCGCTCTTCTGCTTCATCTGTCCTGAACTGCCTTGTCAGTGGTAAACCCCACTCACTGCCCACCCTGGACACAAGGCCGTGACCTTGGGGCCTTTATCCTGGTCCCCAGCACCCCGGGGGTGGGATCCGCAGCAGGCTCCGACTTCGTTTGTTGGATCGGTATTTCTCGGTGAAACCCTGGCCCAGGACGGGAAGTCCAGCTGACTTCACCTGACCTTGCTTCCTCCCTGCAGAGAAGTCCTGTGCTCAGACGTCTCTAGACACTGGCACGGAGAAATGTGCCGGTTTGCGTGGTCTGCCCGGGAACGGGGCCGCAGCGCACGTGTGACCCGGTGTCCTGGGGAGCTGGCAGCACAGGCGGCCCCACCTGTCTCCTTCTCACTGCTGCACAGCCTCTCGTGGGTCCCTGTCATGCGATCGTGTCCCGTGGTGCCCCTCAGACGTACTGAGCCACTGCTAGTCAGTTTGGCCGCACTTTCCTCTGACAAGGCTGCCCGTGCGGGGTGCACCCTGCCATCCCGGGGGGCCCGGTCAGAGCTTCAGCACCGCGGTCTCCCGCTGGGAGTCCAGCTCCCAGCCCCGCTCGGCCCCCAGTCCACTCCCCACTCAGCCCACGAGAACCGCTTTTTAAAAGATCAAATGGAATCACATCACGTCTCTCCCTAAGACCTTTTCGCGCTTCCCAGGACCATGGGGACAAAGTCTGAAGTCACCTACACAATCCCATCCTCCCATCGTCCCATCGGACCGCTGTCCTGGTTCTTGCCGGACCCAGCCCCCATCCTCTTCACCTCTGCCCTACTTTCTCGGCCTTAACCTTTAACCTTCCACCTCGGCCACGGGGGTCCCTGAGGCTGAGGAACACTGCGGGCCTCAGGAGCTTCAAGGGACCCGGTTTTCAGGAGCTTAACTTGCCTAAAACTGATCCGCCTCTGAGACTCCCTGGGGTCCAGACCCCCCCCAGCACCTCCCCGCCCCAGCCCACCCCGGGTCTCACCGCCTCACCCCACCTGGAGGCGGGAAGGTGTGACCGTCTGGCTGAAGGCACCCAAAGGTGACGTGACAATTTCTCTCCATTAAGGCGCCACTGAGACAGAAATTTCAGGTAAAACTTTATTTGTATTTACAGTAATGACACATCAGGTTTTGTGATGCATATTGATTAAATTATACTGCTAGGAACAGTGATGGTTCGATCCAGAAGAAATTTCCACGCAGAACCTTGATGAAATGGTCTGATCGATAAAAGGCTTTGAAGCAAAAAAGGTTTTCCGTTACGGTAAAGTCTGCACAATGAAAATGTTTTCAAAAAGAAAAAGAACCAATATGAAATTCTAATCGGTAAAAACGCTGAGTATTTTTAAGTGGATGCTGCTGGGTGTGAAATCACTCAGGTGTTTTGACCCGTGGGGTCTGTTTAACAGATTCCTGTCACTACCTCATGTTAAAATGTCACTTACAACTCGTCAGAACTTTTGCACGTCAACTCGGGGTAAAATAATTTTAGATGCTAAGTGAACTTGGAAAGGTGTGTGGGGAATACACGGCGTTCTTCCAGGGGGCGTCTAATTAAAGAATAAAAGTGGGCAGCTGCCGCAGGGCCCCCCACGGCCCAAGTCCTGCAGGTACGGCGTCTGTCCTCACCTGACCGCGCTTCCTTTCCCTTCTCACCTGCCCGCTCCACCCTCAAGCAGCATCTCGGGTGTCACTCTGCTGGAGGAGCTGTCTTTGTCCCCAGAGCCAACCCACTCTCCTCCTCAATCTGCCTTCCGCCGCACCGGGAATGGCCCCTTTTCATCCATGCCCACTGGCAACCGCTCACTAAACGCAAGCGCCAGGCCGCGCCCCTGGAGCCGGCTCCTCTCCGTGGCGCCCAGGGCCGGCAAACGCAGGCCTGGGTGGTCGCACTCTAAGAGAGCCACGGGGGTGGGGCGGAGGGAAAGGAACGGGGCTCCGTGGGGTCAGAAGTGTGTGCACTGAGGAAGTAGAGGCAGAGGGCATGGGGCCCCCTCGGGTCTAGTGACAGAACGGGAGGTGACTGGGGTGAGGGACACAGGGACCAACGGAGCAGGTAGGGACGAGTCTGTCCATAGGAGGGACTGGAGCCCGTGGTGTCTACAAGGCCAAGACATTGCCCAGAACTTGGCCCCCCGGGGCCAGGAGTGGTATGGGGCTGACCCACAGCACGGAACTCCTTTGCACAATCACACACATTTGTGGGCTGCGTGGACACGGGACCTGCTTCATCTCCTCCAGCGCCTTTCCGCCCGCAGGCGTCTGGCCGAGGTCGGCTCCAGGAGGCGGAGCCCGTTCTCCGCGCCCAGGCCTTCTTCCCTCCGAAGCCAAATGCAGCGCTCGTGGAGCAAGGCACTGCTTCCCCCAGAAGGCAGGGGAGACCCTGACCGACACCCGCGTGCCGTGCGAACACCTGTTCCTCCAGCGGTCTCCGTTCACAGGGCTCCGTCCCCCAGGTCACCGCGATCAACCCAGGGACAGGCCCGTCCAGTCTAAGAACGTGGCCACCATCCTGCCCCTGATTTGAATTTCCCACTAAAACGTCTTCTGCATAAAGCTCCCCGCAGGCTTCCGTTCAGGAGAAAGTTTTTGTCACTTCAAGCCTCTGGCATCTTTCAAAGTGCAACCGTCGCGGGGCAGGGCTGCTATGCGGCCACATTTCCTGAAGTCCAAGGGCGGCCGCAGGAGCCAGAGAGCCTCTGAAGTGCTGTAAGCACTACACTCACAAAGGACGCTCCGCATTAAAAAAAAAAAAAAAAAATCAGAAAGAAGCGGAAGAGCCGGGCCCTGGGGAACCGCAGCGGTGGATCTGAGCAGGCCTCCTGCTCACCAGCGTGGGAAGAACTTTGTGCAAAGCCTGTCCAGCTACCCGTAAACATCTCCCCGGAGCAAAGGGGCCTAACTCTGCACCTCCCTAGTGGCGCCTGTTGGGAAGGGCCCCAGGGCACCTGCTGGGGCGAGGGAAGGAGCAGGAAGGGGGAGGGTGGAGCCCCCTTGAAAAGGTAGGTAACCTCGTCACTAGCGATGGCCTCGCGCGGAGGACCCCGGGCGAGGATTTAGCACTTATCTCACCCCTTTGTAACTCCTCCGATCCTACTTTGCCGTCCCTCCCACGGGGAGCTTGGCGAATACCTGTGGCTTGCGCGAGGCCTCCTAACTGGGGAGGGCACGACTGCAGAACACTCCAGGTACGGCGCGTACCTGGGCACTCCAAATGAGGCACCCGATGCACCCCTGGCCGCAGCCCACTGGGCATGCCGGCGGGGGGTGGGCGTTCCCTCCAGCCTCCCGGCGCCCAGAGCCCTTCTCCTGTCCGCACCCACCCTCCCCCGGCTCGGCCAGGTAGCTGCCGCCTAGCTCCGCGGCTGCAGCAGCGCGGCCGAGCTCCAGAGCATGCGCAGAGGCCGGAGCCGGCGTGGGGGCCGTGCGCCCCTGGCGGTTGCACGTCAACCGTCAGCCGCAGGAGACCAATCCGGAGTCGTGTTGCTGCCGAGGGCGCCCGTCCCGGCGGGGGACTATGGAAACGGGCGGCCAATCAGGAGGCCGGTTGCTGCCGCGGAGCCCCGCCCCCGACGGGGGCGCTGGGTGACGGGATAGGGTCATGGGGTGTGATCGCCCCTGAGCCAGCGGCCCCGGAGGGCGGCGGCGTGCCCTTGCCCGCGGCCGCGAGCAGCGCGCGCGGCCCCGCACTCGCCGGTCCGGCCGCCCGCCCAGCCTCGGCGGCGGCGGCGCGGCCCATGCGGCTGGGGGCGGAGGCCCGCGCGGGCGGGGCGTCTCAGGTGCGGCCGGCGGCGGCCCGGGGCGGCGGCGAGGGGGCGGCGGCGGCGGGGCCGGGCGCGGCCCGGTGATTGGCCGCGGGCCGCGGGGCGTCCGGAGGCGGCCGGCCGGGCGGGGCCGGCGGAGCGGTCCGCGCCGGCCGGGAGGATGCTGCTGTCCCTGGTGCTCCACATGTACTCGCTGCGCTGCGTGCTGCCGGCCGCCGTGCTGCTGGGCACGGCGCCCACCTACGTGCTGGCCTGGGGCGCCTGGCGGCTGCTGTCCGCCCTGCTGCCCGCCCGCTTCTACCAGGCGGTGGACGACCGGCTCTACTGCGTCTACCAGAGCATGGTGCTCTTCTTCTTCGAGAACTACACCGGCGTGCAGGTGAGGCTCCGCGCGCCCCCGCCGGGACCTGCGGCGTGGCTCCTCGCGGCGGGCCCCGAGAGCACGTGCCGTGTGGCCCATCCTCCCGCGGCGGGGGAGGTTTCGGGTGCTCACTGCAGGCCTTGGCCCAGCGCCTCCTTGCAGAGACCCCACGTTCGCTGGGAAGCTGGAGCTACCGTGCTCTGAGCTACCCGGGGGGGTCCCCGCCCCCCCCACCGGCTGGGCCCCTGCGACGTGGAGCCAGGCTCAGCGGGAAGTAGGGCACGCGGTGGGCAGCTGGGGCGTTCGCTGGGAGAAGGTGGTCACGTGGAAGCGCAGAAGCGCGCTTTGAAAGGTCGGAGACGAGACCTGCTCCTGAAACAAGTTGTTACTGTTTGGACAAGAAATGCAACTCTGTTTGGCCTTCCTCCGCAGCGAAAGCCGGGCGAGGAAATGAATACACTTGTTACTGTAGAAGCCCTGCCGTAGATAAAGTTCTTGCCAACTTGGGCTGGGCTTAAATGTGTGGCTGATGCTTTTTGTCTCCGTCTTTCTCTGTGGAGATCGGACGTGTAGATTAAATGTGTTCATTGGGTTCTTTGAAATCTCGTGCAAAATAACAGTTGCGAATTTTTCTTTTATCTTCCAGCTTGGAAACAGAGCTTGATTCTAGCTTATTGCTTCCAGTCAGGCGCTCCTGTTTTTTTTTTCGTGTCTTGGTTTAGTGGTGTGGAGGGGAGGGGATGGCCTTTGGGGGGGGTGCCTTTCTGCTTTGTCTTTTACTACCCCCCCACCCCCAAAAAACAACTGTTCTCACCCTGCTGTCAGTCACCTGGCTCCTGTTCTGACTTTTGGCGATGCCATCGGTGGCTGAGGACGCAGTTTGCCCCCGAGGGAGGTGGTGTGGCCAGCAGGGAATTAGGAGAACGGGGGTCTCTGCTGAAGCCAGACTCTGTGTCCACCAGGAGGGAGAGAAAGACCGCCCTGCCAGACAGTGATTCCCCGAGAGCTGGCTTTTAGAATGGGCCTCATTTAAATTTGTTACTGATGCAGACCTGTCTTCCCCCTGTGCTCTTCACATGCATCTAAGTGTATGGTTTTATTGTGATTAAGTCTTTAATTTCACATATGACAGCTACCCTGGACTCAGAACGTGTGACAGCGTCTGTTACTACCCAGAAAAGTAATTCTCCCCGTGCTGGGTTATTTTATTTTTGTTTAAAGAACGGAACACGCCCCATGCAGCATCACGTACAATGTATCATTGACGTGCTCGGTGTTTAGCAAGTTCCTTACTTTGTGTCTCTTCCCCCACGCCCTGTTCAGTAGAGAGACTTCCTCTTCATTTTTGAGTTCTCAGCACGTGGAAGTGAATCTGCCGATGACCTTTGGGCACCCAGTTCTAGGATTCCTAACACACTTCACCATGGGACCGACACTGGGTGAACTTCTGAATTGTACCTGAGGCCATCCGACATCCTTCCACAGACACGGGTCCCTCGGCGAGGCTCGCTAGGAATGCTGGACAGAAGGACTCGGTGCGCACTGGCCGTCAGACGCAGGTGGTGAACATGTAATAGCAGTGTAGGCCCCAGAGTGTCCTGTCCATGCATTATATTGTGGTGGTGGGTGTTGTTATTTTGGCAAGGAGTTATTTGCTGGTGAGTAACAGCAGGGTATTTTTGGGGGGTCTTTTTATGGAACCTGGGGTTCCCGGGTAGACAAGGCTACCTTCCAATATTTCTGATGGTTTATTTTAAGCTTAAATCGGTAAAGGAAAAATAGCTATTATTAAATATAAACCCAAAGGAAAAGGATTTGTAAGAACAGACATTCTGTTACTGTATTCTTATTTTTGACTTAATAGTTTTCATCAGTGACTTTGTCGTCGAAAAGTTTTCAATTCAAGTTTTAGCTTGTTATTCTTATTCACCAGCTTTCATTTGCAAAGCCTCTTGTCTGTTCTGTATAAAAAATAAGAGTTTTTAAACGAAAGGAAGTTCACCATTAAATTATATACATTGCAGAAGTATTTTCAAATTAGATTTTTTTAAAACAGCCTTTTAATGCCTTCCAGTTCTAAGTTTAAAAAGAATGCTTTGTAATAGTTGTGAGCCAGAGAATTTTTTTATGCACGGAGTTTTTAAGTTGCAGAGAACTCAAGTAAGTCCATGAAGTTCATGGTCTGTGCTTGGCAGGTAGACCTGCTCCCAAACAGCACCTGCACTTGGAGGTCCGGTTGGATTCCAGGTGAACATTCTGTCCTTTCCTCACTTCACTACTTTGCTTCCACGTGCATCTCTGAGACAGGAGAACAGTTCAGCTGCTGTTGCTCAAGGTACTGTTTGTAACTTACCTGTGTAGGTTCTCCTGGAATCTCATTAAACTGGGTGCCTTCTTCACCGTCTATTCCTTTGGAATTTTAAGTTTTACGTGGTGTCTCTTCACTTGAGACCCACTGACGGTTAGAACACACCTGCTCACTACCTGGGGGCGGGGCACCGACTGAAGTGACCGCACCACATGCTGGGGCTGCCCTCACAAAGCCCCTCTGATTTAGTGACTCAGAACAGTGGGAACCTATCCTTTACCAGTCCCGGAGGCCAGGTGTCGGAAATCAAGGCGCTGGTTGGCCTGCACGCTCTCGGGGGAGAGCCCTTTGTCCCTTACAGCTCCGGAGGCCGTCCACGTCCCCTGACTTGCGGCCACCTCAAGTCCGGCCTCTGCCGCTGGCGTCACGTGGGCTCTTGCTCTTGTGTCTCAGGTATCCTCTGCCTTTCTTAGAAGGACACTTGTTACCGGCTGTCGGGCCTCCCCAGGCAATCCGGGGTGACCTCTTCAACTCACGGTCACGAGCAGCCCGCAAAGACCCTTGTTCCGAATGCGTCCCGTCCCCAGGTTCTGCGCTCGGGGACATGCACGCCTTCTTTGGGGTTGTCATTGAAGCCACTACAACAACAGCTCCTGGGTTCTGCCTCTTGCTTGTGTTGCTGCTGTTCTCAGTTCAACTCTGCCCCATTTCTCCAGGCACTTGGTGTCTACTTGCTTTGACACGCTCAAGGAAAGGGAGCCTGGTTTTACACGCCGAGGTTACCTTTACAACAACGCCCCGCCTTGGCTGCTGTGGCTCAGTGGGTTGAGCGCCAGCCTGCAAAGCAAAGGGTCGCTAGTTTGATCCCCAGGCAGGGCACAGGCCTGGGTTGTGGGCCAGGTCCGCAGTAGGGGGCACGTGAGAGCAACCGCACGTTGATGTTTCTCTCCCTCTCTTTCTCCTTCCCTTCCCCTGTCTCTAAAGAGTAAATAAATGCAATCTTTTAAAAAGATTTCCCATAAGCTTTTAGTGTCTAATTTTCAAAGTAACCTCCATATATCCCTCAAATAGAGTATTTGAATAGTTGTCTTATTTCCAGAACCAATCTTTATTCTATATACCAATAACCAACTTCTTATTCACATGCTGGTGTTTTTTTTAATTTCTAATAGATTCTTACATTACCATCTCGTGGTAGCTTACCAAAAACCCCTGAGCACCTGGTAGCGTGGAGGGGCGTGACTTCTTGGTGGAGAGCTTGCATGGTGCAGACACCACGGGCGCATGGGCCGCTGGGTGTGGTTGCCGTCCTGAGACCGTGTGGGTTGGAGAAGGGGCTTGGACGTGGGATGCCTGGAGCCTCCCAAGGAAAGGAGGCCGCGAGTCTGTGTGGGGGCTGGAGCTGGGGGGGGAGGTGCTGCAGGAGCAGCACCGAGTCCTGGGAGTGCCGGCCAGAGCCCCGGGGGCCCCCTTGCCCCCGGGAGAGGCGGACCGGGCGGAGCAGCGTCTCTGGCCCGGATCCCTGGACTCCTGTCCCCGGTGGGGAGGTGGATGGGTGGACGGTGCTGGGAGTAGTTACAGCCAGTAATGAAAATTCTTTTCAACATGTTTTGGAAGCTGATGAAAGTTACTGTTATTTTTTCTTAATGCCAGAATTCTTTTCTCTTTAGAAAATCTCTGCTCTTTGCCCTCCTTCCAATAGAATACACCAAAAGCTGGTATTTGTAGGCCAGCAAACCCAGTGGTATGATGATGGGTGTCTTCTCCTCAGCAGCTAATGGTGTGTGAGTCACCGCTTCTTCCTGCTCAAAGCTGTTGGGTTTACTTCAAAGTGGGTTTTACTCGGATGGCTGTGTTCGCTAATTCCCTCTTCCCCAAATGCCAACATAATACATTATAACAATACAACGTGAAATGTGATATACAATAAATTAGTGTTTCAGCTAGCCTACTTGGTAAAATAGTGGCAGGGAATTCTGTAGACACAATTTACTTTGCCTCCCTCATAAATTTGTCTAATTTTGTGGAGCTAAATACACTGAGAGTTGACTCTTCTTAAATGGAATTGAAAGTTAATTTTTCCTTTAATATTTTCTCGTTGGACTATAGTCTCTTAATCAGAGGTGGACATTGACAGTAATGACGTCTCACCAGGCAGTCCCTGGAACCTGCTCTTCATTCATGCCTCTGGTACCGGAGCGGGCGCCTGGTTGCCGGCCCTGTGCGGGGCACCGCGGGGCGCAGGGAAGAACAATGGCCAAGGCCGCAGCCCTTCGCAGCTTGGTGGCCTCTGGGGGGACAGTGCCCTACAAGGGAGTGACAGTGCACTGTGCCGTGTGAGGGCGTCAGCCCCGTGGAGGAGGGTCGGGGCTCGGGACGCTGCCCCGAGCAGGTGGCATTCGCCTGGGGCTCTGAAGAAGAGCCAGTTTGCAAGGCCTCGTGGGCATCAGGGGGACAGCAGGCAGCAGAAAGGGCAGGTGAGCACAGAATGCAGAGAACCCCAGGTCACGCCCTGTTCTGCTGGGCCTGCTGGGCCACGCTGCCAGGCGGCACCGTTCTCCCCACTTGGCAGACGACGGGAGGACTGAGGCACAAAGGGTGCAGGGTTTAGCAGTCATGCCAGGATTCGGTCCAAGGCAGCCTAGCCTCAGGTCGGTCTCCACGGATGCCTTGCCGGGTGGTGAGGTTCTGCGGGCTGGAATGAGACCCCATCTCTCGAGGTGGTTGCCCTGGGAGAACGTGGGCAGTTGGGACAGACGGCAACACTGACGTCGGAGAGCGTGTGTTCACCAGCTTTGTGCCCCGAAGGGAGAGACTTCGCACAGGCCTGTCCCGAGGGCTGTCCCCGGTGGTCAGGAGCTGCTGTGGCTTCCCTGCGGACAGGGGGAGAGCAGGCGGAAGCAGGCAGCGTGTTCAGGGCTGGGGGGTCTCTGCTGACCTCGGGGTGAAAACGAAGTCTCCTCAGCTCTGCCCTGGCCGGGCTGCTGCTCCCTGCGCCCCTCCCCCTCCCAGATTGCCAGCACGTTCCCGGCAGGGCGCCCCTGGACCCCTGGACCGCTGTCTCTGCCCGTCCTCCCGATGTGCCTGACCTCTCCCGGCTCCAGTGTGGGCACTTCTGTGTAACATTAGCATGTGCGCTAGTGACCTCAGCACGCGTTAGCATGTCTGTTTTCCCCTCTGCGAGACTAGCCCTTGGGGGTGGCAACAAAGGGGAGAACCACTTGTCCTTTTTTCCTTGTAGCAAGAGGGCAGAGCAGTCTGCAGGGGACCCTGGTCTGCACTTGTGCAAATGTAGGTGAACGTCACTTTTAAGGGCAGGGTTTTGAGTGGCTGTGCTAGTTGACAGGTTTTGCTGTAACAGGGTCCCCAGGTTCCGTGAGTCTGGTCGCATTCCTCACTCGGATAAAGGAGGGAGAGCCAGCTGGGGACTCCACCCTCCCCGGGAGACCTAGATCAGAGACCTCAGGAAGGCGGGAGGGGGCTCTGGGACCCCAGCAGGGCAGAGAAACGTTCCTTCACCCCACAGCGAGGACTTGCACGTTTTGCGGTTTTGAACCAGTGCCGCTCTGTCAGGGTTATTACGGTTCCCTCGTGTCTCTGTAGGAACTGGCAGCCGGTGCTGCCTGGGTAGGCCGGGTGCTGTGTGTGTCTGTGACTGCGACGCCGTGTGCCGGGCAGCCCCACTCGGGTCCCGCTCGGGTGAGAATTCCAGGAGAGCGAGAGCACGAGGGGGAGATGCCTGGAAAGGAGATCACACTGAGTGCTGAGCACTTGCTAGGTGCTAGCATTTCACTTGATAAAATAGTTTCCACCCTAAATCGCACGTGCTTCAGTGCAGAAAGAAGTCAGTTTAAAAACAAAACCGCACCACGAGATAAGTTCCAAAGGAGAGGAAGGGACACAGAACTCAGGAAGTGGAGGCGGGCGCGGGAGGCTCCAAGGGCCCCTTCCCTGGGCCGGAGGGTTTCCCTGGGCCGGCCTGCCCCCCCCCCCGCGTGCAGGCCAGCTCCTGGAGCACCGAGGCCCTGCTGCGCTCCCCTTCTTGGCGTGTTTTCTGTAGGACAGTTCTCGACGTCAGTTCTAGTTTTGTATCACTCCCGAGTCTCTTGTCTCTGCTGGTGAGCGTTCGAAGTGAGGACATGTGAGCTCCGAATACACTTCGAGAAGCCTTCTCATTTGACCTTTTCCACCTGGAGTTTTGGCGGAGAATAGTCTGGTAACAGCTGAGAGAGTTTGGGCCGAGGTGCGAGAGCTGGGGTGGCGCTCCCGTCCCCTGTCATGCCATGTGTCCCCAGAGTGGTGGCTTCCCGCGCCCTGTGCCCTCCTGAGACGGAGCCCTTCCTGCCGCGCTGTGGTGCAGCTTGTCCTGAGACAGCGGGCGCGGCTGCGGGCTGAGCGACGTGCAGGGCTCGGTGCCTGTCGGCCCCCCGAGGTGCACCTGCTGTGAGACCGGTGCCTGCGGCTGCGTTTGACCTGGTTTCCAGGTGCCGTGTTTTCCCGGTCGGGGACAGGTTTAAGGGGGCGGGGGAGGTGGGTGCAGCTTCCCTGTGTGTGTGGTGGTGGAGACTCCTAGTGGGTTCCTGTGGGACATTTCATTGGCATTAAAGCCTTTACAAGTGTGTGTTCCAAACGATTATAAACACGGAGTGTACATTCTGTATGCAGTCTTCCTCAAGCTGAAACTCCGTGTAGCTGCATTTCTGCATGTTCAGACTTTTTCAGGAAGACAGACCAGCTAGCTGTTTTTCTCATTCATGGGCCACCTAGCACAGTTCGGGGTAAAAACGCCACTCCTCTGGAGAGCGGCACAGCGGCAGTGGCCTCGTCTGGGGCGGTGGCTGTGGCCCAGGCACCGTCCCTGGGCCCTGCAGCCTCCTTGGGCTCGCTGCAGCCGCGCCAGGGGCGGTAGCCTGCGCACACTCGGTTCCCAGGCGGAGAGCGGCCCTGCGAGGTCAGGCGCTTCCACTCGGCTCCCGTGGCAAGGCCGTGGGCTGGGCCTCAGGTCTGAGTCGCGTGCCAGGAAGGCTCTGTCCCGGCCGCCCCACCAGCACGCCTGTCCCCGCCCAGCCAGCCAGGTGCTGTGGACTGAGTGGCCGCAAACTCGGACGCAGGACGGCGTCGTTCTGCAGGGCCACCCCGCCCCCCTACCCCAGGCTGCAGTCCACCCTCCCCGAAAGTGAAGAGTGTGCCCTTCCTGTCGTGAGGAGCTCGGAGCAGGCCAGGGAGATGCCTCTCACCTGCGATCGGGCCTGACTGAGCAGTTTGCTTCCTCTAAAGCCTGCGGTCCCACTGCAGCCCGGACACAGCAACCCCGACCCCCACCGCCCACCCCGGCAGAGGCCGCCTCCCCGGGAACCCAGTGCACGCAGCCCCCGCCCGGGGCTGCCAGCTGGCTGGGCCGGCTCTGACCTCCTGCACCCCGGCTCTGCGCCAAAGGGCGCCCCTGGGTCAGGGTGGTGCTCAGGGCCGGGCCGTCTCCCCACCGCCCCCGCTGGCCTGGCACTGCCGACAGCTGCCCAGGTGGCTGCACCAGGGCCTCTGGCTTCATGCTTGCTCCTTCCTCCTCTCGGCCCATCCCCACCGAGGCAGGTGCCGGCTGAAACGGAGACAACACCGGTTGGTTCAGAGGGAGTGTTTTGGAGTCCGTGCTCTTGGTGACCAGCACACTGCAGTGCAGGGAGGAGGAGCGTGCCCTCTGCCCTCTCAGGGTCCTGGTGGGGCCTGCAGATTAACCAGACAAAAGACAGACTGACAGGGGAGAAGTCACACGAGTGTCAGCAGTGGCAACATTTCTGTGTGCATCGGGGCCCACAAAGAGTCGAAACCCGGGGGTTCAGGGCTCCTGGGGTCAGCGGCCTGGACCGCCCTCCACCCTGCCGGCCTTTCACCGGGGGCCCGCCGGGCGGCACGAGCGGTGCAGCGCACCCACGGTCCCTGCCGGAACAGTGTCCGTGACTCGGCGTCAGGAACCGCCTCCTGTGTTCTCACCGGGCCCACCGGTCCTTGTGTCTCATCACACACGTGTGCGACACGACACTGGGTGACCCTCCGCCGGCCCTACCCCCGACCCCTTTGGCCTCACGGAGCAGCAGTTTGTGTGGAACGTCACGGGGGCGGGGGCGGCGAGCCCGCGGGGCCGTGTGGGCTCAGACAACAAGCTGCCGAGGCAGAAGAGGGGCCCGTGGAGCTTGGGGGGGGCTCGAGGCACAGAAAACGTGCCCTCGGGGGGATGGGGGGAGGAGCGGGCCCTCGGGGGGATGGGGGGCTCCAGGCCGGAATCCAGAAAGAGCCGCCCGTCCCTCCCTGCTGACGGCGTGCCGACCGTGCTCTGAGACCCCCGAGAACAGTCCGAGGTTTGGTGATCGTGGTCGGAAATAACCATGACGTCGCGTGTTTGTCAGTTTTTTACCTTCTCCTGCTTACTGTGTTACAGGAGTGCATGCTTTAAAACACCAAAGTAATGCTTCTTTTTGTTTTATCTTTTAGATATTGCTATATGGAGATTTGCCAAAAAATAAAGAAAATATAATATATTTAGCAAATCATCAATGCACAGGTTTGTATTTCATTTGTGTGAAACTTAGGTTTTTCTAGAGAAAATATGTGGGCATTCAAAGTAATGCTCTTATATATTTACATGAAAAACTGCTATTGTTTAAACATGAATTTTTAATGCCGATGTTACACGTGACCTTGTGTTTCTGTGATCTTTACTATGAATTTTCCTATTCTTACCTTTTTCCTCTGATGGGTGTAAATAAGCTGTTTTCTTCCCTTTTTCTACGTGTTTGAATAGTTCCTCAAAGAGCCTGTTCTTCCTTTTGTCCGTTATGTCCCTGGGGGTGGGGCCGGGCCCCTCCGCGGTACACTCGGTCGTTCTGATCGGAGCTGCGGAAGGTCCGCGCGACCTGTGAGTGGCCGGCCCAGCCCAGCGCTGGTTTCCAGCGTCTGTCTGCGGTTCCTTCCGCCTCCTCAGATGCTCTGGTGTAATTGCAGCTCATTGTTCTGCCAGAAGCATGGCAGAGGGCTTCCGTCCCCCATAAAGTGCAGCGTATGCTGCAAACCAGGTCAAGGCACTTCTTAAACTGCTTCTGCTGCGGAGTAGTCACAGACTCGCAGGACCGTGCAAATACAGCCTTCCGTGCCCCCTCCCCCGTCCCCCCCCCCCGGGGGCCGGAACCCGGACGTTCACCCTGGCTGCAGTGCCTTCTGGCTTCACAGATAATTCGGTTCAAAGTGACTCCCACCTCGTGTTTTCCACCTGGGACCGCTTTCGATGCACACTCCCTGAATTCCATTTTTACTCAAAAGTTGTAGCACCCAGAGGCCGGAAGCGGAGACGACCTGAGCACCCTGACCGGTGTGACTCAGTGGGTTGGGCGCCGTCCCGCAAAGCGGAAGGTCACTGGTTTGATTCCCGGTCGGGGCCATGCCTGGGTTTCGGGCTCGGTCCCCGTGCAGGGTGTGTGCCGGAGGCAACCGATGGACGTTTCTCTCCCTCCCTCCCCCACTCTCCAGAAATAAACAAGTCAAGTCTTCAAGTATCAACGAGGACATGAAAGCGCCCTGAGCAGTGGCGTTGCCTGGATGGAAGCCGCGGAAGCCCGTGGCCGCCGTCGGCCTCCTCCCGTCCACTGCGCTGCTTCCTGACGTGGTTGCTCTTGTTTCTGCCTAGACCCTAAACACGGCAGAGAAAGTGGAAGACGTGCAAGTGCGTCTTTCCCAGCTCAGCGCGTCGGTGACCACGTTCAGTTTTACGGGGCAGGAGCCAGGGCCGCCGGGCGTGGACAGGAGGGCCGCTGGGTCGGCGTCCTGCGGCCCGTGTCAGCCTGGCCGGCTCGGGGGCTTGCAGCTCACCACCACCCCCGGCTGCGGCAGACCAGCCAGCTCTCGGGCCCGTGTCCGCCTCCAGCTCGGCCCGGACAGTGGGCCCACTGCTCGCTGTGCCCTGACCGTCCCTCCGGACACGCCTGGGCTTCGTGCTGCTCGCCAGGCCCGCCCTTCCCGGCCTGTTGCTGGGGCGTGTTTCCACCAGGGCAGACCCGGCTCCGCAGGGCCCGGACTCCCTTCGTGTGAGCTTGCTTTCTGTGTAGCAGGGTTCTCTCTTAAATAAATCCCTCATTCCGGGGCTCGGGGGAGACACGGCTCTGTTCGGAGGGCCGTGGCAGCCATGTGGGCGGAGGGCCGGTCCTCCCGATCGCCCTGGTGGGGGGCGGTCAGCTGCTGGTGGTGTGCTTACCGCACGCTGGCCCCCGCACACCTCACTTCCTAGAGAGGACTCCTGGGAGGGGTCGGGAGGAGGGCAGACCTTTAACATGCTCCTCCCGAGACTGGGGCCCAGAGAACTGGCCGGAGGAAGTCTTGCCCCACATCCCATCCCACATCCCGCTGCAGAGCGCCGGCCAGCCCTGACCTCGGCCTCTCCGAGGCTGCCCTTCTGGGGCCAGGGCTGTAGCCTCAGGGGTCAGGGCTGAGGGGTGCATGTTAAATGCCTTTAAAACCCATGGCCTAGGAGCACACCTAGGGAGTGACATTCAGTTGCTTGAGGATCGCAGGCCTCCTGCGGATACAGGGTGGGGCAAAAGTAGGTTTACAGTTCGAGCGTGCAAAACACAGAGTCTCTTCTCGTGCTGTTACTTACTGATGGTTGGTTTCCCGTACATACAACGGTCAGCCTGCCTGTGCCCCCCCCTCCACCCCGCCCCCATAGGATAGATTTGGAGCCTTTTCCCAGAAACAGGGAGGTTAGGGGCCCAGACAAGCTGTCCCTCGGCTTTGGGCTCCAGAGGGCCCCAAGCTTTGCTGTGGGCTTGGGTCGCTCGCTGGCCGTCGAGTCCAGGGCCCTTTCCAAATCCCTCTGGAGGTGTCCTCCGTCACCGCCGAGTGTCGGACGCTGCGATCAGCAGAAGGGGCATTTCGAGGGCCGCAGTGCAGCTCAGACGTCCTGGTGTGCCCTCCTCTGGGCCAGCCGGAGCCCGCGCCTCCTCTGGCCCGACCACCGCCCCGAGAGCTGGCCTGCCGCTGCGTTCTCCCCGCCCTCGTTTCCGCGCCGCTGTCCTTGCTGCTTCTGCACGTGTACTCCTTGCCGCCTTGTGTCTCTGCGGAGTCAACCGGGGCGGCGGCTCTGAGTCCTTCCTCTCGGCCTCCTGGGACCTCCTGCCCTGGCCTCCAGTTCCCTCATTAGTCCCGTGAAATGCTCCTCCTGGTTTAGGGGTCATCTTTCTTGACTGACAGCCTGTGTGGTGCGTAGATTGTCATGCAGAGGCATGGGCTCTGGGGTCAGAGAGGCCCTGGTTTATGTTCTGTTCTGCAACAGGCTGTGTGATAGTGGGCAGATTCCTTAACCTCTCTGAGCCCTCCTGGTAGGGTGTGAGTGATATCTCCTGATGAGGAGGAGTTTCGGGCAGCTGGCATAGCTGGCCCGCAGCCTCACCGAGCACCAGAGCGCATGGGTCCGTGCCAGGCCAGAGCTCCCTGCGCGGTCTCCAGACTCCGCAGCGCCCCTGGGAATTTGGAACTCGTTACATTGTAACGTGGGCCGGGAAAGCTGGTCTTCCTTGCTTCCTTTCTTGCTCCCTTGCCTCTCGGCCTTCTCCTCCTGTCTTCCCAGTTAAGCAAGTAGTGGCACTGCCCCGCAGGACCTGCAGGAAAGAATTCTTATGTGGCCACATTTCTGGGCATCTTAAACTGTGCCGGGGCACAGAGTGTAAATGTCACTGTGCAGGGAACACGTTACCGCCTCAGCTGTCAGGAACGCAGCTGCCTCGTCTCTTGTCTTGAAACCTCATTGAAAATAAACAGAAGAAGTGAAAAAGATATCGGAGTAGCAACAGTTGATGGCACGAAGCTTGTGTCTCTTGGCCTCTTAGGTTCTTAAATGTTTCCACTAAAATTGTTGAAAGACTAAGGGCATAATCCAGGACAGTTCGTTACAAACAGGACATGTGTTTAAAACGTTACACTTTCTCCTGAAGGCATTGGGAAGATGCATCCTAGGCTGGAGTATAACCATGCAGATTTTAATATAAAGATGCATTGTAGAAATGTCTCCAGACTTTAAAAGTGATCGTTGCAGGAAAAGATACCAACTCCTGTGTTCAGCCTGGAGACAGGCCCTGGTCCTCACGACTGGCTCAGATTGACGATGCACACCGGGCGCAGCTACCCCGGACTTGCATGCACACCTGGTTCCAGGACGTGTTGGGAAGGGAGGGTGCCCGGCAGTGCCGCCGGTGTGAGCGGGCGGGGAGGGGAGGGCACGGGACTGGCAGGGTGTCTGCAGGAAGCTCCATCCTTAGAGCAGTGACAGGTGGCAGCCCCCCGGCGGAGGTGCTCCCGATGGACACTGGGTGGGCCACTGGGCGGGCTCGCTGACCGCCGGGCGTCACCGCCGGCAGGGAGCTGTCATCGAATTTGTCTTGATAATCATCCTAATTCTTAAATCCTCATGGAAGAGTTCACTTGCAAATGGTTAAAAAGGTTAAAAAGACAATTGTAATACTCAATACAATATTTTCCCCAACGGATAACTTTTAGTGTTTAAATTGGCTGAATCTTCTCTGCACCTTTCTGTCGCAGTAGAGAGTGAATCATCCTGTACTTGTGGAAACCGCCCCCTTTGGTTAAAGCTTCCTTGTGATCCTTAAATTTCTCCGCTTTTATCTCATACGGGATGAATGAAACAAAACTCTCCGTTTGGTGTTTTTTAAGCATTTCCCCTCGAATTTACCTGGTACGGGTGTGGCCCTGTTCCTTTCACGCAGCCCCACCACTTGTTCCGAGGGGCCCGTCCTCCAGGTCACCCACGGGCTCAGGAAGAGTCTCCCTCGAGGTCTGCTGTCCTCACTCCCGCCCCTCCCAGGATCCGGGCCTTCCAGACCCTGCCCGCCCCCTCGCCCCTTCTGCCACTTCACCCCCCGCCCCGCCCTCCCTCTGTCCTCGGCACACTCTGCCCTCGGCCCGCTCTGCCCTCGGCACACTCTGCCCTCGGCCCGCTCTGCCCGCTCCTGGTTCCCGCCGAGGGCGAGTGCCCCGTTCGAGTTTCTGTGCAAGATCCGTCAACAGTTCGTTTCTTTCCGTGAGTCTTTGTTGGCAGTAAGCTCAGTCCCACCTTCTTCTGTTTGCTGTTCCCACCGTCGTGTCAGGAGCTGCCGAGTGTCCGGAGGCGCCTGCAGCCGGGGCCCTGTCTCTGCCTGGCATGGGGGGGCGGGCTGGGGCGGGTGCTGGGCCCTGCCCTGGGGCTGTCGGGGCGGGCCCTGGCCCTGGGTGCGCAGGCGGTGTGTCGCAGGGCTCACCGTCACTTGACGGTGCCTGTGACCAACGTGCAGAATATTCACTCTGTCGTGTCCCCGGGGCTGGGGACCTGAGGAGCTTTACTCTGTGCACATGCTGCTTGTGGATCGGTGTGGTGGTCTGGAACCTTTGCATTTTGCTCGTAACACAAAAAGTCTCCCAAGAAATGCAAAAAAATAAAAAACAACAAAAAACCCCTAAACAACAACAACAAAACAAATGAAAAACCACAGAATTTTTATTTTTTAAGTGTGTTGATTTAAAGTCATTTAAAATTCCGATCATACTGTTTTCCGAGCGCATTTTTTGCTGAGCGTTGCAAGGAGACCGTTGTGTTTGAGCACCGGCCCGGCGCCCAGCGGCGGCGGCGCTGACGGCTCTGTCTTCGCAGTGGACTGGATCGTGGCGGACATCCTGGCGGTGCGGCAGGGCGCGCTGGGGCACGTGCGCTACGTGCTGAAGGACGGGCTGAAGTGGCTCCCCCTGTACGGCTGCTACTTCTCGCAGGTACACCCCTTCCTCGAGCTCTGCGCGCGAGCTCACAGAGCCGTGCGTGCCGGCCTCCCGTGCGCTTCACGCAGGTGCGTGAGCTGGAGGGGTTGCGTGTATGAGTTTAATAGCTTTTTCTATGTTGAAGTAATCTAGGATTTTTTAGTTTTGAGCAAATTTTACCTGTTGGTTTCTGGAGGGAGAAGCAGTGGGGGAGGGAACCCTGACTTGTTGCCCCTCTGACGGATGTGTCCGTCGGCCGGTTCTCGCACGTGCCCTGAGCGGGCTCGAGCCCACGCCCCGGCTGGCTGGGACGACGCTGCAGCCAGCTGGGCCGCCTGGCCGAGGCTGTTCCGGATTTTTACTGGTGTGTGTTTATATACACGTCTGGTTACCCGGATAGCTAAACTAAGTAGCTGAAACACAATTGTACAAAAATCAAACAAATGGGAAACCTTAACGGCACAGAATCTGATAGGCAGTTAGCCATCTGCCTTATGAAACCGCTGAGAGGCGTCGTTACTCCTGGGGACACAGCGAGCAGCTCCACGCGTGTGGCACTGAGCACGGGCACCAGGCACAGAGTCCGTGCTCCACGCGTGCCGTTTCCCAGAATGCCCCTCAGTACCACGCCGTGACCTTCAGGTCCCAGGACTCCGGGGAACGGGCTCCCGGACGCTCAGAAAGGGTCTGGGGCAAGCGCTCCAGGGGACACCACTGTGCCCCCCCCTCAGTCGTGCAGCCAGCTTCGAACTGTGAAGCGGGAGTGTGTGCTCAGAAAGGGCTTGCTAGCGCTTTTCTCGTCCTCTTCTGACGGAATGGCCTGACGTGTAACTTTTTAAGTACGAAGTATACAGTTCCTGTATGGGAGACACGCGTGTCAGTAGGACTTGAACAGCAGCTGGAGGAAGAAAGGCTCAAGTCACAGTGCGCTGGGGGCCGAGTCCCTCTGACAGTCCCCCTGCCCCGGACGGAGAGGCACCTGCGTCCCGGGCTGTGCTCCCGCACCTCTGTCCTCGCCTCGCGGCGGCCGCCCTCCCTCCGGTCTTCGCTCCCTGCATGCCCGCACATGTCTGTGTCCCGACCTCCTCCGACAGGGCACAGCCCCGCTGAACGAGGGCCCGTCTCAGGGGGCCCACCTTGGGACCGCAGGGAACCCAGACCCCTCCCTAGAGCCCCGCCCCCAACACTGCCACCTGGCACGGGGGCCTGTGGCCGGCCAGTGCCCAGGACACGACCTCGCGATCCGGCGCTCAGGGAGGAGCTGAGGACCGGGACGCGTCTGTGGCCGAGTTTTTATTTCAAAGCCGTGTTTTTAAGAAAGCACTTTGATTTTAACTGCCAACAAAAGTAAATGTTAGCGTGCTTTCTGATGCAGCGTGCAGTTTTATTTATGTTGAAACAAGAAACGAGGATTCTCAACTGACGTTCCCTAGATGCTGACATTTGACCGTGTTAGTGCAGTCTAACTCCCGCCGTGCGACTCTGTGTCTCGCTGTGGGCGTCCTGGTGGTGAGCGCTCTCCCTCTCTCCCGGCAGCACGGCGGGGTCTACGTCAGGAGGAGCGCCAGGTTCGACGAGAAGGAGATGAGGAAGAAGCTGCAGAGCTACACCCGCGCTGGCACCCCGGTGAGACCCTGCGCCCACCCGGCTGCTCACGTGCCAGCAGTCTCGGGCTTCCGTGAGAGCGTGAGGGCCGTTCTGAAAGCCCATCTCCCCAGGTGGGGCGGGCGGTGCCCGTGGGCACGGGTGGGTGAGGCTGCGGGTCCCCGGAAAGGCAGCTGCAGGCCCTGGGTCCCCGGCCGGCCGCGGTGCTGCTGGTGTGGGCCCGAAGCGGCGTGGCCGGGGGAGCGTCGGCGGCCTCGGCCTGTAAAGAGCGAGCAGGACTGCCCTGGTCACCTTGCCCCTTGGCCTGCGCAGGGCCTCGTGACCCGGTGTCTTCAGTGTCGGCGGGGGGGGAGGGGGGCGAGTGGGAGAAGCAGCCGTTTTCTGTCTCTGAGTGTGAGTTCAGACTGCTTGTGTCTATCGAGCTATTTGAAAGGCCAAAAACAGTTCCAGTATCTACAAGCAAAGACTCATTCAGTGTAGATATTATTCCACAGCACTTTGCTCCCGCCAAGGAATCTCGGGTTCTCTTAGAGGGATGCCGAGGTGCCCCCGCCGCCCCCCGCCTCGCTTGCTGGCGCCCCCCCCCCGTGGGCGGTTGTCCTGCCGCCCGGGACCTCGCCCCCCAGTGCACCCTCTTTGCTCTTCCTCCCGCACCCCCTCCCCGCCGTCCTCTCTGGTCGTCCTTTCCTCTCTCCACCCGCACCCAAGGAGGAGTCCTCCAGTCAGCTGACCGCGGGCCGCGGTGTTCGGTTTTTCCCTGCAGACCCGCTCAG
This sequence comes from Phyllostomus discolor, assembly GCF_004126475.2. Taxonomy (NCBI): domain Eukaryota; kingdom Metazoa; phylum Chordata; class Mammalia; order Chiroptera; family Phyllostomidae; genus Phyllostomus; species Phyllostomus discolor. Next base: position 92,734,190 of record NC_040913.2, on the reverse strand, counting down.
GCCGCCCGTCCGCCCGGCTGTCTGGTGCCCCGCCCTCTCTGAGGCGCTCGGCTTGCACATGCTCCGGCTCGTCGCCGGTGTCCTGGGCTCGGGGGCAAGGCGCTCTCAGCACTCTGTGTCCCACGGGGAAGCCGCCTGGCTTTTTTGTTTTTTGTGTTTTTTTAACTTGTTTTGATGCTTGGAATAATTTTAGATTTACAAAACCCAAGTGAAAAAGTTGCTGTGGAAAGGAGAGAGCATCCGTGAAGCACACACCCTGTGCGGTGTTAATTCCCACAGTGTGTGAGGGACTCATCGACTCGCCCGCAAGAAAGCAAACCGAGCAGAAACGGGCAAAGACCGTGAATAGGCCTTTCCCGGAGAAGCCCTGCGGAGGGCCAGCAGGTACCTGAATAGGTGCCCCGCCTCCTTGTTGTCAGGGAGGTGCCGGCCACGAGCATGGTCATGTGTCCCCTTACGCCTGCTGGAAGGGCTGTCACCACACAGTCAGAAGATCACAGGTGTTGGAGAGGATGTGGAGCGAAGGGAAACCCTAGATACTCTCGGTGGGAATGCAGACTGGTGTCGTCATACGGAAAACAGAATGCAGGGACCTCGGAAGATTAAAACTAGAACCACCTGCCATGTGCTTCAGCAGTTGTGCTGCCGGGCGCGTGACGAGGTCTGTCCGGAAAAAGTCCAGCCATTGTTAATGTAACGAGAATGCTTTGCACGACATCCATGTCACCTGGCAGCCAAGCAGAGTGGACTGGAATGTGCATGTGTGAACAGTGACGACTTCACTGCACTAGTCAGTGGGGGTGATAGACACTGGTGAGTGAGCATGTGTACTGTGTGGCCGTCGCATTCAAAATGACTGAGCAAGTAGAGCAATGAATCTGCATCAAATTTTGTGTTGGGCTTCAACATTCCTCTGTGGAAACTACTCAGATGATTCAGAAGGCCACAGCTGTGGGCACCTGGTGACTGGCAGCATCATCATGACAACGCACCTTCTCACGCATCACGTCTCGTGCAGAGTTTTTTGACAAAACATCAAATCACCCAGGTGGCTCAGCCCCCTACAGCCCAGATTTGGTGCCCTGAGACTTCTGGCTTTTCCCTAAACTAAAATCACCTTTGAAAGGGAAGGGATTTCAGACCCTTGCTGACATTCAAGAAAATACAGCAGGGCAGCTGATGGCGATTGGGAGAACTGTGTGAGGTCCCAAGGTGCCTACTGTGAAGGGGACTGAGGCATCCTTGTCCTGTGGACAGTGTTTCTTGTGTCTTCTTCCATAAATGTCTCTATTTTCCATACTACGTGGCTGGGCACCTTCTGGACAGACCTTGTATTTACACACCCCCACACACACGCACACAGTTTTGAAGAGGTACCTGAATCCCTTTGCTCACTGCAGTAACGTTCCCAGCGAGCAAGAGAATGGGAACGCCCTAAGTGTGTCCCTCAGTAGACGAGTGGATGAAGAATGTGGTCTGTATATGTACAGCGGAGACTTTTTCAGTCTCAGAAAGGAAGGAAGTCCTGTCATTTGTGACAGCATAGCGCAGGAGACCTCTTTGTTTCCTGACGTGGCGTTAGTGCGGTGACGGTGTGCGGTAGGCCGCGGGCAGTTGCAGTGCAGAGTCTGACGCGTCCTGCTCTCGGCGCACGCCCGTGGAGGCGTCCACACGGTCGGGGAGGGGCACGTGTCGGTCACCCCGGAGTCTGCCTGTGTGCACCGTGCACCTGCGCTGCTGCAGGGGGTCCCTGGCTGCTCTCCGAGTCACAGATCAGCGTGTGCTTTCCAGAACGCCACACGCGTGGGGTCACACCGTTGGTGATGTTGGAGGGGGGGCGGTCGGCCTCTTCCACCCAGCCTGGTGACTGGGAGAGTCCCCCGTGCCGTGGTGTGGGCCCATTGATGTCCTTGTTTGTCTTCCCCGCGAAGGAGCGCGGTGCCGTGTGGGTGCCGCGGCTGTTCTCGGCGCGGGGCTGCCAGTGTCCCGGCTGCCGGGGAGTCAGTGACGCGCCTCTTGACGCGCCTCTTCACGCTCCCAGCCGTGTCTCCACCGAAGGTTTTCGTTTTCCTCGAGTCAGACTCACGGGATTCTCACACAATTTCCTGGTGTAGCACCCTTGACAAACTCAAGGGTAGAAGGTTCTCTCCCGTTTCCTGTTGGAAGTTTTGTAGGGTTAGTTTCACATTCAGGTCTGTCATCCACGTTGAGTTAATTTTGTATGTTGTGCGTTTGAAAAGGTTTGATGAAAGTCTTATTTTGTCTGTTGGCCGCCAGAGACCTTCGTGTAGCTTGTGTGACTCAGGCCTAACACTGGGAGGTTTTCACGGTTCGGTGTCACCGCTTCTGTTGTGCCTTTCCCGGGAGATGCGCGCAGTAGCTCGCACTGACTGGTTACGTAGTGACCGCCCAGTCGGACGCTCTCACGGAGCGGCTTGTAAGTCAGGCCACTGGGAACGCGTCACAGCCCTGGCCGGTGCGGCTTGCTTGGTCGGACCGTCGTCCCAGACACTGAAGCGTCTCGGGGTCGATTCCCCGTCAGGGCACATACCCAGGCTGTGGGTTCGGTCCCCAGTCGGGGCTTGTGTGGCCAGGCAGCCGATCAACCTCTCTCTCCCTCTCCCTCTCATTCCCTCTCCCTCTCCCCCGCTGCTTCCTCTCTCTCTAAAAGCAGTGGAAAATGTCCTCAGGTGAGGATTAAAAAAGACGCATCATGGAAGCTCTGTAACACCGTACTGTGTGACTGTTGAAATGTGAGCCCTTACTGCCTTTTATGTTGTGGAGACTGCCATGTTTATACATGGTTTTCCTCAAATGACATGTGCTTAGGGACACAACTGTCTGAAATCTGCACCTTTCTAAAAGTCATTTTGCAGAACTTAGCAGAGGGGAGCTCTTGTCCTGATTAATCGAGGCTTCGTGCGAGTCAGCGTCTCATGGCCACACGCTCGCTGAGTGAGCGCTAGCACGCGGGTAGGAACGGTGGGTTCTTCCTGGCGGGCCTACCAGCGAGCGTCCGACTGTGTTCCACATACAGTCTGTCTTACGCTTATCTGAATTTTGGCATTTTGGGGGTTCTCCTTGAAGTGAAGCTCACACGTAAGTGAAAACGCAATTTTCCTTCCACAGGAAATACCCTCTTAGCGTCTGCAGGGCTGACGGGGGCACGCCGACCGCAGAAAAGTAACGCGAACCTGCTTTGTGCCCGCAGATGTACCTCGTGATTTTCCCGGAGGGGACGCGGTACAACCCGGAGCTGACGAAGGTCATCTCGGCCAGCCAGGCGTTCGCGGCTCAGCAAGGTGGGTGGGGCGTGTCCGTGTCTGGAAAAGCCATTCGCCACGGCGGTGACGACGGAGGTCCTAGTTCCCGGAGGAGAGACTTGGGTCTGACAGCACCTGCAGCGGACGAGCGAGCGTGCTCTCTCCTTGGGCGGGCGGGTGTGCCCTCCCAGGAGGTGCACGGTCTTCTCGTCAGTCCACACGCGTGTGGTCACGTGTGTCTGGGAGGCCAGGCTGGGCGGCTCCCGCGGCCACGTGCTGGCACCGGGGACGGGGTGAGCCCTCCCCCACGCAGGGTGCGCAGATGCGCCCTTGTGTGCGGTGCGGGCTCTGCGGCCGGGGCGGGGGTGGGGCTGTTGGCGGCAGACCGAGGGCCACCCCGGCACCGACCGGCCGCCTGGTTTTAAGCCACCGAAGGCTGCGAAGCTCCAGCTTCCTCGTCCCTTGAAAGCACATGTGCCTCATGGGGGCGTGGCAGCCCGTGCGAGGGCTCGTGTGTCGAAGATGGGGGTGCTTCTCTCGGGGCACACCGCACAGAACTGGCTCCTGGTCGGGCTGTGCCAGCGCCGGGGTGCTGTGTCCGCTGTCACCCAGTGGGCCATCCCGCCCACGTGCGGCCGGCTGTGGTCAGAGCGCGGCGGGGCGTAGGAGGCACCGGCTCTTCATTCCACTCATTTCAGTTAGTGCGCTGGGGGCTGCGCCGCCCGAGCTGCCCTCTGTCCCGGGAGGTCAGCGGTACGCTGTCCTTTCCCTGCCCTCGGGTGGGGCCGGGCCGGCTCCAGGGGCAGCTGGGAGAGGGCGTGCGTGGACGCCGCGGCCCAGGACTGGCCTGCACCCCCTTCTGGGTGGGAAGGGAGGCCGAGCTGCGTTTCCTTACTCGCTGCCGTTTCACAGCCGGTTCCGTCTCGTCAGCCGAGGGGTCTGCTTCACCTCCTGCCGGTTTGTAAAAGTCCACGGCGATGCTCCCGTGTGCTTTCAAACAAGTGCTTTTACGTAAAGCTTGAAGCAGTATAGGTACAATACAGTCGCCAACATAGTTGATTAGTGATTGGTCTGTCACTTTTCTGAGCTGTGGATCCTTCTCACAGTCGCCAGACGGGGAAGAAGGACCCGTCTGGTGGATGTAACGGGGTCAGGCTGAGCCCCATGCGCCCTGAGCAGCCTGAGTTTAGAGGTGCTCGCCCCTCCGACGGAGGTGAGTCGTGTGATCGGCAGGTTAGGCGGGTCCAAGTTGTGTGTTTCCACCGGAACCTATGGATTGGTATCTGTTGGTAAACCTTCACTTGACACTCACGTTTCAAGAAAAAGAAGAGAAAAATAGCAGTTCCATGCCCATCAGAGAGCCAGAGGAAGAGCCCCCCTCCCCACCCCCCCCCAGGACGCTCACGCACCCTCCCACCCCTCCGACCCCTTCCCCCTCTCCCGGGTGCACCGAGTGTCTCCTCGGAGCCAGTCTCCCGTGGGCTGGGGGGGGTCCCTTTCAGCACTTCACTCTCAGGGCCTGCTAAGGGCCGGGGAGCGGGTCGTGTCCTGGTCTTCCTCCGGGGCCTGTCCGAGGGGCCCTGGTGGTTTTCCGCCGCAGCAGCCGGCGAGGCCCCGGCCTTTCTGATCCCTCATGTCAGGAAACAGGGCCGTCCTGTCTCCTCCGTGACCGCAAGCCAGATACCCGGGACTGCTGGGCTTCGAGCAAACCAGCGGTTTTTCTCAGCATCTGGGGTCTAGCCCTCGTGTGGCCTGGCGTCCCCAGAGCCCCCAGGTGAGTGGGCGAGCCTGAGCCTCTGCCCGCAGAAGCGACCCAATGCGCGACCCGAGGCACTCCCTGGCTCTGCCCCCGCACTCCGCCCCCTCCCGGTGCCGGACCCCAGGGTCCCTCCGGTCCCTCCATGTGTGTCTGCCCCCGGGACCCATCCCGGCAGCTCCAGCATCCTCTTCTTCCTGAAGCTTCCACCCACGGGACAGGCAGGGTCGGAACCGCCTGGCAGAAGGACGGCTGCTTTCACCCTCCAGGGCGTCACCAGCGCCCTCTGCGTCCCGCCCTGCGGGCTCGCTCTCTCCCGGAGCAGGGCGCAGGGCTGGGTCCAGACGTCTCCCGGAGGACACTGCTCAGGGCTGCCACGGCTCCAGGGGGGTGGGGGGCTCAGTCACTGCCCACAAAGCCTCCCCACCCTGTCCCCCCCTTCCAGACCTTGACTGTCACCCGTTTTTAGCAGAACGTTCTTGCTTTTTGTCTTCTCGCTGACTTCCTCAGCGCCTGCTAGTGGGCTGCTCCTACCGAACACCGCAGGGTGGGCCTGTCCTGCGGGGCTTGGGTGCTAACGGTGTGGGCGCCCCTCACAGTGCTGCGGGCCGGCCACTAAGACCCAACACCGCTGAAGAAGCGGTGTGCTCTGGGAGCCACGAAGGGAGCACCAGCTCCTTCAGTGACGGGTGTCTCCCCGCCGGCAGGCACGCTGTGTGGACTTCGGGCACGAGTCCACGAGTGGACGGAGCGGCCGCTGCTGGGGGACTGGGTCGGACGTGCGGTGTGGGAACGCCCACGGTTCTCACGCCACTCCGCATGTCAGAGATTCCTGCGCGGAGGGTCCCAGCCCGGATTGCCCCTCCGTACGCAGCCGGTCCTCCCCGGGGACGGGGACAGGGACGGGGAGGGGCGGCCCAGGCCAGCTGGCTTTCTCAAGAGCATTTCCGTGTCGCTTCCTCGGACAGCGCTCTCGGGTGACCCCGGGGACAGTCCGCCGGGAAGAGGGGGAGAGGGCGCCTCGGGGGACGGGGAGGCGGAGCAGATCCTCAGCCCTGGTGGGAGCGCGGGCGAGTGGGTGGTGGGCGGTTCAAGTGCCGTGTTCTCTCAGGTAAAGACTTCTAAAAAGAAGCTTTTATAAAAACGTGTGCACACACCATGTCACCTGTTCCCCAGAGAAGTAAAGCCGTGGGGCGCGCACGGCCGGGGTGTCGGGGTGAGGAAAGTTCTGGAGTTCCACGTGGTGATGGCTGCACGGGTCTCTGAATGTACTAAACCCCCACTGCGTTGTGCACGTTGAAATTGCAGATTTTATGTATGTGAATTGGATCTCGGTTTTTTAAAGAAACACGCCACTGAGCTGGATTTGGGGGTTTGCCCCGAGAGGCTCAGGCCAGCAGTTCACGCGGTGCACTCCGCCCCTCCCCCACAGCGAGCGGCGCTGGGGCCGTGGGTCGGAATACAGAGTGCAGTGGGACCGGGGGTCGCGGGCTCGGAGGCGAGCGGGGCAGTGCGGCCCTGGTCGGGTTCTCGGGGCTGGAGGGTCTCCGGGAGGGTCGGGAGCTTCGGGAGGCCGCGTTCCCACCACACCCTGCGCCCTGCAGTGCCTCCTACCGGCGGGCGGGCGGGCGGGCGACGCGCGGCCACGTGGGGGCGCTCCTGCCCTCCGAGTCCCAGAGGCCTAAGGACGGGCGTGGACAGCCGTGGACAGGCACGGACACCCTCCGCGGGGTCCGCACAGGCGGGGAGGAGCAGCGCACGGTCGCCCCACGCCAGACCCCCTCTCTTCCAGGCCTGGCGGTGCTGCAGCACGTGCTGACGCCGCGCGTGAAGGCCACCCACGTTGCCTTTGACTCCATGAAGGACTACTTAGACGCGGTGTATGATGTGACGGTGGCTTTCGAAGGGACGGTGGATGGGAAAGGGCAGCGGAAGGAAGCTCCGTCCATGGTCGGTAAGTCCTGCGTCCTCGGCCGGGACTGCGTCATTCGGTCTGCCAGCCGCCGCACGGGCGCCGCCGCCCTGCCTGTGCCGGCCGTCTCCCCCCAGGGGCACCCCGGCGCGTCTTCTGGTGCTCCCTACTCGTCTTCGAGTTCGCGTCTCATTGCCCTTGCTGAGGGGGTGTTTCTGGGCTGCCGTCTCAGTCCTTCCCTTCGGAGGGTGGGGCCCCGGTGCTGGCCGAGCCGGCGCCCTGCCCCGGGCTGTCTGCTGGGTTCACGCGGCAGACCGAGGCGCCCCACGCTCCCCTTCGGCTGGACACCCAGACCGCCGGTCACCGCCTGTGCTTCCACTGCTTTTGCTAAGGGCGCTGCACCTTTTCATTTTTAATCATCTCTTTGCTTCAGTTTCATTGTTACTTTATATAACTGTGAATTCTAAAATTAAAAACATGACATATTTTTATTTTTTGTTAGAATTCCTCTGCAAAGAATGTCCAAAAATCCACATTCACATTGACCGCATAGACAAGAAGGACGTCCCGGAGGAACAAGTGTACATGAGAAGGTGGCTTCACGAGCGCTTTGAAATAAAGGACAAGTGAGTATCGGCAGTGTCGCGGGGCGGCAGTGCCGCTCCGGGTCTGGAGTCTCTGTGCCCTGAGCCCCCAGGCGCAGGTGCGGCGTGGCCTTGAGTGCGCCCTCCGTGACTCGGGGTCGGGCTGCTCCGCTGCGCTGGCGCAGGAGCCCTCGCCGCCCTGCGTCCCGTAAAGGAGCTCGTTGGGGCTGCCACCCCCGCCCCCCCCCCGCCCTGTTTTCACACTCAGTCTCCCCGAAGCGACACTCTGGGTGAGACACCACGTGTAACTGAGACAGACCAGGCACGGCACGATGCCCCAGCCTGCCGCCCCAGCCCCAGTGCAGTGGCGGGGCTGCTGGCACCGGCTGTCCGGCCGAGGGGGCGCACTGTGTCCCTGTGTGCGTACGTGGGACGGGACGCCGCATGCTGTTGAAAGGAGGGTGGGGCAGGCGTGTTCAGTGGCCCTTGGGTGAGGCCCGGCTGGAAGAGGCCAAGCAGGGCGTGCGTGCCACTGACCCAAGAGGCCGCCGGTGACCTGGGTGAAGTGTACGTGCATCTATCTCTCAGGTTCCACGCACGTTTCTGCAGGCAGGGAACTTCCTCTCCTTCTTAGGAAGATGGGAGTGGGCCTTGGGCTCCGACCGTTCCGTGGGGGCTGCAGGACACGTGTGTGCTCCTGCCGGTCCTGCCGTCCCTGCGGGCTCTGTCCTGTCTGACGCTGTACACATCTCTGCTTCCGTTTTCTGTTTGGGAAGAAGGGGCCCCTGCACTGCAGTCATAGAGGCCACCGTTTCACAGAGGCCACATTGGAAAGTGTGCTTTTTTAAAAAACAGTTTCAAAATTATGTTGATGTTCAGAAACTTTCCCCGGGGACTTTAACCTCCTCCTCATGCACGCCTTCTCAGAGGGCTGCACCTTCCCAGGGGGCTGCGGCTTCCCAGGGGCTGTGGCTTCCCAGGGGGCTGCGGCTCTTCCTCCCTTCCTCACTGCATTCCTGGAGAGTGTTTTCTGCCTGCAAGTGACTGAGAGCACGCCGACCCCAGTGTATGAAACTAGACGGTTCACAGACAAGTCGGTAGATTTCTGTATTTTACTGACAGTTGTACATGACTTGATTTATTAAACCAACAGTGCCACGCACTTTGGTTATGGGAAAAATTTTAAAAGTAAGATCGCTATGTTTTGACATGAAAATCTGTTCTCAGAAAAAAAAAGCCTGAACAATATGTTTAATACCCAATATATTTTGTTACAAGTATTTGTACATATTTAGGATGAGTCTGGAATTTTAAAACCGTCGATATTGCTAGGGAAAGATTTATAAGGCAGAAAAAGGACTTTTTGTTTTTGTACCTTTGTGTTCGAGATCGTTATATGGAATGTGTTGTGCTATTAAAACTTTACCTTTTTAAAACGAGATGGGGAACGAATGAACTTTTCCTCTCGGGGCTCAGGCTCCTGTGCTGGGCGCACTGCTGACCTATCCCTGCCTTCTGGGGTGGGGTGGGGGCAGGTGGGAGAAGGGGAGGGGCTCCCCACCCAGCTGTGGGTCCGGTCACGGGCAAACGTCACAGAAGCTTCCCCCCCCCCCCCCAACGGCTGGTGGTGTAGCGTGTGTGCCACTCGCTGGCCGCACCGGAGGCCTGTCAGACGCCTGTAGGCCCCGGGTGAACCTGGGCTCCGGCTGGTGCCTCCTCTTCTCTGTCTCTCAGGGCCCCGCGCCGCTTCCAGCGCGGGACACGGGGGAGGTGCCCGCTGGTGCCGGTCGGGTCACAGTGCCGAAGTACCTGGGGCCGGAACTCACAGCTGTCTGCATTCGGCCACAGGTTGCTCATCGAGTTCTATGACTCGCTGGACCCGGAGAGGAGGAACAAGTTTCCCGGGAAGAGTGTCCACTCGAAGCTGAGTCTCATGAAGACACTGCCGTCACTGCTGATCCTGAGTGGCCTGACCGCCGGCCTGCTGGTGACCGAGACGGGGCGCAGGCTGTATGTGAAGACCTGGGTCTACGGGACCCTCGTGGGCTGCTTGTGGGTCAGCATCAAGGCGTAGGACTGCCCCGGCCGCGGGCCATGCTCGCTGGTGGTCGTGGGCGGCCCCGCGTGCACACCCCGTGTCCGATTTGCCCAGACATGTGAATAAAGCCTTACTGATTGAACACGCGGTCAGAGCGAGTTTCTGACTTGACCGAGGCTGCAGGTGGTCCGGGCAGGCGTGCAGGGCCTCCAGCTCCAGCGCAGGGGCTGGCGGAGGGCACGGCGGAGGGCGTCCGTGCTGACGCGGCGCTGTCCGCCAGCCGGCGTTGGCGTCAGGGAACGGGCAGCCCGTGGCACCGCTGCGGCCGTGTGACTCCCTCAGCTACCCTCACGAGCGTTAATTTGCAGTCTGTCCCATGGCGTCTGTTATTTCCCGTTTTCTACAGCTTGACTGGTCCAAGCTCGTCACTGAAGTATTAAGTTTCTTACAGCTACGTAACATTTTGCTTCTTGCAAAAGTTCTCCAAGTCGGTGAAAGAAACTGTTTGAGCGCTGACGGGGCGGGAGGAAGGGCCGGGCCTGGCTGGAGGCGGGGCACTCTGGGGGCACGCGCCCCACGCGCCCATCTCCCCACTCTGTGTTTGCAAAGCCACTCCCGTCTCGAGTATTTATTGAAACAGCTGAATTTGCACACCCTGCACTCCATACAGAGGACTGATGTGTAAAATACGAGAATTGAGTGTGAGTTAAAATCGGGACCCTCCTTCTTGTAACAGAACTTGACATTGCCGGGCAGTTTGAAGACTGAGGCTAAACTCTCAGAACTCCCCAACAGCTGTGCCATACGTACTTGCAAACCTGGAGGTTTCCTTTTGTTTTTTTATCAAAGCAATCACTGTGTCCCTGCGCTGGACCTGGTCCCACCAAAGTTGGAGGTGAAGGGGCCTCTGAGCGTCTCCTGCATCCACGAGCACGTGCCTTCTTCCTGCCGCCCCTGGACCCGCGGGACTCCCAGCCCCAGCCCTCGGGGCAGGCGTGGGGCCGGGCCCTGTCCCTGGAAGGCGGGCGGTGTCAGCTGTGGAGAGGGCGCCTCGCTGGCTGCGGGGGAAGACGTGCATCCGTCTCCAACTTCGCCTCCTTCCGGCCAGTGGGGCTGGGGCGCGCTCCCTCAGCTCCGAGCGTGCAGCGTGCGCGGTGGGTGGGGGCCCACAGCTCACGGTGCCCCTCAGAGCCACGCCTGCGTTCCAGGCACCCAGCCGCACAGAGTTCAGCCCTGGAGTGGTGGGCCCCGTGCGTGCGTGCGGGAGGACTTCTTCCCCAGTGTGGTCCACCCGCGGTCTGTGCCGCTGATGGGCTTGGTCCCGGGCTGTGCGAGCCCTTGCTCGGGCTGAGTCACCGGAGAGCGGTCAGTGAGAGGAGCTGCGTCCACCCCACTCCCCAGGACCCGAGGGCGCCGTCTCGGGCAGCACCTCTGAAGACCGGGGTCGGGGGCACTGGCCTCTGTGTGTCGGCGTGTGCTCACGCTCACGCTTCCCGCACACGTCCCCACGGGGAGCACACGGCTGAGGGGCCTGGGGGGGGGGTCAGCAAGGCCTCAGAGGAGGGCCCTCCAGCCAGAGCGCAGCGGCCTCCCCCCCGGGAAGTGACGCTTAGGTCTGTCGTGTGTCTTCGTCACATGCGTTCTTTTAGGTCCCGAGGCTAGACCCTGCTTCCGATGAGGTCAAGATAAATGTCAGTTGTGTTCCTTTGACTAGAACGGATACGCTCTGGATTTAAATTTTAAGAAGCAATGCCATTAGAACTGTATTGATTATAACTGACTTCAAAAAGGCAAAGTAAACCGCATAAAATCACTTGAAAATCATGGTTTTTGTCGCTATACTTATATTCTTCTCACAAGGGGTCTTTAAAATATTTGTTAGTTGAAAAGTTTGTGTCAAAATATTTGGAAAATTAAAAGCTTCTTTTTAACGTGCATTGGTATCATTTGGATTATTTTCTGAAGTGAAGAGCCCCGTCTCTACTTGTAAATCTCCTCACGTAACATCGTTTAAGCTTTTGTTTGTTATCTTGGTTTACAGCTTAATGTTTAGTTTTTCTTTGTAAGAACGCCATAAATGTGCATGCTTTTATGTTTTTCAGAAAAGAGTGTGTTTAGATGAAAGTAAAAGAAAAAATAAAATCTGTCACTGTCTCTAGTGTGTGTGTGCCATTTAACACCCCGTGCCCCGAAACTCCCCGGCGGCCTTCCGTCACGGGAAGGGGGCTTTGTGGCCGGGCCCACGTTCTGAGCGGGTAAAACCGGAATACTGCTTCGAAGTGCTGAGCCAGTTTTTAAAAACACGCACGTGGCAATTCCCGGAATTGTGAAGCAGCGTTATCAGTTTGGCTGCCTGAGCCCGTCCCTGTTCTGGGTGTGACGCACGACAAGTGTGGGTTGCTCCATGACTCTTTGATCTGCGGGAGCTCTCGGGGGCACCGGTCAGCCCAGAACGTGGCCGCCCAGGGGTCCGTGGGGCCCTCGGGGCCTGCCCCCCGCCGTTCCCAGTGGCAGTGTTTGTGCGCTCCCGACCTCGGGATTCCTCTTCCGCTCCGCGTGGCGCCTTCCCAGCCCGAGGACGGGGGCTTCCTTCTCTCCCGTGCAGCGTCGCACGGCCTGTCGTGGCGTTTGCCCAGTGGGTCTGCGTCCACGGAGTGATCGAGTCGGATGGAGGGTTAAAAAATAAACGAAACGTACAGAAAGTCCGCCCGTGGAGCGTGGGCACCGCCGAGTGCCAGCCAGCTGGGCCGCGGGCTCGCCTCGGAGGAGTGGAGAGGGGCGGCCGCAGCAGTGTCCCCGTGTGGGGTTTCTGGAGGACCCAGCGGGGACCTGGGGGTAGGGGGGTGCTGGGGTCACCCCCCCCCCCCCCCGAGAATCGCCCCTGCCAGCCGTGTTCTGGCCCGTGTTCCCACAATCCTGCACCGTGCGGGTGGTGAGGACGCCTCTCCCCGGGGCCCCGGGTCCCTGGGACTCCACTGGGTCACTGGGCTCCCCGAAACTCCGTCTCACTGGTGCCTGTGGGTGTCTGTCACCTCGACCCCCTGACTGTGTTCGTGCTCACGCGTGGGCTCTGCGTGGCACCAGCGCTGGCTGGCGTGCAAACACCACACGTGTGTTGTAGGTGTTGGGGTGTGGGCCTAACCTGGCGTGTGACGCGTGAAATGGAACCCAGTGCACGGAGAGGCGGGGGCCAGGCCTGTGCGCTCTCCTGGTGAGCCCGTGTTCACGTCTCCGTGTCTGCGCCTGCGCCCCTGCCGCAGCCGCGGGGGAGGCTAGACCGGAAGTGACCCAGCGCCCAGGGTCCCTCCGCGCGTCCTCGCCGCCGGCACTTCCCGGCTCTGCGGCTGCTTCGCGGGCACCCTCCGGGGCTGCCGCCCCATTTCCCGACGCGTCTTGTTAGGGACCGCCAGCTCCAATCGAGCACAAAGCCAGCGAGGCGGTGTCCGCCGGCCTTGGCCTCGCGGCCGTGCAGAGCACAGAGGCGCTTAGTCTGCGGGTCGGGAGAGCTGGGTTGGGGCCCGGTGCCCCACACGGGGCGGTGGGCCCCTCCTGTCCGGGACCGCAGTCTGGCGGGGCGGGGGCTGGCGGCTTTGCCCCTTCCGGTCCGCTGCACGCCCCGCCCACACACGCACTCCGCGTTTCCCAGCGTCCTCCCCTCCCCCCACCACCCGACGCCTGGGGCCGCCTGCAGTCACGCCTTCCACCTGTCTCCCAGGGGCGTCTGCTCGAAGCTCGTTCCTCCCGCCACCATCAGCTTCCTCTCTTCACCCCCCTCCCGACAGCCCCTGACCCCCGAGCCCTGGCCACTGCCCCGGTCCCCGCGGGCCCCCTCCCGCACTCACATCCGCACGCTCGGCAGCGCCCGCAGACTGTGCGGTGAGTGTGCAGTGCGTTCCACGCTTTTAAAATCTAGTCCAAAAGAGAACGCAGACCGGTTCGTTCATCTCCGCACCGATGACATCTTGGGACGGTAACGGGGACCTACCTACGACGCTGAATAAGCGAGTGCCGTTCGCTGTCCCCGTTTGACCTGTGAAAAAGCAAAGGAAATGCAAGCTCGCGTGTGCGTCTGGCCGGGTGGCAAGGGCTGGTCCCCGGTCGTGGGGCGAAGGCGTGCGGTGACGGCTCTCGCAGCGCGCTCTCAGCTTGGAGGAACGTTGCGGTGGGCCAGGGGCGTTTCATTTGCCTGCAACCCCCCCCCCTTCTCTCTCTCTCTCTCTCTCTCTCTCTCTCTCTCTCTCTCGCCCCCCCCCCGCCCCTTTCTGGCACAGACCTGGTCTGCGAGAGGACCAGGGCGGGGCCTCGGCCCCCACTCTGCCCCGGGGGCACAGGGCGCAGCTGCATCCGCCCGCGGAGGCAGACCCGCTTCGTCCTCACGGAAGGAATCCGGTGCAGCGCCATCCACGGGCTTTCTCCATCAGTTGTTTCAGTTTCACAGTCCGGAGTCGGATTCTTTTAAAAAGCACATGGCTTTTCACAGCATCTATCAAACACGTGACAAGTCTCGGGGAAGTGACGACGCTGATGGAGTTCAGGACAGTCCCGCGCAGCCCGGGGGCCCAGTGTGATGTGGCGCGGCGGCCTGAAGCGCATCCACGCCGGTCTGGGCCTGCGGGGGGCGCCTCCTGCTGCCCTGCGGGGGCTGCTCGTGTCCAAGGGTTTCCAGGGTTTCCGGCGGCGAGCCTCGGGGCCTCGCTCGTTTGTCCAGCCTCATCATCCGGAGGCGAGTCCACCTGCGTCTCAGTCACCAGTAACACACGCCCCCACCTTCCCACGGGCGCCCCTCCCTCCGAGCGGGGTCGGGATTGGCACAGTCTTACAATCTGCAGATACGCAGTCCTCGGACAGCCCCCCCCCCCCCCCCCCATGTGAGTTTCTGGTTGACCCGAAGGAGCGCGCCCCGCTCCTGGTACAGGTGCTGCGATTCCGCGGAGGAATTTCAAAGCTGTTGGCTGCCATGTCCGCTGCGGACGGGAGACCGAGTTGTGGCGTCTCTCTCTCTGGTCCTGCTGTTCTCCCCGGGGGAACCACTGAGGACGAGCTGTGTCGGGAGACGGTGTGTTTGTTCGCAGTGGCCTCCGAGGGCACACGGACGCGCGCACGGCGGGAGAGTGACCTTGGCCGTGAGTCAGGGCCCGTTAACCCTAGAAGGAGGTGTGCAGAAGACAAGACAACCCCCCTGAGTTGTTCGCGGAGCACATCCCCCAGCAAGGAACCGTGGCCCTTCCGGACAGAACGGCCACTTGCATGTAAGATACATTTCCAAGTAGCTCAGCGCAGTGACCCCATCGGGACCCAGGAGAGCAGGCAACGCTGGAGGGGCATCAGGCACCCCTGGCTCACTTGAGAGGTACAGGAAGGGCCGTGAGGACAGAGGGCAACACCAAGATGCAGGTGTCACTGGGGAAGCCGTGGCTGGTGTGGCTCAGCAGATGGAGCGCCGGCCCGCCAGCCGTAAGGCCTGCTGCGCAGGGAGGCCGTGTGGACGAAGTGAGCTCACAGGCTGGGCGGGGGACGGGCTCGGAAACGTGGCCGCAGTTGTCACACGTCATGGCGGTGGAAGGTGCCACCGCGGGCTGGCCGCACGGCGTGAGGGTCAACGCCGAGCAGTGTGCTTGGCTCCGGCCGGCCGCAGAGGCTGCTGGGCGGTGTGGCCCCCTGCTGCAGAGGCGCAGCGGGGAGGGAGCCCGCCCGCCCACCCGGTGGAGGAGGAGATGCGTGGAATGCTGGGAAGCCAGTGCCCGGTGCAGCAGCCAGGAGTCTCCTCCTCCCAGAGTCGGGGGAGAGGGCAGGTGCGTTTCAGGGACGCCATCCTCCCGTCTCCGGGGGGCTCTGGCAGGGGGGCTCAGGACAGGGAGCCTCACCGCTGCCGGCTGCGCCCCAGGGGCAGGCTGAGGGGTCACAGCCCGGGCTGCAGGGGTCTCCTGCTGTCAGCAGGGCA
The DNA here is from genome assembly GCF_004126475.2 of Phyllostomus discolor. NCBI lineage: Eukaryota > Metazoa > Chordata > Mammalia > Chiroptera > Phyllostomidae > Phyllostomus > Phyllostomus discolor. Next base: position 92,718,696 of record NC_040913.2, on the reverse strand, counting down.
GAGTAGCTGGCTTGAGCCGGGGAGGGGGCTCCCCGCTGGCTGGCACTCCCCCAGCAGAGGCGTGAAGTGCCTGTGACCTGCCGGCCGGACTCCAAAGCCCTGGCTGTGCCCCCGAGGCCTCAGCGCCCCGTTCCTGAGGCCTCCGTCCGACCCCCAGGGTGGCAGGGGGTGAAAGGTAGCAGGGGCCGCAGGGGCCCCAGTGCTCTCCGGCGCACCCGCACCCCCATAAGAGAAGAGGAGGCCTCGTGAAGACACAGGAGGGAGCAGCCGCGTAGGTTTTCACGGCAAGCGTTCCTTTGACGCCCGTCTGCACGGCGCGGTGGGCGGCCGTGGGCAGCCGTGTCCCATGGACTTGGGCTCAGGCCCAGCCTGCGGATGGGAGGAGGGCCGGCGGGCGGGAACCCTGCGGCTGGACAGGTGCAGGGAGGTCCCCGGGTCCCTTTCCAGTATCCGAGTCCCTCTGCCGCCCCCTGGTGGCCGCTTCGTGCCAGAACTGTGCTTCGGAAGGAGGATGCACCTCCCGTCCCTGCACGGCACCCAGGGGCTCCCGGAGACTTCTGGAGCCCCAGGGAGGGCCTCCAGCCTCTCCTGTCCCCACCCCCACCCTGACTGAAGGATGGGCCCTGCAGGAGAACACACCAGCCCACCCGCCCGCTGCCCCCCACTCCTCGAGGGTCAGGGGCCTGGCCTGCTGCTTGGCCGCCTGTGTGTTGGGTGAGTGAGGTCCACGCCTCCCGGCCCTGTCCCCTCCCTGGGCCCCGCCCTTCCCCAAGTCACCCGGGGTGCCGGGAGCCGTTCCTCGGGTGCAGTGCTGCCACACCCCACTGCACCCCGATGGGGAGGTGAGCCGTGGGTGGGAGTCCTGTCACCTGTGTGCCCCACCCCCATGAAATATGTCGCCTCCATGCAGCTGAGGGGCGGCCCCCCCAAGGCCTGGTCACGGACGCCCACGGACAGGGCCCCGGGACGCCCCAGGGGCTGCACCACTGGGTCCTGGCGTGGGCGGGATGGTGACTTCCAGAGAAGGAGACCGAGGCCAGGGTGGGTAGGAGCCTGGCCGGGCATCTGCCCTCAGGGTCACTGAGGGTCATTGAGGGTCACTGGGGGTCGGGTCCCCTCACCGTGGCAGGGTGCCCACCTTCCCGAGCGGCCGAGACGGGGGCCAGTGGCTCCCAAGAAGAAGAGGACAGGGACCAGACAGGAGCGGCCTCTCCACCGTGTGGGGACCCCGGGGAGGAGGGTGTCCCCCGACTCAGGACTGCTGGTGCCTGTCTCGGAGTGCCAGCCTCCTGACCCCCCGGTGCCGTCTCGGAGCCCCGTGGCCGTTGACCCCATCAGGTGTGACCTCGGTGGGTGGTGGCATCTCCCCTGAGCAGGCGGCACTGGGGCAGAGCGGCCCCGCAGGTCTCCGTCCGGCAGCAGGAGGTCACGCGGGAGGGCCGGAGCGACCACGGGGTTTGCCCGCAAACTCGGGGTGCGTTTCCCTGTGAGGCCGAGGGAGGCGGAGAGGTGGCGTTTGGGGGCCGAGGACAGGCCTCTCCGTTCTGAGCGGAAGACCGTCCCGAGAGGGCGCTGTCCCAGCCAGGCCTCCCTGTTTTCCTGGGGCCGCGGCCCGCGGCGCAGACGGGCGGGGCGGCAGGGGATGTGACGTCACAGGGCGGCTGGGCCAGCTCGGCTGCGCCCCCTGCAGCCCGAAGTCCGGGCGGCGGGCGGAAGGACAGCGCCCGCAGGTGGAGGGACAATGGGGCGGCCGCTCCGCCCACCGGAGGCGAGCCCACGGCGGGGCCGACAGGTGGACGCCGGGCCTCATCCACACCCGGAGCACGTCGGGTGGGCGGAGGGGCTCCCGTGGGTGCAGGTGTCCGGGGCGGGGGGTGGGGCAGCCGCCCCCTGGAGAGAACGGCCTGCGCCGAGAGGAGGCGGTGGGCATCGTGGGTGCCCCTGACCTTCGGGCGCCTGGTGGAATGAGCTGTTCCCGAGTTTCGGGGGCTCCGGTCGGGGGACCCCGTGTCACGTCTACCTTCGGCCTTTGGGAGTGTCTGGGGATGGTCCTCGGGGTTGGGGGGGGGGGGCGACCCCGCCCCTGGCCCCGCCGCTGCGCGGGCCTGTGCTTTCCCACACTGGGCTCCAGATTTAGTCCGTTGTGCTTGGCTCCCTTCCTGTCCCTTCGAGCGTCGCTGCCAGACCCAGCCCCCCTTCCTCCCCTCCTCTGAGCCGCCGCCAGCTAGCGGGGGCCGAGGCCCTTCTGCAGGGCCGCCGGTCACAGGCCTGGGTGGGCACCATCACCCAGGGCTCGGGGGGCGGGGGGCAGTCCCTGAGCCCACTCCAGGCCGCCCGCACCTGTGCCGGGGGTAAGCACGGCCAGCCAGCCCCAGGGGGCGAGCAGGCTCACACACGGATCCACCGAACACAGCCCGTGAGCTCTGGCGACGTGTTCGCACAGCTGGTCCTCATTCCGTCCTGGGCCCTGACGGAAAAGACGTTCGCTGTGGGTGGGGGGCCCTGGCGGGACTGAGGGGGACCCGTGCCTGTGCACCCCCACTCCTCTCCGGCCTGCCGACTGCTGCCAGAGCAGAGCCCCCTTCCCCGAGGCTCTCCCCGTGGGGGAGCATCACAGAACCTTGCCCGCCATCCACCATGGCCCCAGGGTGCGTGGAGAGGACGGGGTGAGGGGCCCCCCGATCCCCTGGCCGTTAGCTCTCCCAGGCCCAGCCTCCGGAGGCCGAGTCGCAGGCCTGAGAGGGACCCAGGCGGACATGTGCTGTGGGAACCGCCTGCCAGGCGGGCCTGACCCGGGCGGCGGACGGGTGCAGGAACGGGCCCACGTGGGAAGCGCGGTGTGTCCGAAGGGCAGAGCCCGGCCTTCCCTTTCCGTCCCCGCCAGCAGCTTGGGGTGGGGCCCACCTTCCCACTCGAGTGGGGCCGCTGCCTCCTGGGGCCCTGCGGTGGGTGACGGACCGACTGAGGTCACTGGGCAGGGCCCCTGGACACGGGGAGTTCTGCCCGCTCTGGGCCCCAGAGGAAGGCTCCTCACTGCTGACGAGGAGCAAGGGGATGGTGTCCAGGAGCCACTGCCGAGGGGCGCACAGAGGGCCCGGCCCTGGAGTCCACGCTGGACGGACCGCGGGCCCAGGGGACTTGGAGGAAAGGGCCCTGACCAGGCTCGGGGGACGCTTGCCATTGTCGTGTGGACACAGCCGCGCTCATTCAGAGACACCGAGGGCATCCAAGTACACTTCTGTGAATGGGAAACTCTCATCTTTTGGCTGAAAAAAGAGCCTTTTTTTTTTTTTTAATTTGGCTTGGTTTTTTCATTCCAAAAAAATAAAAAAATAAAAAAACCCCTCTCCCCACATGTAAACAAGCAAACGGACTAAAGGAAATTTACAGTGGCAGGGAGCCGTTAAACCCCCTTCCTCCCCTGGGACGGGGTGGAAGCCGCGTCCGAGTCACCATCATCGGAGAGTGCCCTTCCCGGGCGGGCCGGGCCCAGCAGCCGCGCTCCCCCCGCCGTGATGCGCATGCTGCCCGAGGGCGGTTCCCGCTGGCCGCCGACCAATCGGACGGACGCCGGGGACCGGGGACTGCGTTCTTTCCACACGGAAAATCCGCGCTGCGTAGATGACCCCGAGGCTGTGGAAGCCTCCGCACCTCGTGACGCACTTCCAAGCTCCTGCCCCCCGAGCCCGGCCGCCCGCAGGCACGACCACCTGGCATCTCCGGGGTTTTCCCGGCCGCCAGTGGGGCTGCGGCTCTGGGAGGAACAGGCCCTGGCCGGAGTCTGCTCCCCCGGCCTCGGGGCCCCGAGAAGCGTCTTCTTCCCCAGTCTTCTCGCGGTCCTGTGTGGCACGGGACAGCACAGCCCACAGGGCCTGAAACCCTGGAGGGACATGACATGCCATCTTCTCGGGCAGCGCTTGCTGCACCCATCAGTCGTGTGGGGGCCAGGAGGGGCTGGGATTGTGGAGGCCACAGGGAGAAACCTCTAGAAGGACTGTAATGCAGGCCAGACGCTTTCCCTGTACTCAGTGAGAGAGGTCGGCGCCAGGCGACCACGGCAGTGGGGGTGTAGGAGCTGGCCTGTTGCCTGGAGACTTCCAGAGAACTCTCTGGAACCTTGGGTGTTTGCCCCCTTTTTAGGTGGTTTCCCTGACACACACGGTCATGGGTGGGGCCACGTGCACTCGGAGAAAACCAGAAACCCTGCAGGCCTAGGGGCGAGGGGCGGGCCCGTGGCCCCCACAGGCAGTCTAGGCCGGGGAGGCGGAGGCTGGGGCCAGCCGACCGGGGGCCCTCCTTGCCGGGTGCACGGACGGCCCGTGGGGTCCGCACGCCAGGGGATGCCTGAGGTGGGAGCTGGGCCCCGAGACGCGGGCTGTGGCCCCAGGTTCCCCCTGGGCTGCAGGAACAGCTCGTGGAACCGAAAACGGAACCAGGCGAGGGACCCCCACACCCAGCATCTGCGAGCAGAGTTTTCTCTTGGGGGCGGCTGTGGGGGGTGCGGGGTTGCGGGTGGCGGTGAGGACCCCACGGGGGAGCAGGGGCCTCGCTGCTGGATGGCTGTGTCCGGTCACACACCGTTTGGACGGCGCGGGGAAGCCTTCAGCTGAGTACTTTTCCGCACCGGCCTTGAGGCCAGAGGCAAAGGGCACCGACCAGAGGCCGCCTGGGCTCACGTTCACCTAGTTTTGTTTCAGGAAGTGACCCTGGCGTCCTTTTTATTTTTTCCTCAAGAGGCAGAAAGCCACCCACCCACGCGCACTGGCAGGCAGGTAGGGCAGGGGGGCCGCGGGGACTCCCCCCTCCTCCTGCTTCTCTGTCTCAGCCCAGCCCCCAGGAGCCCCACGCCAGGCCAGGTTCGGGGACCGCCCTGTGCACCTGCCTGGCCCTGGACACCCCTCGGTCCCCTCCCTCTCACCCCGTGTCCTCGGTCTCGGCCGCCAGGCTGCTGCTAGGCAGTGCTGGGCCGCGGGGGTCACAGCGTCCCTGCTGTCCCCTGCAGCAGGGGGCGGGGCACTGGGGACCCAGCGGAGAGAGGCTGCGCGTCTGTCTCCCAGCCAGGCCGGCAGGAAGTGCTCTCGGCGAGGCAGCCCCCGCTTCCTCTTCCTTAATGACATCCCACGGCGCTTCCTGAGCCGGCCTCGTGCCGCTCGGCCCCTTCCTGCTGTTTGTGCCGTTCAGATGTTCGTGTGCCGCCACTGTCACAGTGACTTCTCTCTCTGGGCCCCGGTTTGGGGACCTTCCGCAGCCTTCGCTGGCCCAGCCTCGCCCCGAGCACCTGTCCCCGAGCACCTGTCCCCGCGCCCGGCCGCAGGGAGGGACGGCTCAGAGACTCTCGCCCTGGAGCCTCCCGGCGGGAGCTCCGTGCGGAGCGGAGGGAGAGAGGTGGTGCCCGTGCAGACCCGGGCCCTGCCTGTCTGCGCCGACTCTGTCGGGCTGTTCTCACCTGGCGTGTGTGGTGCGGCCCCGCTGTGGCCGCCGTGACAAACCCTTTGTTCACTGCGGACTTCACGCCTGCGCGGCGCCCTGTCTCAAGGTGACTTCCACGGCAGGGTCGGTTCCCCGGTTCGCCCGGAGCTGCGGTGCCACCCACCTGAGACCGGCCTGGGCCCGTGTCCCACCCTCCTTGTTCATCGTGGCACACTCAGCCCCTTCCCCTGCCCCCCACCCACACGGCCCTGCCTCCCTGCGCCTGCTGCCGTCCTCCCTGGGCCACGGGGCTGTCCCCGCAGACGCCTGGACCTGCACCCGCAGCTCTGTTTTGTGAGGGGCACTCAAAGGCCCTTTCGTGGGGATGTGTGGCGGAGGTCTCGGGCCCCACGGAGGCCACTGAACTGGGGACAGGGGCCACGTTAAGCCCTGGGGCCACGCCCACCGGCAGAGAGTGAGGCCCGTGGATTGGAGAGCCGAGGGCTCACAGCCGTGGAGGGGGCCGAGGAAGCATCCGTCTGTCCGGCCGTCCTGTCCTGTGTGCTAAGCGGGGCCACAGGGGTCAGGGCCGCAGGGGTCAGGGCCGAGGGCACAGCCCTGTGACTGTCCTTTGCAGCGGGCGTCTGTCCGGGAGGGGGAGGAGATGAGCTGAAACCCAGGAAAATGCTCGGGGCGGGCCGGCGCTTTTCTGAGCACTCGATGACGTGCGTGTGTGCAGCGAGGGCAGGGGCCGTGGGGGGAGTGACGGCCACAGGGCTGACATCGGGGGTCCAGGAAGCAAGCGCACGTCCGGCAGGAGGTTCCCGAGGCCTGGCTGGCAGCGCCGGAGCCTGGGTGGGTCTCAAAGGGGGCCTGTGGGCCTCCACGTCACAGGCCCGGCTGGGAGCTGGGTGTGGGGGAGCCGGGAGTGCCCCCAGAGCCACCAGATTTACCCGGTTTCCCTCTGCCCCCACCCTGGTCCCCCACTGCGGCCCCCCCACCACAGTCCCTGCCCTGGGCTGCCTCCATGTGAAGGCCAGCTCTCTGGAGCCCGGCCCTTGGCGGGTGGAGGCTGGTCCCAGCGCTGGAGGGCTGGCCCCTGCCGCGGCCGCTGGACGCGTCCCAGCGGAAGGAGGCCCAGCCGAGGGACAGCCTGGTCCTGCGGGGGTGTCCGCCCTCGGGGCCTCGGAGGAGGCCGCTCTCTGGCTCCTGGCCGGAGACAGACAGTTTGCTGGGCCCGCGCCGGCTCGGTGGGCACTGCCGAGGCCCTGGCCGGGCTCCCAGACACGGCTCCCTGGCTGTTCTCAGAGAAAAGGGGCCGAGGGGGGTGGGTGGGGGCAGACTCTGGAGGCAGGGTGGGGGGGGCGGCAGGGCATGGGGACAACTGTGCTCGGAACAGCAGTTTAAGAAAAGAAAAATACGGCAATTACATACTTTACATGGACTCATCAACGCATCTTAGTGTTTACGTGATCACCTCCTAAAACCCTCGTCATTAAATGTGACAAAACAGCAGTGGGTATTCTGAATGCATTCTGTACAGCTTACCAACTTTGTGAATTCAGTGTTAATATACTTGTTTCGAGAGCACCAGTTCCCTTAACCTGTCCTTCTAGTTTTCATTACTCCTTACTTAGGAAATAGCCAATTAACTGTGTCAAGAGCAGACGGGAGATTACATGTTCCTAACCTCTTCACAGGGTGTGTCGCTCTAGCTATAAGATAAATGAGTCAAAATCTTGTAAATGAATAGAAAGTGTATTTTTGGCAATATATTATAGTTAAAAATCACATGCAGACCTATGGGAATATGTTCAATGAAAATAAGCTTGTGGCATTTTTCTCAAAAAAAAAAAAAAAGAATCTGCAGGCAAAACCCCCAGGGCAAAGGCCTCGGAGGCGCCCAGCCCAGGCCCCGCCTCTGCCTCCGGGTCCCCATTACTCAGCCCCGTGCCCCCCCACCCCGGGGCCCCTCTCCCCCCAGCTTTCCCACTGGTCCCGGCTCGGTCCCAGCACCTTGCCCTGTGGGGAGCAGCCCCCACCGCCTCGGGCTGCCGGGTCCCTCGATTTTGTTGCTACGCTCGTCTGGAAGCGCCCCGACCCTGGGCCGCCAGCGTGACCCTCTCCTCGGCCCGGGGTGCCTGTGTTTGTTTTGGTTCTCCCACGGACTCTGTGTTTTCAGAGCCGTGCTGGGTTCGCAGCGCAGCGGAGCGGAAGGGGCAGGGAGTTCCCACATCCCCTGCCCCGCACGGGCCGGCCGCCCCCGGCCCCGGCGCCCCCCCGGGGTGGGACAGCTCTCACAGCCCACGGGCCTGCGTTGGCCTGTCGTCGTCACCCACGCGTGGCGCCAGGGTCACACGCGTGTTGCGTGTTCTGTGGGCTCGGACGAGTGGAGAGTGGCGCGTGTCCGTCGTCCCACGGAACGGCCCCCCCTCCTGGAAAACTCCCCGGGCTCTGTCTGTTCCTTCGCCCCCACCCCTGGCAGCCCCGGACCTGCCACCGTCCCCTGGGTTTGCCTTTTCCCGGATGTCACTGAGTTGCAGTCACACCGAGTGGGGCCTCTCCAGACTGGCTTCCGTCGCCTAGTCGCACGCATCTCAGGTTCCTCCGCGTCTTCTCACGGTGGGCACCTCATCTCTTTCTAGCGGGAGAGCTCCCCCCCCGCCCGGGGGGAGCCCGGCTTCCGTGCCCGTCACCTGCGGGAGGGCAGCTGGGCTGCTCCCGCTTGGGGGGTGAGGAACGAGGCTGCCGTTGACCCCCGAGTGCTGGTCTTGAACTCCTCTGAAGAGACGTGGAGCAGCGGGACCGCCGGGCCCTGTGGGCGAGAGGCGGCTGAGTGTCTAACACGCGGCCCACCGGTCTTCCCCCCCACGTGGCTGCTCCCTGTTGGGTCCCCGCCAGCCGCCCCCCCCCCACCACCTGCGGTGCGGCCAGGGCTCCAGGTTGAGGATATTCTCCCAGGTGTTTGGTCTGCACTCCCCTGACGCCCCGTGACGGGGAGCGGCCTCCCCATGCTCCCCGCCCGGGGTGCGGGTCTGCTCCCCACACAGTGACAGGGTCCCTGCAGGCTCTGGGTCCCAGCCTTCCTCCCAGCTCCCCATTCCCGAAATCGGGGAGAGAGCTTCCCGAGGGCAGAGCCCGTGCCCCCTGCCCGCTCCGCCACCTTGGACACAGCCTGGCCCCGAAGAGTCTGGGCAGAGCCGGGGAGGAGCCACTCCTGCTTGTGGGACCACCCCCTGAGCCCCGAGCTCCTCATCTGGGAAAGGGGAAGAAAGAACAGGCCCTCTTTTCAGAGCATTTTATTCAGAAGCAGATGTGCTAATGCACACGTAAAGTATACACAGAGGAGACCAATCGATGGTGACGATGATTGATTATCAGTTACTCCATTGGCACCTGGGGGGAATGACCCGACCCCAGGACTCCAGGGAGCAGCTGAGCCAGGACAGGGTGGCTGACCTCCTCCTGGGGTCCCAGGATGCAGAACGCCCAGGACCTGGGGTGCCTTCTGGCATTGCTTTATAAGGGGCATGTTTTTCTGGAGTGGGTCTCCAGGAATGTAGGGCCCTTGGGTGTGTAGGAAAGCGAGAAGAAACTGACCCCACCACGGTCGCCGATCAATAAACTCCCCCTCCCCCGGAGCGAGTATTTGGAGGGAAAAACACAGCCACGATCTAAGGAGGAGGTTTGGACGTGAAGAGAAGTTGCCGAACGTGGGGACTTCACTCAGGAGCCACGCTGGAGTGTGGGCTAAGGGGTCAGGACGGGAGAGCGGTTCCCGGCACCCCCGGCCAGGCCTCCCTCCTCACCCGCCAGCGCCCCCGGCCGTTAACGAGCCGCTGGACCCGGCCCAGACGCAGAGTGGCCTCGCTCGGGACGCTTCCTGCCCGCGGCCCCGGCACAAACAGCTATTCTGGGGCCGGGCCGCCTTCCAAGTTGGGCTGCACGACGATAAACAAGTTTTTCTGGGCGAGTGAAATTTTAACTGGGTACTTCACAAAACACAATTAAAAAGGGATTATTTGGAGAAACGATTAAGTGGAAACATCGGAGACAAAGACTTTGCATGTGGTTGTAAAAAATGTTTTTCCACGAGGCCCTGTTTACCCCTCGCCGTGAGGAAGGGCTTGTTTGGCCACGTTTCCGGTGGGTGCTAAGTGTTTCCCATAGACTCGGGGGCTTTCTTGCAGGCGCTCTCCATGACTGTGTCTATCTGCTTTTAAGGGTGAACATGGAAGGAGAAATCAATTAGCTGCCTTGAACTGGCCGAGAACTGCAGCACACTGTTCAGGACTGAAGACACTTCCAAAGTAAATCGCCGCACCGCGAGAAGCAAATTCACCCCGAATGACAAAATGAAAGGGTGGTTCCCAGGCAGCCTCGTAAATTTCCTGCCCGATGCATTTCAAATCTCTGATTTCTAATAAAATTCTCATGAGAACGTCGTATTGCTCCATAAAAACTCCCGAACTCTCCCCATGAGAACCGGCGGGGCTGTCGGGGCACAGGGGTTCATGCTGCGGTTTATTTATTAAAAATTTCTCAGTAAATATATCATGGCCCACCGATTACAGAGAGGCAGTGTGTCATTTCTGCTGTCCCCAAGTACGAAGAAAAACAAGGAGAAGCACGTCAGAACTCTGAACCAGGAAAAAAAAAAACAACTGTAACTTTCTCTTTCTTTTCTTTCCTAAAGAAAGTTCTAGGGCAGCTGCTCTTTGTCTTTGTCTTTGGTCCTGAAAGACCTTGGAGGAGTTTCCCATTTGCCGGGTGAAGGTCTGGACACCCCGCTGGCCGGGAGGCAGTGGGGCTCAGAAGACACAGGGTGGGACTTGCTGTCCCCTTGTCCCAGCATGGGGACCGCCTTCCTGGGGCGCACGGGGCCGGCAAAGGCTGCCAGGGGGACATTGGGAGTTTGGAGGGAGGTCAGAGGTCTCAGAGGAAAGATGTGACTTTCACACAGTCACCGAGGTAAGGAGTTCGTGGCTCCCTCACTGCTCCCCACGTGCCTCCCACCTGGAAACAATGTTGACTAGCCTGTGTCACATGCTCGTGGGCCTTTCCCCCACTCCATCCACGCACAAGCCTGCGGGGTGGCCGCCCTGCTGGGGAGAGAGGAAAGGTCACCCAGAAGGGTCACGTAAGCCACCGAGCTCACACCCCCCCGAGCAGGGCCTCAGACCTTGCAAGGCGGATGAGAGCACCAGCCCGGACCCTGAGGGAGTCCCCCTCCCAGGCGACTGTGAACCCGGGGGCCTTTGGAGGTTTTATCCCGCCGCTCACCCAGGGTCCTCTTCCCGCGAGCCCACGGGTGCCGATGCAGCACTCGCCAAGACCCTGTGAGGGGTGGGCCGCTGTGCTGACCTGTCCCTGGACTCGCCGACTGACCGCCGGCCCCGGCCAGACGCCGGAGGAGACCAGCCGCTGCCTCTCGTGTGACGGTCGGTCGGTCGCCCACCAGGCTCCGACCCGCGGGGCCTGCGCCTCGGTCCCCGGTGCTGGGCGCGGGGCCTGGCCTTGCAGGTGCCCAGTCACACGTTTCAACGGCTCGGCTGAGGTTTCGGTTCGTGGCCAAGAAGAGCATAATTGTTAAAAACTTATAAAAAATAGGCTTCCTTTTTTAAAGAGCAGTTTTAGGTTCACAGGGAAACGGAGGGGAAAGGACAGAGATATTTCATACACCCCCTCCCCCTCCCCCAACCGCCCCCACCAACAACACCCCCTCCGAGGGGACATTTGTCACGGCTGACCGACCTGCCCTGACAGGGCGTCGTCACCCGGCGCCCTCAGTGACCTCGGGGTCACTCTGTGCTGCACGTCTGTGGGTTTGGACAAACATGCAGTGACACGTGTCCATCACCACAGTGTCACACGGGTACTTTCCCTGCCTGGAAAATCCCCGCGCTCCGCCTGTCCGCCCCGCCCCCCACCTGCCCGGCTGATCTCTCCGCTGCTTCCACAGTCCTGCCTTTTGCGGCACGTGGTAGCGCCGTCCGGTGTAGGCAGCCTTCCCGGGTGTCCTCTTCCGCCCAGAAACCCGCGTTCAGGCCCCCCCCCCCCGCCTCTCCACGGCTGCCTAGCTCGCTCCCCCACAGCCGGGTCACATGCCATCACCTGGGAGCGAAGGGCACAACTTTCACCCCACAGAGATGAAAGGTGCTTTTCCAGATCCACGGAACTTAGACTGAACGTGGGGCAGCGCCGGACTGGAAGTCGCTGTCCCCGGAGAGACCCAGGGATGACAGCTTTTAAATGACATCGGCCGTGGGAGCCCGAGGCAGGGATCCCCGCTGGCACAAGACTCAGCCGGGTTGACCCCGCTGCAGGAGACCTGCGGGCGCAGGCCCGGCCCGTGAGCCAGCAAGCTTAGCCTGCTGCATGGACGGCTCACAAACGCGGGCTGCGAATTCGAGGGCACGGGCCTGTGACGACGGGGGTTCGTGGCATTCCTTTCGTGGGAAACGGAGCGTGTGAACACCCAACAACCTCAGTAACTCCCTGAGCCCCTGACTTCAGCGAGGGCAGTGGGTAAATGCAGACGGTCCTGCCAGGCCTTTGGCGAGCCCCGTGGGACGGCCCACGCGGGGCGTCCCTGTGTGTGGCCAACAGCGGCAGACTGAACACCCACCACCCGAGCTTAGGCTGGAAGGGTGAGAGACGCAGCCTTGAGTAGGAGGCCGCAGGCTGCGTGGCTGCGGAGGGGCAGGCGCGCCACCTACTGGCCGACAGGGCGCTGCGCGGGCAGCGGCGCCCCGGGCGCAGCTGGAAAGAGCGGCTTCAAGGCTGTGCCCCGGGTGGGGACTCCGGAGGGATTCCAAGTAGCGCAGGAACTCGGAAAGCAAAACGTGCCCGCGAAGCGGGCCTGCTTCGTACCGTGCGCCGGGGCACAGAGCCCGCGCGGGGTGTCTTCACTGTGCAAGGCGACAAGGCCCGGAGCCCCTCGAGGCAGTAACCTGTGTCTCCGGGGGTGGGTGGAGGGGTAAGCGACTCTCTCCACACACCCCGCGCTTTGCAGCTTTGAGTCGGGGCTACCTACATCCTACCCTGAGTTAAACGGGAGCAAAGCTAAGGGGCCTCGTATGTCGATCCCAAGTCAGAACTCCGCCCGATTCCGCTGTCGGCGGGCAGTTATTGAACATCAATGACTCAAAATCCCGCAGGTTGTCATAACCTTATCCAGTTCAACGTGGACATTGTCCACCCACCTCCACTGCTCAGAGTGCTCACAGCTCTTCCTGGTGCTGGGGAAAAAGGCGCTGGCCTCCACACTCTGAAGACCTGAGAAAGGCACGTGGGGTCTGCGTAGCTAAATTAAACTTCTCCCCATCACTAGCTGAATGGGGTCCTCCCCTTCTCTCTCCCTAGCAGTCCTAGAAGTGAGGGGGAGGGGCAGGCTCAATGCTTTTGGAGTTCCTGTTTGGGGTGTGAGTCCTTTCTTAAGGCTGTTTTCTCACCCGGTGACTCCACCAGGCCTCACAGGGCTCTCTGATCCCACCCGCAGGATACAGGACGGGGTGGGGAGGAGGGTTGCCCCTCCTGCCTTACAGACCCGGGGGTCCTGGCAGGCTGTCCTCCCCTCCCCCGCCCGTGGTTTCAGGGCTCCGCCTGTAACACTGTTCAGTAAAGCCACGGTTATAGCTCCAGGTGGATCCAGTATGCGTCTGCTGGGGGGTGAGCCAGGACCCAGAGCAGGGTGGAGGTGGTCAAGGGGACACAGGGCCCTGACCGCTCGGTGACTCTAGGACTCTGGCGGGCAGCTGGGGGGTCGGGGAAGAACAGAGGGGCCTTGTCACCAGGGTAAGCAGCTCGCTCCCAGGGCCTCTGTGGCTTACTCCAGAGCTCTGTGACCTAGCCAGCTACGCTCGTCCCTGATGCACCCACGAGGAACCTGAGGCCCAGGCTCTCAGACGAGGGGATTTGTGCGCACAGAATGAGCTGGACAAACAGCTGCAAGAGAAAGGCCAGGTCTCGTGGGCCACCTGGCCTCCCCAGCCCACAGCCTCCCTCCAAGGCACAGTGAGCCCAGCTCCTCGCTATCCCACCTGCCCGCACTTCAGGTAGAAGTATGAAAAATACCTTGCCTCCATTCTTTTATCAAACGCCCCATCTCTTAAAGCAAGTTAAAGACCATCCGTCCCCTTTAAGTCCCAACCCTACGGGTCATCGAGACATCCTCAATTATCCTGGTTGGTCGTGTTTTGTTTGTTTGTGTCTTCTTAATTACAGCTTAAAGAACACGCTAAGAACAAAAACCCATACGGTTTATTCCGTTCCCAACCTCCCCGCCCCTCCCCCGCCCCAGCCGTGCCAACTGGAAATCGCACCAGAAAACCCCCCAGAGGGCTGGAAACCTGTCCGCGGCCGGTTCCAGCTGGAAAGAATCGTGCTCCGCTGCGATGCAGGCCCCATTCATAATGGAAACCCTGACGGGCCACGCGGTAATTACAGTGTTGCCGTAATGAATGTTTCTGTGTGGTCAGAGTCTTGGATTTTTCCATGGTGTTTTTCCATGGGAGATTCCCCCCCGAGAGATGGGAACCGAAAATCTGGATTGCAGCTCCGCCGGCGGAGCGGGGTCTCTCCCGGCACCGCGGAGCTTGAAGGTGGTGGTGGTGTTGGCTTTGGGGGTCGTGACCAGCAAGGGGCACATCAGTCAGGCTGGGTTTTGAAAGGTTGGCGGGGTAGGGGGCGTAGGAGCTATTCTAGGGGACTCGCCTCTCCCAGGTGTGTAACCGTGACCTCTTCGCTCTGCTCTCGGGCCCAGTGGCCAAGGCAGGCAGAAAACCCGAGCCCCCCGCTGGCAGGTCTTAGGGTGGCGGCTATCCTGACGGCACTTGAACTTGGGTTTCAGCCCCAGGAGCTCACGTCCCAGGGAACCTCGCACTCTCGGGGAGACCAGGGTGGTTGGCCATCCTGACTACTACGGGACACTGAATCAGATCCAGGCCCGCAAAGTATCCGTCTGTTTTAAAGACAGCGAGCGGATGACGGTTGAGAGCAAAACCCTCGCTTGGTGCCGGAGGGACTTCCGGTGGTCAGCACACGGCGGAGAACCTCGAGGACGCGGCCCAGAGGCAGGAGGAAGCCCTCCGCCTGGCAGGGCCGCGTGTGATGTGGGCACTAAAGGAGCCCTGAGTCCCGGGCTCCGCTGCCCCCGGACTCGTGGCGGCCCAAGCCTTGGACGAGGCCCCGCGTGGGCCAGAGGTGCCTCTGCCCTCTGCCAGGGGAGAGGGTGCAGGAGAAGGAACTCGGAGGCTCAGGTGGGGGGCACAGGCGCCCCCTGGGCCCCACGTAGCGCCCTGATCATGGGGGGCCCCATTTCGGGCCCTGCTCTCTCAGGGGTGCTGCTGGGGGGGTTTCCAGCAGCGGCCCCAGGCCAGGCCTCACCCGGGAGGGTGGCTGCAGGGAGAGCCCTGCCCGCTGCCGGTTCCTGAGCTTAGGGTGAAGCTCTGCGCCCTTCCTCAGCCTTCAAGGGGGGCCTCGGTCGAGTTTAGGAAGCGGCCACTAGAGCACAAAGACCAGTGCAGGACAAGCCTAGGCTGGGGCGCCAGGTGCGGGAGGGTCCCCATGGGCCACGGAGGGCGAAGGGGTGGGGGTAGGGATCTGCAGGAATCAGGGAAGAGGGTCCGGTTTCTGTTTGGGGGAGATGTGGGGTGGGGGGAGCAGTGGCTGTGGCAGCACAGGGACTGTCACTGCGACGACTCTCTGCTGTGTCAGCGAACTCCCTTTCCTTCCCGCTGACCCGTCCTGGCAGAAGCCGTCCGCCCCTGCCGTGCACGGCCTCCGTGACTGCCCTGCCGGCTCGCTGCAGGAAACGCTCGCCCACGCGCCCAGTCTGTGCGAGCTGGGCCGCGCTGCCCGCCCCCCCCCCGGGGGCCTGAACGTTGTCCCTGCACACAGAGGTGTTCGGAGAGGGTCGGCAGGCCCCCCGCCCCCGCCTGGAGAGCGAGGGCCTTGGGAGATGACCCGAGTGCCGGTCCGCGGGGGGTGCACATGCAGGGGAGGGCTGGGAAGAGACGGAGCGCGAGCGGAGAGGGACGTTCAGTCCGTTCCTGGTGGGTGCACTGACGTCACGGGGGACGCTCGCGCCCCGCGGAGGAGAGGGAGGCCCCGGAGGCCGTGCGAAGGCCGCAGCGCGGAAGAGGCGCCGGGCCGGGCCTGCGGGCAGGAGGGCCGCGCAGTTAACCAGGGAAGGCCCTGTGGGCTCCGCCGCAGTGACCAGGGGGAGAGGCGCGCCCTTTCCGATCGGCTGCTGCTTCCAGGGAGGGCTTAGGCCCTCTTTCCACGCCTTTCATAAAACACTGCCGCCAGAACACGTTTTAGCACAGATCAACAATCACGAGTGTGGGGAGAAGCTGGCTGTAACAGGAGCGCGGAATAGAACCGGGCTCCGGGGTTCCCCGAAGCCACGCCAAAGAAACACAACACAGTAGAGACCGCTGAGCCCACGAAAGGCTGCGGGCGATTTTGGTTGGAGGCTCTTTCCTGCTGCTGCCCCGGCGGAGAGTGTCCTGCTCACACGTGTGGCCTGGGGCGTCCACAGGGGGCTCTCAGAAATAACCTCCTCTGGGCCCCCCATTTCCCAGCCGAGCACAGGGGCAGGGATTCTCCCGGGGCATGGGAGTCAGAGTGGGGTCTGTCCTGTCCCGACACCCGGGGGCGTGCTTGCTGGGCCAGCCCGCTGGCCACTCCGACCGTGGCTGGGGCCCCGGGAGCACCACACACTCCTCCTGCCCGCTGCGGCCCGTGGGAGTGGACTCCGCCTTGGGGGTGGACGTGAGGTGGGGCGTGTCGGGGAGTCTCAGGCTCCCCTTGGACCAGGACGTCCCGGGGCTGGCCGTGGCAGGACGATCCAGGTCCCTCGTGGGCTCTGGCTCCTGCCCACGCTCGGAGCCACCCAGCGCCCCACCGGGCAGGACTGCGCTGGGGCTGGGGCGGAACCGTCTGGCCGGGCCCGGGCCCAGGATCGGGCTGATGTTGGCCATGGTGATGGGGAAGGGCTTCGTGGCCGGCTGCGGTGAGGCCGGCCCAGCAGGGCTGCCGGCCCCCAGGGTCTGTGGCGCGGCCCGCGCGCCTTCCCGGTGTGGGGACGCGGCCACCTCGGCCGAAGTGGCACTGAAGTACAGTGTGGCGCTCTCCTCCCCTCCTCGCTGCAGCGCCCCCGAGCCTCCTTCCTGCACCCCGGAAATAGCCCCCGCTCCTTCCCCCAGGCTGCCCTCCTGCCGGGTGGCTGATGGCTTCTGGACAGGAGCTGTGTCACAACCGCCACTGTCCACAGAGAAGTAACTGGACGTCTCCAACGAGTCGGCCCCTGCTGTCAGGTCAGCGGGGAGCTCGGCACCCTTCTCCCAGGTCAGAGGGCCCTGGGGTGGCGAGGGGGGCTGTTGCTGGGAGCACCACGTGCTCCCCCTCTGCTGGCTGTCGTGTGGACTCAGCCCCCACGCAGGGGAGCAGAGGCAGCCAGCCTGGCCTTTAGCAAAGGCTGCGTTGACCTTCGACACGTCTCCTGTTTTCAGGGCAAGTTTGAGCAGCAGCCAGTGGTGGTGCATGAAGAACGAGTCTCCCCCGGCCCCCTGGCTTTCCGGCCCAGCCTCTGGGGGCGCCCACTGCGGGCTGGGGGGCTTCTCCAGGCTTGTCAGCTCAGACCCCTCCCCGGGGCCTGGGGTCCCGGGCCTCTCCCCAGCTACTGCGGTGGCCGGGGCAGTAGATCCTCTCTGGGGCGTGCCGCCCCCTGCGACGCCACAGGACTTGCCCGCGAGGCCCCGCCGGATGTCCGCGCACCTAGGGTGGAGCAGGCCGTAGTAGGTGACCAGCGAGACGCCGCCTGGAGCAGAGGGGAGAAAAAGAGTGCAGGTTCTGTTCTCCGAGCCCCGCGACCTCCCCGGGGCCCTGCGCGTCCCAGGCTCTGGCGTTCTGAGTAGAAAACGTGGTTTGGGATCCAAAACAGGACGACTATTGGGGACCAGGACTGGGTAGCCGGGGGGGGAGGGGGGGGATTGACATTGGTTCCAGCTGCCATAAGCCGCCCGTGTTTCTAAACTTAACAATGTAATAACACCATTAAGTCCTAAATTTTGGAGGGCAGCTCCAACCCAGTACCCTGGGTGTGTGTGCGTGTGGTGTGTGCATCCACATGTGTGTGCATGTGTGTGTGTGGGAATGTTGGTAGAAAGGCTTATTTTGCTTCCAGATGACTGGGTCAGCTACTCAGGATCTAACCATTCACACGTGGGCGGGTGGGCTGCCAGGCTGGGGCGCGGGCCCCGCAGAGGTCAAAGGCAGCCATCGAAACCCCAGATCGAGGAATTTCCATGAGCGGCAGCAACAGCCCTTCCTCTGTGCACAAACATCTTGATTGCATTGTTGTCGGGCTCGTTTATTGTGATCAGAAGTGTTGACTATGGAATAGCAGAGCGTTCCAGCAACCTCCCACGTTATTTCCAGCTTCCTGTTGGCCTGGGCCTCCTCATAAACAGCGTGAAACCTGAAATGGTGCGGGGGAGGCTGCCGAGGGCCAGGAAGGGCTGGAAGGAGCCCAACCCCGTCCCCTCGCCTCCTCTCCTTAGGGGGTGAGGGTGGGCGCCAGGCGAGCCGCAGCAAACGGGGGAAAGGAGGCTGACTCCCCCTGCCCCCAGGGTTGGCTGCGCGGTGGGCCCTGGTCAAACCCAGTCCACACACCGCTGTGAACTCTGAGGTCGGCCGTGCAGGGCGAGGGTGGCACCTTCACAGTGACCCACCCGAGGCCAAGCAAGGGAGTGAAGGTCCCGATCTCGCAACCCTAGTCCCCAGCCGCAGTGACGATGGACTTCAGGGAGGCCACGCCCCTCCCGGGGTTCTTGGTTGCAGTCCCGCCGGCACGCAGTGGGTGCTCAATCAATGTCAGTCCGGGGAGCTCAGGACAAGAGGCAGAGCTGCCATCGCAAGCCAGGGTCCTGCCTGACACTCGTCCACACACCATCTTCCCGCTGAGGGCTCCCTCCTGACCGCGTGGGAGTCGGCTCTGGGGCAGCTCCAGGGACAGGGCAGCGCCGCAGGCCTGGCTAGGAGCCCTGCGGCTGTCTGAGCCGGCGCTGACCCTCCGCCGGGCTCCACTCCCCGAGTCCCGAGTCAACAGGAGGAGAAAGAAAATACCTCCCCCGTGCGAAGCTGGTGGGAAACTGGGCGTGAGGCCCGTGTTAGGAAGGTGTGGGGTGTGTGTTTCTGAACCGGAGTGTGCAAACACAAGAAGCAGCGGTGGGGGGACTGGGTGATGCCCCCCGAGAACCGGACCATCCCAGGGAGAGGTCAGGCTTCCAGCTGGCACCCACCTGTGCCCCGCCCTGGGGACAGGCGGCTCCCGGTGCTCCCGGGCACCCAGACCCGAGAGTCATGCGCGTGAACCCAGCCGGGCACGCCCGGGCAGTCTCTGTGTCCCTCCCTCGCTTCCCCGCCCCTCCCCTGCTGTGCCCCGTTTTGCAGGGTTTCCCTCTGTGCGGTCAGCCGCCCCTGGAGAGAATAAGCAGGCCCCTTCGGCTCTCACCGATCAGGAATCCCGCCCAGACTCCCGCCGCGGCCCACAGGCTGGTCCTCGACGCCCCCTGGAGGAAGTCAGTGGCCAGCAGCAGCAGGATGCTGTTCTCCAGCAGCATGACCTAGGGGACAGGGGGAGCGTCACCTCTCCGGCCAGGAGCACGTGGCCTCGGGGACATGCCCATCCCAGAGTCGGGCAGGGGCTCCCTGGGGAGAGGGACGGGGTCTGAGAGCTTCTCTGGCATTGGGGGCTTGTCCCTGTCTTCCATGCAGCTCATTCGGGTGTCTGCAGTGTTGTAAACGCGCAGGACAGGCAAGGATAAGCCCCCGTGGGGGCTTGCCTGGCTCCCGCTGGCAAGTCCGGCGGGGCTGAGAGAGACCTCATCTCCGGCTCTATACTGTCCACACGCTCGTGTGAGCTGTATGCACGTGTCGGTTTTATAACAGGACAACGAAAGGTGTCTGCACAGCTCGTGGTGCCCGTCAGTTCCAGGAAGGCGGAGTCACACACTCGCAGAACTACAGCCTTTTTCAAGTTTTTGCCTCCTTAAACGTTACGTTTGCTCTGCAGCCACTAGGGGGCAGCAGGGGAGACTCCCAGGTGATCCCATGGGGCTTTGTCCCTCCCACCGGGCGGCTTATTAACATTGCTTTCCAGTTTTCAAACGCAAAATATAAATTTCTTGAAATAATTAAACTAGACACGATTCAAAGGTGATACACTGAAACACTGTGTAGGAGACAGGAGGAAAACTGAATTGTAATTCGGATGTGCTAAGTCTCCAAGTGCTAAGTGACTGCGTGGCCACTGGTGGGTGTCATTTTAACTCTAGAAGATGCAAATGAGGAGAGCAAGCAAGGAGGAGAGCACTAACGACGTTGTTAGGAGTGGCTTAGCGATCCTCAGAATGCCCACTTTCCCCTGCCTTGGGCTCTGGGTGGCTTTGATCTGGGGCCAAGTTTTCTATGATGTAAGCAGGTAACAGACTTTTGAATTAGCCATGAAGAACCAGGGCTCCACTAAGCAGCCCACCAGGCCCATCGTCCTTAGAAAGCGGACCCTGTGGTCTTTGCTCTTGGACCTCTCCTCTTCCCTCGGAAGGTGTTACTCCTCTTTGCCAACACAACACCATGACCCCAAAAGGCGTAACTTTCTGTTGGGATCCAGGCTCCTGTCTCTCTGCCAGGCAAGAGCCTGTTAGGGAGCAGAGAGGCCGTGAAAGGACCGAGTGACAGGGCCTGACACGGGGTTAGGGGGAGGGGTGTTGGCAGGAGACCTGGGCCTGGCCTGGGCAGCGTCCCCCGCCAGCCCTGAGTGCACTTTCTTGGCTCCAGGGCGGACGGTCGTGACTCCACGCAGTGGGGCTGCGGTGAGTCCACAGGAGGCCGAGTCAAACAGTGAGGGGCTGAGGGATGCACCTGCAGCATGCTGCACCTGTGGCAAGCTGCGCTTGTCCTGTGCTGCATCTGCTACGTGCTGCACCTGTCCTGTGGCTGCACCTGCGGCGTGCCCCACCCACGGACAGCACGGCCATCCCTGCAGGTGCGGCTCCAGACTTCGGTACTAATTCCTGTTTTTCACACACAATCGCCCTTAACCCGGTGACTCAGTGACAAGACAGCAGGAAGCCATCAAGTGTTCACTTCCCCTCCACGTGTGACGGCCTCTGCAACCCCTGGGAGCTGGTGTGGAGACAAAGGTGTGGCAGGGCCAGCGACTCGAACAAATGCCACAGACACCGGACTTCTCCCCGGTCAGTTCCTGTTCATCGGGGCCCGCGTGGGTGCTGGCGAAGGGGACACTGCTTCTGCAGGGGGACGGGAAAGCCAACCGTCCACGTCAGTCACACGTGGGTGCCTGTGGGCTGGGACGCTGCTGTCGGCGTGGCGCCGGGCCGGGAACAAACTCACCCTCACCGCCCGGGAGGGGCGTCACTGTTCCCGCTCTCGGGTGTGGAGGCGGAGGCTGGCTGGGGCTCTGTAACGTGCCCAACATCACGCAGCCTTTCCGGTCTGTGCACCCCAGGCCCATGGGGTCACGCAGCCCTGTGGGAGGGGACCGCACCGTCCACATCCCTGGCCCGAGCTGCCTCTCCGGTCCCTTCCATCAGCTCACGGCGCCGTCCTGGTGGGCTTGCTCCCAGAAGTGTCCTTGTCTTTATTAGCAGTAAAGTGATGGCCACTACTTGCCGGCTGCTTTGTGCCAGTTGTTTATTTAATCTTCCTTCAGTCTTCATAGAGACCAGGACGGGTAGATTTCCCGAGGGGGTCACAGGGCTGCTGTGGGCAGCCTCGCCCCCCAAGTGCTGACGAGAAACAGGTTCAGAGGGGCAACTGCCTTGGCCACAGCAGCAGGGGATGGTCGCTGGAGGGGCTGGGGTTCCACGTGAGCTCCTCCGCGGCCAACACAGGGTGCTCCGAGGCCCGTGGCCGCACGGCCCTCTTTGCTGTCGGCAGCCCGACCGCACCTTCCAGCCGGAGCACCTCTGCTCGCCCAGCGGGGCCCATACGGACCGCACGCCCGTGGGCTTCGGGTTGGCGTTGCTCTCTCAGCTCTCGCGCCCCTTCTGCCTCTTCCTCCCGGTCACTCGGCCGCAAACAGCTCACCTCCCACACTGGGGGCAAGGGGCAGCCGGAGGCGGGCACCACATCCCCTCCGAGCTCTTCCCACCGTCCCGGGCCCCCGGCTGGAGCTCAGCGGCCGAGTGGATTACCGAGGACGCGGTGTGCATTGCACAGCAGGGCTGCGGTTGTATTTACCAGGCGGGGTGACGTGCAGAGCGGCGGAAGGATACCGCCGAACACCCCCAGGTTTGGATACAGCAGCCACCGGGGGGAACAGGGCCCGGGGTTCTGTTTATAGAGGCCAAAGTCCCTCTTTAGGACAGTAACTCCTTTTGGAAGTTTTCCTAAACCTGAGATTTCCCTTCTTAAATAGCTGTGCGTGCGCGCGCACACACACACACACACACACACACACTCAGACTCACACCGGCTGGGGCTCTCCCGTATGCACAGGAGGAGTGAGGGCTCGCGAGGCCCATGCTCACCGTGTAGAACGCGGCCATCCGGTTCCTGGAAGGGCTGTCCCGCACGTCGAAGTAGCAGAGGGTGTACACGGCCCCCACGAGCAGGTTGAACAGCCTCCAGTGGCAGGTGCTGTCCACGAGGTCGCTCTGCTGGGCCACCAGCCAGAACGTCATCCCCAGCCAGTGGGCCCCTGGAGAGAGGCGGGAAGTCAGGGTCCCGGAGGGGAGGCGGCGGGGGGGGGGGGGGGGGGGCTCGGGACTGCCTCTGAGCCCCCGACCCTGCCTCAGCGCCAGGAAGAGAGGACGGACCCAAAGAGACCGGGGCACAGAGAAGTGTGCGTGTCTTCTTTGCTCGGGGCATTTTGTCTGAGCCCCATCGAGGGCGGCTGACCTAACCCAGTGCTGAGAAAACCGAGACCAGCTTCCGCCACCCGTACCGGACACCCTGCATCTGTGCCCTGGAGTCCCAGGAAGGGTTTACAGCAGGGGCGTCAGACTCATTTTCACCGGGGACCACGGCAGCCTCGCGGTTGCCTTCAAGGGGCCGAAACAACTTTAGGACCGTACACATGTGACTGCTCTTCAGCTAGAGGCAGGGAGCTCTACATCCGGCCCTTCGAACGCAAACGGGAGGCCGATGCGGTCCCCGTGGAAGTGAGCTGGCACCCCTGGTTTAGAAGGAGCCGAGGCCGCTGAGGGCACGCCGTTTTCTCATCACTGCCGTGAGACCTGTCTCCGGTGCAGCTAGTTTTGTTTGTTTTTTATCCTCACCCGGGGACGTGTTCTCACTGCTTTTGGAGGTTAAGAAAGGGAGGGAGGGAAAGAGAAAAACACGCATGGGAAGGGGAAGCATCATCTGGTCGCCTCCCATCTGTCTGCACCTGGACCAGGGATCCTACGCACCCGAACTGGGGACTGAACCCCAAACCAGAGGCAGGTGCCCTGCCCGGGAATCAAACCCGCAACCTTTCGGTTACGGGAGGACATTCCAACCAACTGTGCCACACCGGCCCGGGCTCCAGCTGCACTTTTTGTTCCTAGTTTTAAGCTAAATAATTTTATACTGGAGCTTGAGCTGAATGTCAAAAAGTGAATAGAAGAGTTAATCTCTCTTTAGGAACCCACTTTCTTCCAGAAACGTCTCCTTTCTGTTAACGAGTGACGTGTGTCCACACCTGCCCCGGGCTCCAGGCTGGGTGTTTCTTAGCCGCTGTTGTTCTCCGTAAACAGGAGGCCGCTGCGCCTTCCTGCGGAGCCTCCCCAGGACCCGGGGAGACGCCGCTGCTTGGACACAGGGGCACACAGGCTCTGCAGCGCCCCCGCGTGGCCAGGCAGGACATGGGTGAGTGAGGGTCAGGGTCAGGGGAGATGCCCAAAGCCTGGCCAACGAAGTGGAGGGCTCCCGGAGGCTGGAAGATGTCACCGGACGCAGGGAACACTGCTGCACGGCATCAGGGCTGGGGGCTCCCTGTGCCTCCCTCCTGTGCACTCCAGAGTTCGGGGGCTCTGTGGCTGGGCTGCTGGCCGTGGGACCCGTCTCCAGTGAGAGCCCCCTCCCGCCCCCAACCCGACCATCATGGCAGCTGCAGCCCCCTCCTCCGCCTCTGGGCCCCGCCTCTGGGCTGGCCGACTGCTTTGTCCAGTAGAACACAGCAGAGGCCTCGTGTGGGCCACTGTGAGGAGGACCGACGGTTTCCGTGTCGTCTGTCTTGGGATCCTCTGCTGCCCCGTGTGAGGTGCAGGCTCTCTGCCGGGTTCAAAGGGCACAGGAGGAGCCTGGGGGTGCCAGGTGTGCAAGGAAAGGCGCTGTCGCAAAGGCCGGCCCGCCGGAGCCTCCCTGTGATTCCGGATGCCCGCTGGGGTTGAGGGGTGAGTGGGTTTTTGAAGGCACTAACCCCTGGGCAGTCCGGTACACAGCAATGGACAGCGGGGGCCCGGGCTCGGCTCACCTACAACGGCCAGCCCCCAGGCGTGGTGGGCCCTGAAGAACAGCGCCAGACTCAGGACGCGGGCCCCCACCATGCCCATCCTCCACAGCTGCTGGCAGGCGAGGGCAGCCCCCGGCGCGGAGAGGGGGCCCGGCTTCACCGAACCCGCGAACCGAGTGTAGCACACCAGGGCCCAGGACAGCGCGGCCCAGGAGCACAGGGCACTCACCCCTGCGGGCAGAGGAAGCCATGGTTGTGGGGTGTTGCTGAATGAGGCATTCGTTTCTGGCCCCCCTGAGAAGTGGGACAGTCGGTGCTGGGCCGGGGGAAGGTGTCGCCCACCTGGCACAACGTCGGTGAAGTCCGAGGCGAGGAGAGCACAGGTCTGCAGCAGCAGGTGGGGCCCGGCCTGGAGCAGGGCCTCCAGGAGGCGCAGGGCCGACAGGTCGGCCTCCAGGAGCAGCAGCGGCGGGCCCGGGCGGGGGGCCGCTGCGTGCTTCCCCAGCACAGCGGAGGTGAGGTCCCAGTGCCTGAGGGGGGAGGGCGATGGTGTGGGGCCCAACTGCGGGCTTGACCAGAACAGCCCCCTTTCCCTGGCGTGTTGGTGGGACCTGTGGCATTCTGGAGAGTGACCTGCCCTGTCTGTGCGCACCGGGGCCCCTGACCCCTCACGGCGCACTGAAGACGCTGCCGCAGGGGGTCCTGCTCTGCCCAGCTGTGGGCGGGGCTGGGGTGAGGGGGAGGGGGCTCGGCGCTGGGAGCCCCGACTTGTGGGATAGCAGGGGGCTCCCTCTGAGCCCTGCAGGGGCCCCAGGAGAGAACACGTGTGCACAGAAGACCCCGCCAGTTGCACTTCGTCAGGCTCACCGTTTCCACACGCCGAGCTGTAGGAGGTGCAGCGTGACCAGCCCCCAGTGACCTTGCTGTCCGTCTGCTCGGAACCACAGGTAGCTCAGGCCCTGGACCAGGAAGCCAGGCAGCAGCACCGCGAAGGTCAGCCACGCCCAGAGCAGCTGTCCTGTGGCGAAGTAGTACACGGTCGCGCAGAGGCCTGGGTGCAGGGGGAAGGACAGAGGGTGAGTGAGTGGTGGACTGAGCCGGGGTGACCAGCCCACACTGTCCCCGCCAGGGCTCTGCAAGACCCAGCTCGGGAACTGCTGGGCCGCCTGGCAGGCGAGATGGGCGCGAGGCTGAATGAAAGCACCAGGGAGCCCGAGGCACAGGCACCGCCGAGGGTGCACAGACGGACAGACGAAGGCGCCGTTGGACGGCCCAGATCGCGGGAGCAAACAGTCCGCGCCACCTAGCGCGCGGAGCCGCCCCTCTGCGCACTGCTGGCCGGGATTCATGTTTTCGTTCGGGAGGGTAGAGACGGACACAGGTCAGGGTCTGCCCGCCCCCATCACTGACAGTGGAGACGGCGCTGCGTCTGTCCACACCGGCAGGTCCAGGAAGGTCCTGTCGTCGTTTCTGGTGACAGTGGAGTTTAAAGTGGGCACGCGCGTTGCCGCCAGTCGCAGCAGCAGCAGCACGGCCGGCCCTCGTTGCAGAGAGACGCCTGCAGGTCTGGACCAGGGATCAGGGCCTGGGCAGTCACCCTGGGCCCTCAGGCTCTGTCTCCTGCTCCACCGCCCCCTGGGCCTCGTGGGCCTGCAGCCAGGCCCCCAGCACAGTCTTTGCGGGAGGAAAGCTGAGGGCCAGGCCGCTCCCGGAGGGGACCTCTCTGGGCCTGGTGCGTGCCGAGACCACGGGGTCCTGTTCTGTCTCCGCCCCGCTTGGCGGGGACGATGCTCTGCCTGCCTGCTCACACTGGCTTCTCCTGGTGCGTCTTTGAAACAGCGGGCGCCTTGGGGAGACCCGCAGAGACCGAGGTTCAAAGAAGGGACCCCACCAACCCGGAGCAGCGACTGGCTCCCAGGGGTAAAGTGGTAAAGCTGTGTGCGCGCGGGGGAGGGGGCGCTGCACAGAGGGGCGTGGCTTAGATGCTGTGACCTCCTAATGCGCCCCTCCTCCCCACTCCAGACCGCTCCGAGGAGAAGGCGTTGCTGGGAGTCCAGCGGAAGTGGGCGGAGCCTGGACTTCTCTCCGGCGCCGAAGGAGTTACCAATTCAAACCAGAAAGGCGCTAAAAGTGTTGCCATCTTGCTTCGCCTTGGCTGGTGGGGACCCGGGTCTCCGAGGGACAGGGGTGTCCCTAGAGGCCTCGCTGGGCTGTTCTAAACCCCGAGGCGGAGCCACAGACCTCCAGTGCAGCGCGGAGGCCGAGCCCCGTCCCACTCGACCCTTCTCTGTCCTCCAAGCAGCCAGAGCCCCCGAGGCCTGCCGGGGTGGGCGGGGAACAGGGCGCACCGGGCCGGCCTTCAGCCCACCTCGAACCCGCAGCTCTTCGCTGAGTCCCGAGAACTTTCTGGAGGGAGGGGCGGGATACATGTGCCAGTGTTTCAGAGGACCAGGTATCTGTCGGGGTGGGGGTGTTGCATCTACGGGAGGATCGTGCATTTGCGAGGGGCCGAGCCTCCGCGGAGGGGGAGCCGTGCCTCCAGGAGCGATCTCCTGCGCTCGGGGATCGTGCACCATGGGTGGGGGGAATCAGGCATCCACGGGGGACTCAGCCTCCACGGGGAAAATGGTGCTCCTTCGGAGGGGGTCCCACGCTCGGGAGCTCATGTACACAGGGGTAGGGAATCGCGTCCGCAGGAGGGTCGTGCTTCCCGCGTCCTATCGGCGTCTGCTCACGTCTGGGCGGGCGTGCTCAGCAGGCAGGTTCCTGCAGGGCGCAGGCCCGGGCAGGGGTGGAGCGTGCAGGGGTTGGGGTGTCGGAGGGGTGAGCCCGGCAGGTTCCCAGTCTGGGGTTGCCCGGCACTTACGCGCGCTCTGATCGGCCGCCAGCAGCAGGGCGGAGAGCCCCAGGAGCCCCGCGTGCATCCTCGCCGCAGCCGCCGCCTCCTCGCCCCCTCCGTCCCTCCGTCCCTCCGCCCCCCTCCTCTCTCCCCCCCTCCCCGCCCGGCACGCGGGTCGGGGAGGTTTCCGGCCGCGACACTGGTGCTGGGGGCTGCTCGGTGCGCGGTGTCCGGCCCCGGTTTCCCCCTGGTGCGGGCGGCGCTGAGGGGTCTGGCTCCTGGCCCGAAAGTGCCGGCAAGGTCAGGCGTCTGGAAGGGGGCGGGGGCGTCTCCTCGCTGTTCCCCAGACTCGGAGAAGCGCGCGGTGGTGTCGGGACTGCGGGTGGCTGTCGCGAGGCGGTGGACTGGCTGGGGAGTGCGGTCTGTGGAGGGGGTGGACATGCAATGGAGCCCTCAGCGGGTCCTCTGGAAATCGCACGGAGGATGCCAGCTGGTTCTTTCTCTGCAGACCGCCCTCAAATTCACCCCTGTCTCCGGCCTCACAACGGCCTTTTGTATTTTTGTAGCTCTAGGTCGGCTGGAGGGCAACCCAAGGCTCCGAGCTGCGAGAAGTAACCGTGCACTGGGAGACGTTCTCTCCAGAGCGTGCGTATGTGTAGGGCCCGGCACAAATAACGCCCCCTCTTTGATTCCAAACTCTTTTATTCCCAAATCACAAGCAAGCAATTCTGTAACATCACCACATCACACTCAGGCATACCGTATGGGACTTTAGGTGAAATATTCAAATTAAAACTCTAAGTTATGTCACCGATATTATTACCTTACCAACCACACACACTCAAGCAGGCCTTACTCCTGCCCGACCCTGTGTGTGATGGGCACACACGTGATGTGTCCATGCGCACAGGCATGTGTGGTCTGAGTTAAGGGTTTTATTTGGGTGCCGTGAAGGTGATGATGAATCTGGGGTCTGTAACCCCCAAAGCAGGCAATTAGCCAAACCAGTCCTCCCTTTTATTTTGGGGACGTTTTCCGGCCACCGTCCTTGAGTCAGGGCCTCTGCCGCTTCCCCACCGGCGCTGGCCGCACTGTCCCATGGTCCAATTTTCCCGCTAAAGCCCCGATGCAGAGAAGCCCCAGGAGGAGACCCCAACCCTCGAAGGGACAAGCGGGAGCAGGGCCCTGGGGTGAGCCTGTGAAGCGCTTATGGTTATTTTCCATTTACCAGAATACAACCAAGGCGCCAACACCTCCGTTTTTTTCTGCTGTAGTTCCAGCGTGGTTCTTCTAAAACGCTTCATCTGGCTGGAGGTGGTGTTTGTTTATCCGGAGAGCACCCTGCACCCCGGTTCTCCACGGACTTCTCAGTGTGTTTCTTCTGGTTTTCTCACCGGAACGGCGGGTTCTGACCTGACCTGGGACTGTCCTCGGAAATACAGATGACACACCCCCTGCGACCCTTCCGAGTCTCTTCCCTCTAACGGATGGGTGGGCAGGAGGGTGCACTTCTGAGGCCTGGGTGTTCGGTCCTTCAGCCTCTCTTCCCCCCCAAACCTTGGTGTCCAAGTCCCACAACCTTCCTTTCTGTCGACGTCCTACTTTTCTGGTGGCCCTGGAGAGAGCACATGTCACAGTTTGTCTGCGTTCGGAGCAGGGCTCTCGTCTAGTAGAAGCAGTAAGAAACTGGAGTCACGGGCAGATGAGGGTTGGGAGTAGCGGGTGTCTATGGACAGGGAGGGATCGTTGTATGTATTCCATACTTTCTGCGACATTTCCAGTTTAGAAAAAAAATGTCCCCCTGATTTCTACGTATTACTTGAAACATATACAGTATCCCATACCTCATAGGTTAAAAAAGAATTAAAAGTTTGGAAGGTGCCCCGGCTGGCGTGGTTCAGTGGATGGAGCATGGCCCTGTGAACCAAACGGTCGCCTGTTCGATTCCCAGTCAGGGCACAGGCCTGGGTTGTGGGCCAGGTCCCCAGTAGGGGGCGTGTGAGAGGCAACCACACATTGATGTTTCTTTCCCTGTTCTTCCCTTCCCCTCTCTCTAAACATAAATTTAAAAAGTTTGGAAGGGGGTCTTTCTCCTGGGACAGTAGCAGTGTGAATAAGAGCTACAGCGGACGTTTTCTGTTCTGAAGCTACGGGAGGGTCGTCGAACAGCAGAAAACATCACGGAGAAAGGGGCTGATTGTCCCTGCATGAGCCCCAACTCAAAACAGCGGTTCGCACCCCAAATCACAGCCGGGGTGAAACAATGGCGTCAGACAGTACAGATGGCGGCGGGGCTGGGAGGTGCAGAAGTCCTGAGTGGGGGTCGGCGTCAGTCCGCCCGGGGCACGGGGTTGGGCGTGTCTCCGGGAATTTGGAGTTTGAGGTCCCTGTGGTAGGTTAGATTGTCGATCGCGTCCGTGCAGCGCACCAATAGCAAACCCGAGGTGCAGCAAGGACAGCCAATCAGGAAACACCTGCCCCTGCCACGGGAGTCGGCCACTCGCACTGTTCCTGAGAGCAGAGACCTGGAACCTTTGCTCCAGGTCCGTCTGCCTCGGGCCTCTGTGGTGCTGGTGGGAAGAAGTGGCAGCGACACGTCTCCAGCTCGGCCCTCGGTTTCCGGGAGGAGAGCAGGCCAGTGGCAGCCACGGTCCGTGAAGCAGGCACTCGGAACCGGTGGCACACCCCGCGGACCTGGGCCTGGCCCAGCGCCGGGAGCAGAGGCCACCTGCCAGCGCGCTTGACGTCCTTGCAAGCTGAGATCCGGGGATGTTCGCTGCTGCAGCAGAAGGTGGTCAGTGCGGATACTGGGTCCCCGCTCCTCCCAGGCCCTCAGGTTAGTGCTGAGACGTGATGCTGGGTTCATCCTCGTCTGTCACCTTGTCTGGTGTTCGCCGGAAATCCTTGGCTTGTGGCTTCACGACTGTAGTCCCCCGGCCGTGTCCCCCCCCCCCCCCCCCCCCCCCCCCGGTGTCTTCAGGCCCTCTTCCCTCTCAGGAGTGTCTCCGTGTCCAAGTTTCCTCTCCAGAAAAGGAATTTATATTCTTCTACACATCCTTACACTGGATTAAGGCCCGCCCCGATGACCTCGTTTTAAATACCTGTAGATGCCAGGTTGTGAAACACAGGCATCGGAAACAAAACTGCACAAACATTCTAAGAAACAGAGACCACTGTCAAATTAGCCCTCCACACATTTAAGAAACGCAAGAGGTAAACCACTGAGAGAGACAGTCCCTTTCCGTGGGACAAGGACATGGAATAATGGCGCAGGTAAAGTACTTGGCAATGGTGGGGTGAGCTGGAGCTAACTCAACTGTGTCTACAATTTGAAATATCGAGTTGGGGGGCTCTGGGGAACAGCCTCCTGCGACCCCCACACGACCCCTCCTCTAAGCCTGAAGCCCCAGAGATAACATCTCAGCCCAGACAAGGGCCAGGTGGGGCGACTAGGGCTGAGCTCTGGGCCAGCTGCACTGACTAGCGAGGCCTGCCCTGCCTGGACCAATCAGTGGAGACCACGGTCCTGCTGGACCAATCAGCAGAGACCACGGCCCTGGCTGGACCAATCAGTGGAGACCATGGTCCTGCTCGCTCAATCAGCGGAGACCACGGTCCTGAGGGGACACACCTGGAGCCATGGGCAGCCATGAAGATCCTCCCCTGAGACCCCCAGTCAAAATCCCTAAAGACAAGGACCCAGCAGGTGCTCTTGCTCTGTCCTGTGCATGCCTGTGCCGTTCCCCACCCCCTCCTTTCCCCGGGGTGACTCCCTCTCTCTGGGGCACACCTGCGCCTCCCCCCTCCTTCCCCCAGGTGTGTGTGCTTTGCCTCTCTCTCCCCTACATTCCAGGGGCCCTTCTTCTGCCTCTTAACTTGTTTCCTGAGCCCACACCATCCAGCTGGCTCGCTTCTTCCACGGCTCACTACTCCAACCTCTGTGACTTTCTACATCAACTTTTGCTTGGGGAAAATTAAAAAGAAATATCGAGTGACTTGACCCTGAAGCTGGAGGCTAGGGTTACCTGGGTTGAGTTCAAATTAAGGCTTTTTTGGTTAAATCCACCCCAACAAACACAGCACATTGTAGGATGGCCATAGGATTAAGTATTACGGAATCGGTGGAATTGTATTCATGAAGTTGAAGTACTAATGGCACCCTTGTGAATATACATGACATGTGGAATGAGAAATAGAACAAAATACACCTATGTAAAAATACACAGAAAGGGAAAATATACTCAAGGGCTGAGTATAGTTTGGTTTGGTGGAGTTCATGTTGGTTTTCTCTGGGTTATGGGATTACTGGCGTTTTATTGTTTCTTTACATTCTTCTATGTTATATATTTTCAGTTACCACATAGTCCATATAGTCTTACTGTAAATAAGATAAAATGTAAAAAATACTTCTTTCACAATCAGGAAAAAGCTGAAACAAAGCTTGCATAAAATCCCTATAAAGATTCTTATCAGTGAACATAGACTTCTATGGAGACACTGAACGAGACCTAGCCACACTGAGTCCATGGGCAGGCAAATCGGGTTTCTGTACGGGAAAGCTGAACACTGGGGAAGTGACCTTTCTTCTCGAATGGATATACGGATTAGAAAAAAGAAAAAGAAAATTAGAACTTAAAAATAAGACTTTGAAAGCATCCAGAATTAAGCCGAAGAGAATTGCTAATGAAGTGTTGAAAAGAAAGAACACGGAGAGGGACTCGCTCTCAGGCCCCTGGCCCCCACCAGTTCTGGCCCAGGGGGCTGAGAAAATCCAGGGCAGGGGCCCTTGTTGGTACCGGGATCTGTGGACCTCAGGGAAGGGTGGCAGGCTCGGCAGGCAGCCGCTGAAGGCCAAAGCCTCCAAGGAAAATATTACATTTTATATTTTTATGTTGAGGATAATCTACACTTTATTATAACCTTATTCAGTCCAGGCAGGTTTGTTCATTTATTCATGCGTTTGATGAGTGCTCATGGAGAGCTGCCACACGGGGGCGCTGTGTGAGGGACGACCAGCTCTTCCTTACCCAGTAACTAAAGCTGAACACCGATGAATGACTTAGGTTTTCGAATTTGCATTCAGTTCATAGTCCTTCGGGGCTAGGGACCCCGACAGAATGATTTCATCGGGTTGGCTCCTGTGCCTGCCACTGGTGGACGGGCGCATCTTAAAGCCCGAATGACAGAAAGCAGCCGACCCCCTGAAAACCATCACGCGGATCTCGTGTCTTGTACCACGTGACGAATTCGCTGAAGGTGGAGTCACCCAGTTACCAAGGTGCTGAATAGAGGGATTTTTCACAAATTCTAGTTGCACCATGCCTTGATCATTTTAATGTCGCTGCTGCCACTTCCCCACATGTCTTGTTTATAATTAAATCAGGAACTCTTCAAATGCTGCATTTTGTATGTCCGTATGGATGGGGGCCCTTCAACGAAGGTCGTGACCTCCATTTTTGCAGGTGAGGCTTGCCTGGACTCCTACTTCTGTTCCTGCACAGTGTCTGACCTTACCCCCGCCGTCCTCCCGGCTCTCCCCACCCCCCTCAGTCCCGGTGCCCAACACACCCCATCTTTTGCCCCTGGTGCTGAAAGGAACCTGTCGAATTGTTTGAGACACAACTTCAGGCTGTAGGACAATAGGCCACTAGGGAGCCTGTACTCAGAGAGAGAGTTGGCTCTGGAAAACTAGATGATGCAGAATTGATCATTGCGCGGTTTTGGGCTTTGAGATGACATAAACTCCTGGAGTCCGAAAGAGCCCACGTTACGACAGTTTGCCACTAGATGGCGCCCTGAGAAGGTAAAGTGCTCACGCGGCTTTCCCTGGGATCCGCGGAAGGGACCTTTAAACCGACCCTTTGCAGAGGGCCTGAACCTGCTGTTGATGAGTGACACGCAGGTGCCCGCCAGGGAGTGACGGGGCCGCAGACCTGGGGCTTCCTCCTGTAGAAACGCCATGTAAAGAAGAGTGGCCGCGGGGGGTCTGCTCACGGTCCATCTCACGCGGTCAGGTCGGGTGGGTAGCGGGGGGAGGGGGCGCGCGTCCCCTCAGCTAAGGACGGCCAGCCCCCAGCCACGCGGCTCAGGGACAGCCGCGGGCCCTCCTCGCAGCGCTGCGGATTCTGCTCCTTTGCCTGGTGGCGGGGAGGTGGCCGGGCTGTCCCCGGGCGAGTGTCGAGAGGATTTTAAGAGACTCCTATCGCCACACACAGGAGTGACTCACCTTTGTGGCACAGGTGCGCGCGCGAATGTTTGGAGAGCCTCACTTTCACAGTCGTCCTTGAGTGAGAGCGGAGAGAGTCAGTGACCCGTCGATGCAGGGCCCTCTCTGAGTTTTCCTTTGTTGTGGTTCATGCTCCGTCATTTCGTTGCTCGTAAAAAGAGTAGTCATCACCCACACGAGCAGGTGCGATTCTGAAATTGGTGCCTCCTCCCTCCCTCGTTTTCTTCCCTCTTGTCCATCACTTTGGACAAGGACTCCATCACTTCTCCTCACGTGCTGCAAAGTTGCCATGAATTACTCGTCGTTTTTAGTATCGTGTTTGTCCACGCTGCTTCGTGCACAATTACTCTTCCCTCCACACCCTCCAGGTCCCTGTGCCCAGCGGCAGCCGCGTTCCTGGTGAACTTGGCGTCCTGCCGTCTTTGTGATGTTTCCAGGGCCAGCCTTCTGGGGGGGCTGCACAGCCCTGCCCTGCCCACCCCGTCCTCTCCTACGTGTGTCCTCCCCCGCCTTCCCACAGGTGTGGAGGTGACGTTTCCGTGTGTGGCCGTCGCTCAGGTTTGAGTGGGTGGAGCGCAGGCTGTGCCTGGGGAGAGGCTCCGAGCTGCAGAGCCACAGTGCTGGGTGTCCTGGGCGCCGGCGGTTTTGACACCGAGGGTCTGGTCCGAACGCTGTGGCCGTGGTTGGGCTGAGGCTGCTTCGGTGCCTTCCACGTGGGCCACCTACTGGGTGAAAAAGGACCTCAGAAGGTAGAGGCTGGGGCTGTGCCTTGGAAGGGGGCCTGTGGAGAGTCTCGGAACCTGGACGGAGGTCCCACGCCAGTGACCAGGGTGGGGGGCACCCCAGAGGGCTGTGTGGAGACCCAGCAGACGCAGCCCACGAGAGGGCTGGCTCAGGAACCCGCAACCCAGGGGAGGCGTCAGGCTAAGTAGAAAAGCTCCAGCCAGAGACCCTGCTGACCTGGCGAAGGGTGGTTCTTCTGAGAGAGCAAACGCTAAGCATCCCTCCTCCCCACCCAAAGGACTAAATAGGAGGAAGAACCATGGGCCAGTGGGGTACCCCTCTTCCCAGCCCTCCCAGCCACCGAAGCTCGGGTCCAGACCACAGGGGCAGGAGAAGAGCCTCGATCGGGACGTGAGGTTGAAGTTGGAAAACAGGCGAGTCTACCTCTGAAGAACCAGAAGGAGATCTTCAACTAAAGATCTAAAAGTTGCCGAAACATCACAGAAGCAAACTGAGAGGCTGTTTGTTGGCAGCTTTTGGAAGAAGAAACCGTGTCAAGCTTGTGACCCACCGAGGGGAGCTGATTCCGTTTACTGAGTGAATCTTGTAAACATGTCATGGTCTCATTTCTCATAAACATGTCACGGTCTCATTACCACGAGTGCCATCACTTTAAGGGAGGGTGAGGCAAGAGCCGGCGAGCTTGAAGGAACCTGTCCCAGGAGGCGTGCTGGGAGGGTGGGGTGACACCTCGCCAGGGTCCCCGGAGCCCATACCACTCGGCGTGGTCTCCGAGGTCGTTTTCAGGTTCAGCTGGGCTGGCTCTCCCCGGCTCCCCGGTCTCCGCGTCTCTGCTGGCTGGCGGCTCCTCCCCGTATGTGGGTTCTGAGTCAGCCCTGAGTCACAGGCTGGAGGCGCTTCCACCCTCCGAAGCAGAAGAACCAGTTTGGCAGTGCCATGGGCTGACGAGGTGCTGGGGGGGGCCGAGAGCAGGTGGCCATCGGGCTCCGTGCCACTGACCAGTGCTGCCCTGCCCACGGCTACTCCAAGGGTGAGGTCCATCCCCCGGCGTCCATCGCTGCGAGTGTCAGCGGTACCCATGCATTTTCCAAACCCCCACATCGCCCCGGGGTACATTTGTTCTACTCTCACTGTGTTCCGGAGAAAGCCTAGGGTCAGAGAAGGTACGGCGCTGTGCAGAGCCCCAGGTCTGTGCGACCTGGCAATCTGTGTGTCCACGTGCACCCAGTGTGCCCTGCTTTGGGGGCGGGTCCTGGATGCAGGGAGCAGACACCCGGTGGCTGGAGAGAGCAGGTCAGAGGGGAGATGGACCCCCTGAGCACGGAGCGAAGGAGGAGAGGAGCACGGCGAATGCGGGCACAGGGGGGAAACCGGACTGGAAAGTGTGGCCAAGGCAGAGGCAGGAGCAGCCTTTGGGGGGGGGCGGGGGAGGTGGTGAAAGGGCAGCCGCCCAGGTGACCGCTGTCCGCAGGCAGGTTTCCGATGCCTGGGCGGCAGGAAGGCCCTGCCCACAGGGCACCCTGGTTTTCACCGAGCAGAGTGGCAGGGCCAGTCCCAAAGCAACAAGCTCGGACTCTGAGGCGGACAGCCACCCTCTGCCCCGCCCACTGGGCGCACGGGGATGCTGCCAGGCCAGGGGAGGGGCCCCCTTGGCTCCCAGCAGGTTCGCCCTCCCTGATCCCATTTTCCTGCCGGTCAGGGAACACACACCAATGAGCGGGGTCGCTGCGTGGCTGCGAGGGGGAGGCTCGGGGGTTCATGTGTCCGGGAGGTGACGTGTGACGAAGGCCTGCAATCTGGGTCAGGGGCCAGGAGGCCAGAGCTGGCCGTGGTTCAAACCAGCCACACTGCACGGGTCAGAAGGGAGTGTGCTTGGGGTCGCTGTCACAGCAGGGACCCTCCGAGTTCTCGGCCACCGACCAGCTTAGCGGACAGGACAGCACGTCACGGTGGTCTCAACCCTTCAGGAGCAACTGTGACCGAGGGGTTGTTTCTCTGCCAACACCTGTCCCACCGCCTGCAGTCACACCTACTGGAACCCACAGCACGCCTCTGCTGTTGCCTGGTCCCTACTGAAGCCTATGGGACCGCCTCAGACATTTCTTTCTGCAGTCGGTCCCTGCAGCGCAGGGTCCAAACCCAACCTGCGGGGCCTGCTTGGTCTCGGTTCCGTCTCCTTCTGCAGCAGCGCCCTGCCGTGTCCCTCTTGCTGCTGGACTTGGGGCGACCCCAGGTCTCGGGCCCTGCGGCGTGGCTCACGTTCCGGGTCTGACAGATTGATCGCTCCCTTGAGCTGTTGCTTTCCTTGTTTCTCCAACTCCTGTGTTTCTTGCAAAGGGATCGTTAGATCTACAGCCTGGATTAGGCTCAGGTTCAACGGCTTTTGGCCCGAGTACTCCACAGGTGGTGCTGGGCGCCTCCGGGCCTTCTGCACAGGCCTTCTGCCACGGGCTGCAGAAGGCCTGTGAGCGCCCGTCTCTCCCCCTCGGTGGAGGTTGGTCACCGAGCCTGGCCGGTGGCAGCCACCCCCGATCATCACATCTCCGTCACGCTTTGCATGGGCGGTTTTAAATCTACTGACAGATGATTCGCACCTGTGGTTTCGTTCGGGGACGCTGGAGACTTTCTGTGAGCAGGTGTTTCCTTCAAATAACTATTATTGATCCTAAACTACCGTTTGGACCAGCGAGGCAGAATGGGAGCTTCCTCGTTTCTGTCTCCCAGTATCCAGAGGGACGTGTCGCTGCCCCCAAACTCCAGCCACAGGCAGTTTTGTTGTGCACGTGCCGTTGGGAACGCAGGGATGGGTGGATGTTTAACGTTTCAGTAGACCGCAGCCATCGCTCTCTGCCCCGATGGCAGATGCTCCGTCCTTGCCTCCGGGTCCCCTCTGGCTTGGCGCCGCATTCCTCGGACCCGTCCGTTCTCACTCCCTTCCCTCCTCCCCAGCACCAGGAGGTGCCGCCTGTACGTGTCCTGGGTGAGACCTGGGCTCTGCTCTTTCCTCAAATAACTCTGGTCTTCCCGGTGGGGATGAGTGGAGACTGTGGCCTGAGCCCGAGGGGCCTGCACCATTGCTGCCAGTCACTGTGTCACCAGGGGCAGAAGCTAAGAAATACTCCTTGTTTGGGTGGGGGAGCACCATGATTTATAGCGATTGTTCCAATGCAAATGTAAGAATAGAGGATTTTACTTATTTATTTTTTAGAGAGAGGGGAAGGGAGGCAGAGAGGGAGAGAAACATCAGTGTGTGGTGGCCTCTTGCATGCCTCTTACTGCGGGGGGACCTGGCCTGCAACCCAGGTATGTGTCCTGACTGGGAATCGAACCAGCGACCCTTTGGTTCACAGGCCAGAGAGTAGAGGATTGTAATGCGACGTTCCCTTTCATTTGAATCCTCTCTCGTGCTGCGTACCTTGGGTCTTAGACGTTTCCGCCCCCGACTTTCATGTGGAGTATATCAGACCTCCACGTTCATGCAAATCCCACGCCACGAGCTCTGGTGCACGCTCCCCTGGACGCACCCACTGCCATGGCTTCGCCGCCCGTCTTTGCGTTGAGCTGTTTGAGAGGATGCGGCAGACGCCATGATGGTTCAGTTCCCCATGTGTCTCCCGAGCACGGGGTGCCCACGACGACAGCGCCCTGCCTCTGTGGTGGAAAGCACCCTGGGGAGCTGGGCATGGAGGGTTGCAGGCTCGGTCTGAGAGCGCCCTGAAGCCAGCGGCGCCTGGCAGGCGGCCAGTCGCTTGTGGTTTTAACGGTGTGTGGCCCAAGGCAGACAGCGTCTGGGGCAGTGGGAGGAGCCCCCGGGCAACCAGAGGCCGTCACCAGTGGCCCAGAAAGCCCCGGGGGCCTGAGAAGGGGTTGCCGAGGCCTCTGCAGGGGCAGCGTCTCTGAGGTGCCATTGGGAGTGACCGCTGGTTTTAACTGGGCAGTGAAGTTGGGAAGTGAGGGTTGTGGCCACCAGAACCCCAGATGGACCGAGAGACCTTAGATTCACGTGCCCTTAGCGTGTCTGGTGACTCTCCTTGGAGGAGGATGTCATCCAGCTGGTGTCACACCTGTGCTCCTGGAGCAAGGCAGGGGCAGCAAAGGTGTCATCTGCAAGGACGGGGAGGGACGGCGGAACCACTGAGGGCCCTGTGGGGTGGCTGGAGAAGGGGGACCACTGACGAGAGGCCTTTGATGGGAGCCCTGAACAGGACGGGTTAGCCCAATCCAGGAGAGCACAGCATTCACCCGGCACCGATGAGCAGAATTAGCGCTTTTAGTGACACTGGTGACTGGGGGCCCCGACGGCTGGAACCATAGTCGCAAGGTCGTGCCAACCCACCAGGAGATGCCTTTAGTTGATCCAGATTTCAGAGCAGGCAGGACTGGGCCACCATGTGGAGAAGCCGTGGGCACGGTCACCCTTCATGTGTTCAGTTTTATGTCACAAGCTTTAAGTCTCCGTTCCTCCCGCCCTTTGAGGCAGCGTGGATGGACCTGGAGAGCATCATGCTGAGTGAAGTAAGCCAGGCAGTGAGGGACAGATACCACAGGATCTCACCTGTAGCAGGAATCTAACCAACAAAACAGACAAGCTAGCAAAATATAACCAAAGACATTGAAACTGTGACCAGAGGGGAGGGGAGGGGGGGGGAAGGGGGACGGATTTTCGGGAACAACCAAAAAGGACACACGGACAAAACCGAGGGGGAGTGCAATCAGGGGAGGGAGGTGGGGATGGCTGGGGTGGGGGAGGGAGAGCAGGGGTAAATGCAGACAACTGTACGTGACCAACAATAAAATAACTAAAAATAAGAAAGTCTTGGTTTCGAATTACATTGGGCCAAATGAACTGTTCCGTCCAGGGGTCCACAAGACCCTGTTCTGTGTCACCAGCTCTCATCTGTGCGGCACCTGCCCCTCTCCCCCCACCACGCTTCCGCGGCCGTGGGGGCCCCCCTGGGCAGCCCCACAGCCAGCCCCACAGCCAGCCAGGTTGCAGCGGGGTGTCTCTGAAGCCCCCTGTCACCTGCCGCTACACTGCCGTTCTTATCGCCCCGTGTTCTGTGTTCCTGTCTGAGATGGTCAGTCAGGTGTGGCCTCCAGGAGACGGAGGAGGGGCCCCGGAAGCCTGTTGACTACATTCCCAGGTCCCTGGGGATGGGCCACACGGGGTGGGGAGGCAGGAGGCCAGAGTGGGGGGAAGGTTTAGGCCACGGCTTTGTCCGACGCTGTAGAGGTGGCAGCGCCCCCTGCAGGTCGTTAGAGTTGGTGTTCAAGTAGCATCTGACCGAAGTAGCCAGGTTCGTCCTGTTTCTGCGGGCTGTAAGCTGGGCCATCCACCACGGCACCGGGAAGGCAGGCGTCCTGGGTGGGGGTGGGGGAAGGTGCCTGCCAAGGGCAGCCTGGCAAAACCCATCCATCCGGGGACTCGTTTCCCATGCAGGACCGTCAGCGTGCGCAGGGACTGGCAGGCGGGGGAGCCAGGGACGCCGTAGGGAGGTCCACAGTCCCCAAGGGTGCGAGCGGGCACCCCACGCCTGCTCACGCTCTCTCCTTCACCTAAGTGGGGGGCTGTCGTAGGTAAGGACCGTGGGCTGGGGCCTTGCGCCCATGCGGGAGCACAGTGCAGTGGGTCGTGGACAGCTCTACGCACAGTCCTTCCTTTCCAAGCCGAGCTCCCCTGGGGGGCGGGGGAGGGTCCAGGCAGCACCTTTGTGTTTCAGGCTGACACCGAGAGAGGGCAGTGGTGACAGGGGTGGAGGTGTGTCCCGGGGACAGTTGATTGTTAAGTGATCAGAGGCCACCCTCGGGGAGAAGTGGGGCGGCTCCTGCCGAGGGGACCGAGTGAGACGGTGTCTGGGCCTCAGTCCCAGGACAGTGGGGCTGGGCGGGGTGGGGGCTCCCTGAGCTGCAGGCCTGAGCTTTGGGTGGAGGACAGAGGCGTGAGGGGCGGGGGTGGGGCCAGAGGAGGCCACAGACGGATCTGCTGCCCTCCCTTTAAACCTTGCGGGCGGGAAGGGCTGCCCCTGCCCCTTGGGGGGGGGGGCGTGAGCCCTGGGACCACCTATCACCGGGACGGGGAGGGCCGCAGGGGTCCTCTAGTCGGTCCGGTTCCGAGCCTGGTTCTGGGGACAGCGCTGCTGGTGCCCTCCCACCGTGTTCCTGGCATGGGCAGTGATGTCTCCGTGGCTGAGAGTTCATAAACATGTCCTTGAGGAGCTCCTGGCAGGGCGGCCACGTCGCCACGACCCGGTGAACCGAAGCCGCCTGGTAAAGCCAGGGCTTCCCTCTGCCCTGCAGCCGGGCCCTGGGGAACCGGCCGGCGGGCGGGTGGGAGGCTCCGCCCCCCGGAGTCCGCCTTTCGCTCCGCCTCTAGGGGTGGGCGGCGGCCCTGCGGCCGCTTCTCAGGGCAGAGTGGCCCTGGAGGATTCCTTAGCGGGTTTTTAAAAAACCTTAGATAACTTTTATTGTATTTTCAAAAGAATTTTTTCGTAGACAGTTTACAGTCCGTATTACTTTGTGTTAGTTTCGGGCGCTCAGCACGCTGGTCAGGCCATCCCCTACTTCACAGAGGGTTCCCCGTGCTTCCAGTCCCCACCTGGCACCGCTCCGAGCCCCTCCTAGCTGTTCCGTCACGCAGTCCCACGCTGCGCGTGGGCCGCCGCCAACGCCGGAGTCCGCAGCCGGAACCGGCTGCCCCCGTCGGCCCGCTCCTCTGCTCACCCAAGGGGGGCGCTGTGTCTAAGGCGCCCCCTGGGGCGGTGGTTCTTCCAACGGTTGACACCCATCGGTGCCTTTACACTCTGGCGACGTGGGGAGAAAGAAGGGGCCCGTAGCCGACCAGAGACAACGGATGCTTCACCAGCTGCAAAATATTTATTGGGAGAAAGGGAAGGCGGACCATCTCTCCACCCACAGGTGGGCGCGGGCTCAGGTGCGCTGCAGGCAGGCAGGCACGAGCGAGCGCTGCGCCGGGGGCGGGGCTCCCAGCGGGGGCTCGTAAGACACCTGTGACTTGGCTAAGCGATTGCAGAAGAGTCAGAAACCATCCCCTGGGAACTCAGACGTTAGGCCTAGAGCGCGGAGCTGAAGCCGAATCGTTTTATGGTCAAACTGGAAGTTTTCAGCTGCTAAGCTGGACTGCCCCGCGGCCCCAGGCCCGGGAAGGAGGCAGGTGGCAGCTGTAGCTCTGCGGAGGGGCCAGGCCCCTGCGAGCACTGGATTTGGGGTGGGCTCCTGCCCGGCCCAGCAGGGCCTGAAGTCGGCTGTCCCCTCGTCACGTCTTCTCCACGGCGTTTGGACTCCTTGCATCGCTCACGTGCCGGTTTGGTCTGGAAACGAGGAGGAGGTGACGAGGAGAGCGCCCCCGTGCGGGGCTCGCGGGCTTGGCGGCCCGGCGCGCCTCACTCCTAGTCCCCCTGCCTCCTCACGTCTTCCAAAAGGAGACACCAGATTCATTTTGGTCCGAAAGAGGGATGTTGAAGAAAAAAAAAGAAAGGGCTTTTTCTTTCACTAAAACAATGCTTACAGAGAGGGCCCGCGGGTGCGCGGCGCCCCGCTCAGACGCAGCACTTGGCTCGCCCCTGGTAGCAGGAACCCTCGATCCTGGTGAAGCGCGGGCACGGGGAGAAGTTGCAGGTCCCCCCCTTCTTGGCGCACACGTATTCCGGGTACCTGTGGAACACGGCCATGATGCCCGCACCTGGGAGGGGGGAGAGAGCACACGTCAGGCTCGGGGCTGGCGGCCCACGGGCCTTTGGGACATCTGGTGAAGCAGGACAGGCTGCCCCTAAAGCTGTTTCCTTCCACCGGGATTTACTCTGCCTTCCTCCCAGAATCTCAGAGTCCCAGTTATACGGTCTCCAGGCTCACGGTCCGTCAGCTGCAGGCAGAGGAGAGCAAAGCGGCCCCTGCAGTATCCCCGGGGAGCGACACTCAAGCCATGGTTCCGCACCGATAGGTGTTATGGATTGACCTGTGCCCCCTCAGCGCCCCCAGTGCTTGTGTTGAAGCCCTAACCAGCCACGGCCCCAGAGTGTGGTTGTGTTTGCAGACCGGGCCTTTGAAGAGGTGACCGAGGTTCAACAAGGCCCTACGAGTCAGT
The DNA here is from genome assembly GCF_004126475.2 of Phyllostomus discolor. NCBI lineage: Eukaryota > Metazoa > Chordata > Mammalia > Chiroptera > Phyllostomidae > Phyllostomus > Phyllostomus discolor. The sequence goes on along the minus strand of NC_040913.2, from coordinate 92,676,911 downwards.
CCTAATCCGACATGATGGGCATCCCGGCAAGAAGAGGAGATTTGGACACAGAAAGAGACACACACACACACACACGTGGGGGCTGCTTGCACACACAGGGCAGGCCCCGTGCGGCCGCCGCAAAGGCCGCCGTCTGCAGGCCAGGGAGGGAGGTTTCAGGAGAGAGCCCTCCTGTCTGCAACCTGCACTTGAACTTCAGCCTCCAGAGCTGCAAGAACATAAGTGTTGGTTGTCTGAGGGACCCACGCGGGGGTGTTTCGTCACAGCCGCCCCAGCTGGCTGATACAAGAGCCCGTCTTCTCCCTGGAAAACGGTGCGCTCTAACGCCACGCACCTCTGCTCGCTGGGGACATGTCCCTCGTACTGACGGAGATGGTTCTCATTCAATCCACAGCCCTGCCGTGGCCACGGCACCCACCTTACAACTGTGGGTGTCTGGTGACTAGACGTTGGGCAACGTGTGGGGACATTGCTGGTTGACACATTGTTTGGGGACACCTGGGAGGGCGTGGGAGGTGCTAGGCGGGTAGAGGCAGAGATGCATCTAGATACCTGCAGGGCCCGGAACAGCCCTCAGAGCAGAGCTGTCTGGGCCCAGGGTCAGCAGCGCCCAGGTGGGGACGCCGTGGCCCAGACCGGTGGCCCTTCCTGCTGCACCCACGTGAAACTCAGCTGCGATACCCGCCCCAGTGTCGATATACTTGTTCCGGGGCGCAGTCTATGGGCTGGTCTTTTTTTTTTTTTTTTTTTTAAAAGAACTCCTCAGATAAATTTAATGTGCAGGGAAGGCTTGAGAACTTGGACCACTGGTTTTCACGTTTGGCCAGAGAACTCAAGAATTGCTGGGGCAAGATTTGGGGGCAGACAGGAGGGGGGGCAAGGGCAGCACATTACGAATGGGAACAGTTAGTTGCAATAGGAATAGTTGTCTGTGTATGCACTCCTATAGAAAAATAGAATATTCACTTGGACAAACTTGAAAGTTTTGTTGAGATAGAGAAATTCTCAGAAAAACACAACTTACTAAAATAAACAAATGAGGATGTCAAAATCTAAATAGCCCCCGTAACTGTCCAAGAACTCGAGTCCAGACATAACCCCCCAGGCCAAGGTGGCTTCACCGGCACATTCTCCCAGGGGACAAATAAGGAGTAGTGTCGACACCCGACACCCGCTGTTTCTCAGAATAAAAGAGGCAGAATGCTCACCCGTTCACAATGGGACGTCAGCATGGTCTACATACAGGATGAGTCACAGCAGGAAAGGAAGGGAAACTCGCAGGTCAGCCTCCCTGGTCAGCAGAGGCAAAGGTCCTACATACACTCTCAGTGGACAAAGCAAAACCAGGTTCAGCTTTCATTTCCCCTTTGACTGTTTCATTTAACATTTGAAAATCGATCGATGCCTATTAAGAATAAAGGGGGAGCCCTGGCTGGCGTAGCTCAGTGGATTGAGCGTTGCCTGTGAACCAGGCATCGCAGGTTCGATTCCCAGTCAGGGCACATACCTGGGTTGCAGGCCATGGCCCCCAGCAACCACACATTGATGTTTCTCTCTCTCTCTCTCTTTCTCCCTCCCTTCCCTCTCTAAAAATAAATGAATAAAATCTTTTAAAAAAGAATAAAGGGGGAAAAGCATATGGTTTTCTTCACAGATGCAGGAAAATGCGGGAGAAAATTCAACATTGACTTATGATAAAAAACTCCTAGCACATAAGGAGCTAGAGGGAACTTTCTTCATGCGACACAGAACGCTTACAGAAGCCTACAACAAGCAGCACACTTAGAGGGCAAACACTGAACGCTTGCCCTCTGAGACTGGCCACAAGGCCAGCATGGCTGCCGTCATCCATTCCTTCAACACTGTACTTGAGGCACTAGCCAGGGGAATAAGATAACAAATGAATAAATAAATAACGTGGATGAGTGTTGTAAAGGAAGAAATAAAATTCTCAGTATTTGCAGGCATTACGATTCTATGTGGACAGCCCAGGAGGAATTAATAAGCAAATTGAGCAAGTTTGCTGTATAAGATCAGCAGACAAAAAAAAAAGGAAAAAAAATAATTTTACTTCTGTATACTACCAACTGATAGAAAAAATAAAATTAAAATAAAACACCATTTAGAATAGTACAAAATAGCCAGTTTCTACTTATAAATCTAAGAAAATATGTGCAATACCTCTATATATAAGGAATAAAATATTTTTTGTTAAAGAAGACCTAAATGAGTGAAACGGCTATTTAGGCATTGGAAGATTAATTATTCTTAAAATGTTAATTTTCCTCAAATTAATCTACAGATTTGACCCAATGCTGTGAAAATCCTAGGAGACTCTTTCAGCGAAACTTGCCAAGTGAACCTAAAACTTACACGGAAATGTAAGAGGCCAGGAATAACCGAGACACTCTTGGAGAGGAAGGCAGAAAAACTGGCTTTACTGGATGTCAAGACTAATTATAGAGCCACGGGAGTCAGACCGAGCGGGGAGGCACCAGGACAACATGGGGATGGAACAGGACAGAGAGTGCGGAACGAGACCCGGGCATGCGTGGCTCGTCGCTGGAGAACAACCGCGGGTCGGCACAGCAGGGGGGGAAGTGGGCCTCTCCTAGGCTGGCTCAGGGACACCTGGATGTTCGTATGGAAGGAACTTTCACCCTTACCTGACTGTACACACACACACACACACACACACACACACCCCTTTACAAGCCTACCTGTAAAAGACAACAATAACCTGGCTGGTGCAGCTCAGTGGACTGAGCACGGCCTGTGAACCAAAGGGTGGCCAGTTCGATTCCCAGTCAGGGCTCATGCCTGGGTTGTGGGCCAGGTCCCCAGTGGGGGCCACATGAGAGGCAATGGTACATTGATGTTTCTCTCCTTCTCTTTCTCCATCCCTTCCTCTCTCCATAAAAACAAATAAATATAAATTAAAAAAGACAACAATAAGCTCACAGAAGACAATATTGAAGATTTTCTTCATGCCTTTGGCTTAAAAAGGATACCTTAAGGTGCAGAAAGAACCTGAACCCTGAAGCAAAAGCCGTGACGCATTTACGAGCCTCATGAAAACAGCGATACAAAGCCCGAAGGAGAGCCTCCTTCAGGACAGCGCAAATCCAGGCGCAAGCCAGGAGCGGCTTGGAATGCCCACAACTGACAAAGGGCTTATACGTGCGCTGTGTAAGGAACTACTACGAACCACTAAGAAGAGCCAGATCTCTGATAGAAAACGTGGGCAGAAGGCAAACAGGCCCTTCCCAAAGGATGCCCGAGTTTCTCTGCTTGCAGCTGCAAGAGGGACTTTTTCCAATGTACGTCAGTGAGGCCAGTCAACAATCCTGCCAAGGCGAAAAAAAATTCCTGCCCAGGCACAGCTGCCACACCAACTGTTTTCCTAGTCGAGCACAATACTGTGTGTTGGGCGGCTGAGGGTAGTTGAGACGAAGCAGCAGGAAGCTAACTGGGAAACCTGTGCCGTGGGCCGGCCAGGGACGAACATGGGAGGCAGGGAGGGGGGTTACGGCAGCGGGCGGGTGCAGGCGGGTGGGTTCTAGAGCCATCAGAAAATAAGTGTTCGGGAAGGCGGAATGGTCCCCTTTCAGTGCCACTGAGCCCACCCAGGTCGGGGGTGGCGGTCCAGGGTCTATAGCAGGAGAGAGAGAGGCCAAGAAGACGTGTTGGATACACAGAGTGTAGTCTTTGGACGTGACAGAGAAGAGGCAGGAGAAGGAGAGCCTTTCAGGGGCCGAGCCAGGGAGGGGAGAGGAGCAGAGCGTGGCGATCAGGCTGCTGAAAATGCTCGTCGCCCTCTGCCACCCCACTCCGAAGTGTGGCCGCTCCCTGTTACACGGCGAGAACAATGGGACCATGCAGAACAATGTGAGGAGGGACAGCCGGAGAGCCAGTGACTAACCCGTCGGTATCTTGCTCCAGAAGACTACCGGCCGAGGCGGAAGTGAGCGGCGTGGGTGACGTGGGTGCTGGGAAGAGGAGGCCACACTCCGCCACGGCCAGACCCACGCCCCCGTCTCCTCCCAGGACTGCGAAGAGCGGAGACCGGGAGGAGGTCAGGGCTGGGACAAGGCTGACGTGGCCCGTCGGGTGGCGCGTGGGAGGGGCAGACGCAGAGGCACATGCACAGGAGCGGAGGGTGCTGGCCAGCTGTTCTCGGCGCCTGCCGCAGGGGTCCACTCCTCGGCGCACCCCACGTGGGCCGGGGCTGGTCAGAGGCGAAGAGTCAGCTCGTCGGAGCCCCCTGGGCCTTGGCAAGTCAGCTGAGGCTCTGCCCCTGGTCAGGACGAGGTGGGGGAAGCACTGCCCACGAGCGTGGCCCCTCCCACTGTGGTCACTGAGGTAGAGGCTGCTGGCCAACTTAGGGGCCATGCTGTCCCAGCATGCAGCAGGGGCCAGAGAGGGTCACCCTGCATCCCTATGACTCTGTTAAACTCTGTGGGGACAGAAATCAAACCCACAAAGTGGGACATAACCCAGGTCCGAGGCCCTCCCTGCCAACAAGTAGCCCAGGAAGTCCTTGTCCACTGTGGCCTCTTGCTGGCTGCGGGTGGTCAGCGACGCCCCTCACTAAGTTCACGGAAGCTTGAGAGCTTGCCTTCCTGTCTGGGCTGCTCCTGACGAAGCTCTGCGGGCCCTGCAGCGCGTCCAGGGGGGCCTTGGGAGGTGACGAAGCAGAGCATGGTGTTCAGAGTGGGGGCCGGGTTGGGGTGTTCGCGGGCTGGGTGTTTGAGGAGTCGACCTCTGAGATTCACGATTGAAAACTAGTCTACGACGTGGGGATAAAGTCTGAAATAAGGACGACCACTCAGAGGAGTCCCCGCCCAGTAGAGATGCTGGGGACACTCGGTGCAATGACACCCGCAGGGGTTTGCCGCCTCTGGTGTGGGCGCGGACCCTTTCTTCCCCACGTGTGGCGGGTCAGCGCCCTCTGTCCGCCTGGGACGGGCCGAGGGAGCACGTTCCTCCCCGGGGGTTCAGAGGTCACACAGCAGGCACATTCCTGCCGGCTGTTGCCAGAGGTCTAACGGGCGCAAGGAATTCGGGCCAGCAGGCTGGGGTGGGGATGGCGGCGTGAGACACTCAGGTGTGGGCACCTGGGCAGAGATGGAGGGTCATGGAAGGTTGCAGCTGGGAGTCGTTCTGCTGAATGCTCTCGTTTTCCAGGCGAGGAAACCGAGGCCCAGGCTCCCAGGGATGCACGCGGTGTCCTCAGGGAAGGAGAGGGGAGCGTGGAGGAGGGATGGCCGGCGCTTTACCGCGGGCCTGGCCAATCTGGCAGAGCTGGCTGAGCTGCTGGTCACCTGGGGAGAAGCTCCGCTGGAGGGGGTGGCCCTGTTTAGGGGCCCGCTGTCCCTGCCGCCACCGCCCCCTCCCCACGCTCTCATCTGCTCAGCCTCTGACCAGCCTCTCTCACCGTCTCTGGTTCTGCCACCCTCCCAGCGTGTGAGCCTTTCGGGGCTCGCCCGAACCCGGGGGTCGCCTGAGGCCTCGCCTGGCCTGCCCCGGGTCTGGCCCCCACGAGCTCCCAGTGCACTCGGGGCCGAGAGGCAGGCAGGCCCGCGTGGGCGCTGATGCCCAGGCCTCAGTCCCTGTGCACTCGGGACCAGTCACGTGACTCTGGCCACGTTATTTACCCACAGGATGGGGGTAGCGGTCGCTCCTCCTCCGTGGGGGCGCTGCGAGGCGTGTGTTAACAGTGAGAGCTCTCAGTTTTATTCCTTATCACCTTCTGGTCTTTGCCACCTGCTGCTCTTTCCGTCTGGACTGTCCCTGTTCCCTGGGGCCTGTCCGCTGTCTCTCTCTCATCTGATTCAGGGCTGTCACCTCGGGTACCCACAGCGGCCGGCCAGCAGCTCCCGTAAATCTGTGGCGTGGGCCGGGGAGGGGTGGTGGGGGCGGTGGGGGCTGCGGCCAGTGGGGAGCAGGCTGTGGGGACCAGTGGCCGCTACTCCAAGGCGGCTCACTGTTGCCACGTTTTATGTGTTTGTAAGAGAAGGCGAAAACCCACGTTTTCTGTGGCACGTCCTGAGTTTTAAAGGCTAAGAAGGAATGAACTTTTATCTTCTTAAAATACCACGAACACCCACATGACTCCCATTTTCCCTTCACTTCTCAGCCGTCCTAGCCCCTCGTGGCTGAGGCACCTCCTGCAGTCACACCTACCCACCGCACCCTGCCCTCGCCGGCACCTCCAGCATGATCGATCCCCCTACGATACCCCTAGGGGGTATTTGTTACATGCGCGGGTTTCTTGCCGCGCTCTGCTCCTAGAATTCAAACTCACGCGGCTGCGTCCCTGACTCTCGCCAGTCCCGGGCAGTGCCCGGGCACAGGAGCTGCAAACTACCGTATTTTCAGATGATAAGATGCACTGCCCCCAACAAATTTGGGAGGAAAAGGGGGGTGCGTCTCATAGTCAGAATGCAGCTTCCCTGGCTCACTGTGGCGGGAGTGGGTGGTAGTGGAGCAGGGCCCCAGGTTATTAAATATTTTACCACATTTTTTGCTTCAAAAATTTTTTTTCCCTATTTCCCTCCTCTAAAACCTAGGTGTGTCTTAAGGTCTGGTGTGTCCTATAGTCCTAAAAATCTAGTAAATGTCTGCAGGAGCAGGGAGTGGACCGCCTCAAACCGCCTTGATTTCCAAACACCTCGGCGGGGCCCTGGACTCGCTGATTCAGGGACCTGAGTCACCGGGCCGTTTTGACATCGCCGGTCCTCTTGGGAAGAGCATTTGTAGGAGACAGGCGTGGGCAGCTCTGGTCAGAGATGGGGACTGCCTACGGAGAGTGTCATGACTTCTGGCAGTGACCGCGTGACCCTCGTTCACCCCGGCTCCTGTGTGCCTCGGTTTCCCCACCTGTGAACCGACTGAGCCAGCCTAACGAGCTCTAAGGGCCCTTCCAGAAAAGGAGTGGGCCTATCCCATGTCAGGGCTCAGGTGAGTGAGGGGGCGAGGTGGGAGCAAGCAGGCCTGGGGCAGCACCCCCGCCCCCTGCACTGAACTTGGACCCGGGATCACGCCAACCACACACAGCCGTCCGCCGAGCCAGCGGGTAGCAGCCACCAGAGCAGCCGCACGACTGTGGCCGTGGCAAGAACAGCTGCAGCAGACACCCTAAGCCGGAGCCCGGAAAGTGAGGCAGAGACTCTGTGGGAGTCCTGTGGCAGAAGATGGGGTGGGGGGATAGCTATCCCCGACCCCTCCCCCGACAACCATGTCCAGAACACACGGAAAACCCTGGTGCAGGATGTGTGTGTTTCCTGTGGCCAGGCTCACGACCTGAACACCTCACCCAGCGGCAGCAACTTAACGTAGGTGACATCTGGCCTGCGGAGCCTCCGGGGTGATCTGAGTCCCCCCACCCACCCAGGCTCAGCCCGGGGGTGGCAGTGGGCACAGCTCTCCCCCTTCCAGAACAGCGCCCCCTGCCCACCGCCAAGGGACACGCCTTCCTGAGGTGTCCTGGTCCCCATACGGAGGACCCCCACCCTGGTAGGTTTGGGCAGGTGTGCTGTGCAAGCACAGGGCAGAGCCCCCACCCCAGGAGCACTCGAGCTCGCCCCGTGTTTACTAAGCACTCCCCAGTGTCAGCTAGTGTTTTTCCCATGGGTGATCGGCCAGTGCAGCTACTCCTGCGTGTCCCTGGAAACACCCGTGTCTCCCGTGCCTGGAATGGGATGCTCGTAGCCCCATTCAGACGTAAGGGAGGAAGAGAACTCTTCATGGCCACAAAGCGGCATTCCAACTTTCTGATGGCGCACGGCTACTCAGTGTGCACACATGTGCACACACGTGCACTCACATGCACACACAACCCAAACCCGCACGCACTAGAACAGCGCGCACGCTTACACACGTGGCAGGACAGAGGAGAAGCACGCGTTTGGAAAAACCCGGCTGCAGCTCAGTCAATTTCTCCAGTTCTCTAAAGGGTTCCGGCCGCAAACACGAAACACGCGGTGTTAGAATGCTTTCGTTCCTGTGTTCCAACGGGGAAACTGAGGCACAACTGGACTGAGTGAGGCCTATCTGTCCGCTCCAGTGATGGCCTGGGAAGGGTGTGTTTGAACCCTTGGGAGCAGTTCAGAGCTGGGCTGCGTCGGAGGCAGCTGCTGCTCTCCTGCAGGGGAGGGCGCTGACACCCAGAAAGCGGGACTTGCTCAAGGCCCTGAGGGAGAGAGAGGGCCAGGGCCGGGGTGAAATGTGTTCCCCAAATCCTCCCGGAGGCCCCGCCTTCTCTCACACCAGGGACTTGGCTGCTCTGACCCAGAGGAGCTGGGGGAGCCTGGCCGGACCGGGAACGCACACTGGGGAGAATGTGAGCGGGCTCCTCAGGGAGGGAGGGAGGGTCTCAGACCGCCCCTGGGCCTGGAGCACCTGCACACAGGTGAGTCAAAGGCACTGGTGAGCTGGCCCTGTGGGAGGGGCGGGCGGCACCTGCTTGCAGCAGGGCACCTGGGAGGCCCCGCCCGGTGACCCAGGGCTGACAGCCTACACCCCGTCAGCTGGATAGAATAGGAAGCTGGCCACCCTGTGTGAGGGGCTGTCTTGCAGGTGGAGTAGGTGAGCCCCCAACAGCGTGTCTTTGCTAGATGCCCAAGACCTGATGGGGCCGGGGGGTGCTGGCAGCTGCCAGGGCCCGGCCCCTTGTCCCTGCCAGGTGCGGAGGGCACGGAGCCCTCGGGATGGCCAGGCAGCAGGCACGAGCCTGCCAGTCCTGCAGCTGGGTGGCCCTGGGGTGCCGGGACCAGAAGCCTGCACACGCTCCCCACAGGCTCCTTCCCAGCCGGTCAGGGGCGGGGCAGACCTGAGGCTCAGCAGGCTCCCTGCTGTCTGCCCACCACCGCAGACCCATGGCCCCCTCAGCCTTGGGGATGCCGTCTGGCCGCTCCGCCCTGAGGGTGCAAGAGCCGGCTGTCCTCACAGCTCCCGTAGCCCTGGAGCCCTGGCCCCCAAGCTCACCTGGGGCTATCTGGGAGAAGAGGAAGCAGAGAGGCAGCAGCAGCAAGTACAAAACCTTCATGGTGGCTGCCAGGCTGGGCTGGGGCGGCAGGTGGAGGTGCGGCTCCTTGGAGGCTGAGCTGACAGTTTCCCGAGGCTGCAGCGCCTCCGTATTTATAGGGCAGGAGGGTTGCACAATCGGGCAGCTGCTGTCGCAATCCTCAGAGGGAAACTCTGATAAGTGACCCCCCCGTCCTTCCCCCCACCCCCAGCGGTCTGCGAGTCCCTGACCAGCGGCAGCTGGATTGATATGTTTATTTACCTTTTATGATTGTTTAAGCCGTGACGATCCTTCCCAGTTTTCTCCCCTTCCTTCCCTCCTTCACCCGGCCCCGCCCTCTCCCCATCCCAAGCCGACCCTTGTCTGTGTCCACAGGTTGTGCATACATGTTCTTGGGCTAATCCTTTCACTGTCTTTATCCCGTCCCCCACTCCCACCCCCCTGACGCCTTCTGCTGGATTGAGCTTTCAGCTTGGAAACCTGCAGCTGGCTTGTCCTGCAGCTCTTTCTCTCTTTTCCCCCCTCGCCGGGCAGTTCCAATGAGGTTCCTGGAGAGGGCGGCCCCTGCGGAGGGTGGAAGGGCCCGGAGAGCCCGAGAAGTGGCCACCGGGTGGCCAACAGCCAGGGGCCACCCGCCTGGAAGCCTGAGTCAGCCTCTTTAGCTGAACTGTGTTTCCCGGGCTCAGACTTCACCCCTTCCCCGACACAGACAGCCAGCTGTTTCCTTTAACCTGCCGGGAAGCAGCTGTCCTCAGCCAGGCTGCTTGCTCCCTCCCTGCTGCCGCGGGACTTTCTCCCGGAGCCGCCTGCACCAGCCTGCCTTCCAATCTCTCCTTTCCTTCCTTCCTTCCTTCCTTCCTTCCTTCCTTCCTTCCTTCCTTCCTTCCTTCCTTCCTCCCTTCCTCCCTTCCTCCTTCCCTCCCTTCCTTTTGAACTAATATGTCTCTCAAACCAGTTTTCAACTACAAGCCACTTCTACCACTTACATTGCATCAAGACTTTATTTTTTTAAAGGCAGTTTCAGATGCACACCAAAATTTAGGGGAAGGTACCAGGATTTTCCGTATACCTCCAGCCTGCATCCCCCACCCCTTCCACAGCCTCCCACCATCAACACACCCCACCAGACGGGACCTTTGTCACAACTGATAAACCTGTGCTGACACGGTGTCGTCATCCAGAGCCCACAGCGACATCAGGGTCACTCTTGTGTTGCACGTTCTGTGGGTTTGTAGACACGTATGGGGACATGTGTGCATCATTACCGTGTCACATAGAGCAGATCCACCGCCCTCAACGTCCTCTGTGCTGTGCCCGTTCGCCCCTCCCTGTCACCCAAACCCCCCAGAAACCCCTGATCTGTCCCTGTCTCCGCAGCTTCGCCTTTCCCAGGGGGTCTCAGAGCTGGAACCGCGCCGCCTTCTCAGTTTGCCTTCTTTCGCTCTGTGACGTGCCTGTGAGGTTCCTTCTTCACTTTGCGTGACGCGGAGGCTCTGAAGGTAATCCGCTGTGTGGATGAGCCACAGCTGGTCTGCCCATTCGGCTACCGAGGGGCACCTTCGCGGTTCCCGAATCGTGGCGATCAAGAACGGAGCCGCTGTACACGCCCCAGCGCAGGTGTTTGTGTGGCCACGGTGTCCACCTGCTTTGGGCGGAGACCAAGGAGCAGGATTGTCGGATCAGACCCCAACCGCCCGTTTACTTTGGGAAGAAACTGCCCCACTGTTTTCCGAAGTGGCGGCACCCTTTTGCGTTCCCAGCAGCAGTAAACGAGAATTCTTGCCGCTCCCCGTCTGCGCCAGCACGTGGGGCTGTCCGGGTCTGGGTTTTGGCCGCTCCAATAGGCGTGCAGTGGCGTCTCCCTGCTGTTTAGATTGGCACTTCCTGGGCGACCTGTGACTTGGGGCGTCTCTTCATGTCCAGCCTTTCTTCTCTCCTGCTAGTCCCGAGTTCCCAGGGCGTTCCCAGCTGGCTCCCCACGGCCTGGGCTGCGCGTGGCCCCTAGGAGTCAGGAGGCCCGCGTTCCGACCTGGGCTGAGCCTCCCTGAGCCTCGCTCACTCGGGGTTAGGGTCTCCTTCTTTCCACTGTCCACAGCCCGCCGTGCCTGCATTCGGAGAAGGGGCCGGGGAGGGAGAGGGGGTGACTAAGCCTCCCCGAGGTCCCGAGGGTGGGCCCGAGCCCTCAGGGCTCTAGAAGGGAAGAGAGGAGGCTTCTCAGCCGTGGGAGGAGGTGCCATCTGCCCGAGAAGAAGAAGCCATTACCCCACACTGAGTCCGCTGGCACTGTGCTGGGGCCTCCAGCTTCCAGGGCTGCGAAATCCCTGCTGGCCGGGCCGGGAAGCCCCACCAGGCCGTGGCGCCAGTTACAGCAGCCGCAGCCCAGGGAGACCTGTGCTGCTCACACGTTGGGGTGACCCTTCCTGTCCTCACGGACACCATCACTGCTGGGCTTCCGCCCTGGCAGCTACCACTCAGGCCACCCCCTCCCCGCAGCTGGGTGACGTCCCGCTCTAGGAGGTTGCCACTCCCGTCTGTGTCCACACTGCAGCATCTGACAGCCAATGCCAGGCCGCAGGGCCTACCCGGGGGGCAGCCCCCTGACGCTGCACCGATTTCTGGGGAGCAGCAACCAGTGACACATTTTACGATGGGACAGCAGGGGCCAGTCACTCTTCACAGGCTAACTGTGTGTGCACACTCGCAGGTGTGGCGCAGAGAGAAGCTGAGAGGCTAAGGGGAAAGCACCCTGTGAATGGCATTTGCCTCTGGGAAAGGGCCGGGGGCCCGGAGGGGTGGCGGTGAGGAGGTCTCACTGGCGTCCACTCGGTACACTTTCACTCTATTCGACTGTGAGGGTCACGCTGTGTTTCGAGGCCTGGCAACAGCGGGCGTGACTTCCAACACTTCTCCTCGTTCTCCCGCTTGCACCAGACCTTGACGACCATCTGTCTAGGTCGCGTCCTTGGCCGGCTGGTCTGTAGGTCACGTCTCCCCGGCCACATGGCTGGGCTGCCCAGAGGCAAGAGCTGCTTGGGCCAGGTGTTCACTGGGGCACGGGACCTGGGTGCAGTGGGCCGGGGAGAGGGGGTGCGGCGGGCGGTGCTGGCAGCACCTGTCAGGGCCCCCACCTGCTGAAGTTCAAAGGAGACACATTCCTTTCATTGCGGGCGAGAGCCAGTTCCAGGCCCCGGTCGGGCGCTCTCCTAAGAGTCCTCCTCCGTTCTGTATGTCGGGGCTGGCTCCTCCGAGCCAGGACAGAGGGGAATGAGGAGGAGCACAGGCCGCTGAGCACCCCTACATGCCGGGTACCATGTGGGGACTTTCAGATCTGTGCCCCCAGAACTCGGGGAGGCCACCCAGGGAGCCCCTGAGTCAGGAAGACTGGACTTCCGCCCTGTGCTTCACCCGAGAGGGTCAGCTTGGACACGGCATTGAGCTGCCCTTGTGCGAAGCAGGAAAGAGAAGCGGCCACAACCCCAGAGCGTTGGTGGGTTTAGTGCGTTCGTGCCTCGGCAGCGGCTGACAGTGGCGCTGCCCAGGAAGGGCCGGCTCGTGCCGCTCTCATTTTGGTCTGAGTGTCACCGCGAGAGCACCACCGCCCGGCTTCCCGGGCGACGCACCTGGACGGGCAGAGCATGCCGGCCGGGGCGGGAGCGGTGGGCCCGGCAGCCCGCTGCCTCCCCTCCCGTGCTTTCGGGCATCTTTTGGTCTCGCTGGACCCACTTCATTTAGAGAATGCATTTGGGGCGTGTCTGGATTCCAGCTACAGCAGAATGCTTTTGAGAAAATGATTGATTTGGGGGAGCTGCGGTTAGATATACAGAAATAACACAGTTCCCCCACTCGGCCGCCTTCAACGTGCAGCGTAGCGGTGCCGAGCTCACCCCTCCGCAGCACCGAGTCGTCTTTCCAAGGCGAACAAAGCCTGCTGCCTGCCCGTCAGATGCTTCCTCGCCCCCTCCCCAGGCCCCACACGGTCAGAGGTTTTACAGAAACGCCAGGAGCAGAAACTAACTGTGGAGGGTGGAGGGAGGTGTTCCACCTGAGTCACAGGACAAGAGGCGAAGGGGACAACTGGGGTCCCCGGCCCCCCAGCCAGCACCTCGCCCAGCACCGGGGCCTGGACTCTCCCGTGTGCCCAGGGGGAGCTGCGCTGCCCAGCGCTCGGCCTCCCTTTCCCAGAATCCTAGAATCCGAGCTTGCGCGGGGCTCTCTGAGCTCCTAGATTCAGGGGACCTGCGTTCCTCCGCCCCACGCTAAATGCCTGCGGGGGGGATGTTCAGTGCTAGCAGCTGGGAAAACAAAGGCAGCTGGAAACGGTTCAGAAGCTGAAGGGAATGATGAGTCACTCGCCCAGTCCCTTTTGGGCGTGGAGCCGGAGAGAGGCGAGACCCTGAAGAAGAAAAACCAGTTTCTGTGGCTACTCTATTCCCATCAGCTAGGCCCCCATCGCTCCTTGCCGTAACCGTCCCACCCACCGGCTTTCCAGAAAGGAGGGCACCTCACGCTTCGGGAGTCGGAGCTGCCAGTCATCTGGGTCTGGGAAAGCCTGGGACGGGCGGGGAGGTCAGGGCTGACTCAGGGCCCCTGGCCGAGCGCAGCCGCAGACAGTCACAGGCTCCCGGTCACCCTTGGCGTCCGGTCGAGTGAAAGAACGGGGAGTTTGATGGGTTTTCAAAAGTAATTTTAATTTTCATTTCACAGTCATCATCCAATAAAATTAATGTCTTGGTGTACAGTCCTGTAATGTGAATAGACATATAAATTTGTGGGACCACCACCACCACCATCGGAGCACAGAACAGCCCCATCACCCACACCCCCAAAAAACCCACCAACTCTCATTGCACCTAAGACATTTAGCAGCTCAAACTCAACTGTTGCTAGTTAACCCTGAATTTCTTTATGACTTTTTAAAAGCCCCAAATCCAAACAGGGTTCAGGTATCATAGGGTTTACACCCCAGACTCTAGTCTCTTCTTTCGTCTTTGAAAGCATTTTCCCAGCCTGTTTAGTCTGTCATGGCTTTGCTATTTTTTAAAGATTTTTTTGTTTAATCTTTATTCTGTATCATCTTAGTTAAGGTATTCTCTTTTTTTAAGATTTTATTTATTTATTTTTTAGAGAGAAGGGAAGGAAGGAAGGAAGAGAGTAAGAGAAGCACCCATGTGTGGTTGCCTCCCATGGGTCCCCCACCGGGGACCGGGCCTGCAACCCAAGCATGTGCTCTGACTAGGAATCGAACTGGCGACCCCTTAGTTTGCAGGCCCGAGCTCAGCCCACTGAGCTACTCCAGCCAGGGCATGACTTTGCTGTTTTTGAGGAGCCTCACAGCTTGTTTTTGCTGAAGGACCAGCTTCCAAAGCGGGCAGCCCATCAGCATCGCCGGGCACCTTCCCCCAGCAGCTCCTGAGCCGGAATCGCCAAGACTGGGGCTCTGGGGTCTGTCTTTCTCGCACGTTCCGTAAGGACCGCAACTCACCCAAGGCCACGTGCTCTGAGCTCTCCCGTGCCTTGCGTCCCTGTGGCTCCTGCAGCTCCACCAGGTGGCGACGTGAAGGTGGAGTTTGCTCTCGACCCTGAACTCACGCTGCCACAGACGGCTCCTGGGCTGGCCGGCCCCTCTGTGCTGGGCTCCGGGACCAGGCCCAGGCCCAGGCCCAGAACACCTGCCTCCCCACAATCCCACCCCACCTCCACCTGTGGACCTCAGTCAACATCCAACTTCCTCAAACAGCATTCAGTGTCGAGGCCGGTTTTATTTTAACAGGATCAAGAGTGGAATGTTCAGAATGGTGTAGGAACAGCCATGTTAGCAGGAAAAAGGGGGACTCCCTCCCTCCCCGGGGACCCCCGCCTTCCCTCACAGCTTCCCTGCTGTTTGTCAAGCCAGTGGAAGACCTGGCTGGGCACTGAACCCTGAGTCTGGGTCTCTGCCCCTTGGGGAATCATTTCCACAGCGGTGCGGACGCTGGCTCTGAGCCCGGCTTTCCAATCACAGCGGAGCTGCCGTGTCGTCCCCACGAGTCCACACCAGTAGCTGCTGCCCCAAGCTGGCCGCACTCTGGGGGGCCAAGCTGGACTCTCCAACAAGGGACCGAGCACAGTCTTCTCCCCGCCTGACGGGGTAACGGGACCGGCAGTGTGGTGCAGCGTGTGCGCCTGCGGGCTCCGGAGGTTGAGATCCTGTTACCCACCCCGAGGAACCGGCCCGGGGCAACTTCCTTCCTGTGGCTCCGTTTCCCCAAATGTAAAATGGCGATGCTAACTGCGCCCACCGTCTCGGATTGCTGGGAGACTGACCCGTTCTTTCCGAATTAGAGCACAGCTTGGCACCCGGTGAGTGCTGAGGGTGTTTTAGTTGCTTGTGCCGGTACCTGGCCTCCTCGTGCCCCTGGAAGGTGGGACCGCACCTGACTCCACTTGGGCTCCCACCACCCGCATGTGGTGTGGCCCTGCCACCGCCACGCTCTCAGCATCGTTCTCCTGAGTCGAGGCCCCCTGGCCCCTGCTCTGTCCCCGGCTCTGACCACTGCCGTCTCAGGATGAAAGGCTCTGCCCTCTGGGACCGGAGACGGGAGCTGCAGTGGCTCTCACTCAGAAAGATGTGTGATCCCATTCCTGGCTTCGGATAACTTCGATTTACTCTCATCGCACAAACAAATATGGTTACATACCAAATGTAAATACTACTATAGATTTTTTTTTGTTTGTGTATGGTCATGGAATTTCCTACCACGAACATTAGTCAAACAGCTGAGCCCAGTGTATCAAAAGTCATGTATGTGCATTAAAATTAAGGAGAACACGTGATGCTACGCATAGCTAGAAATCAAACAGAGTACACGTGGATGGAATGAGCACAGGAGGGATTTTACTCACCACCCTCCCACCCAGCCCCCTTCTTTTCCCCAGAGGTGAACACTGTTAACGTCTAGTAACTTTCCTTTTAGGTTTTGGGCTTTTTATCTCTGCATTTACATATGTGAACGTGCAGACACATTTCCATTCTCCTTTTCTTCTTTCCCTCACACAGGTGCTCCGTCAGCACCTTCTCCGTGAATGGCTTTGTCAGTTGGCGGGTGTCACGGAGAGTGTTTTGGCGCTGGGCCGTGCCTGATGCACTGCGGATGGCCTCGCTCGGCAGCTCACCTGGGGGTTTTGCCCGGCCTTCCCCACGCGGGGCACAAGGAAGGGCCGGTGTCCGCAGGGAGGCTGCCTCTGGGAGGGTTTTTGTCCAGGCATTTCCTCCCAGATTAAGGTGAGCTGGGTCTGCGGCACCTTCTTCCAGGCGGCTCTCCTGTTCCCCTGTAGTCCTCAGTCCGAGTGTGTGCTTCCAGAGAAAGCTGGACGGCTGGCAGGACCCTGCTCCCTTGGGTCACCCTGCCCCTACTCCTGGTCTCATCACCTCCCGCTGGGCCAAGCCCAGGGCCCTGGCCAGCCCACACCTGTGGGCGCCCTGCCAGTGCGTGTGTGTGTGTATGGGGTGTTGGCCCAGAGGGATGTGTCCAAAGGAGAATTCTGGGGCCACTGTGGAGGCACGAAACTTTTGGCTCCAAGGCAGGGTTTTGCATCCTCAGGCAGCCCTTCTGACATTTTGGACTTGGAACATGAACTTGAAAGGAGCCTGGGTGGCGGACGCCAGGAGGTTTGGTCACGTCCGATGACCCGGAGAATGGGTGTCAGGTGGCCTGGCAATGTGAGTCCTTCGGGGGTAATCTGAGGGACATCTGGAGGTCTGGCGTTGTCACACAATGGGCCGATGCGTTATCTGGGCGTTGACGCAGGACAGGAAAGTTCAAGCCTTTGCGTTCCCAGGCCAGTCGCAGTCGGAACAGGATCGTTTCCTCATCCTCAGCCTCCACACGTCGGTAACTGCAGCAGCGTGGTTCGTGCGTGTTTGTTTGCATGTCCCCTGTCTTCCCTTTCCTCCTTTCCCCTTTGATCAGGATTGTCTTTCAGGAAATGTCACAGATCAAACCAAACATTTTAATACCCCTTGTTGCCAGGGTGGGGGCAGAGTCTCACCTGGGTCCCGAGGGTCCCTGGGAGGGGGGTACATGGGTTAGAGACGTGTTTGCATCGATGGGCCTGACGACCGGCGCCGTCTGTGCTCAGCTTTCAGCCGAAGCGCCAGGAAAGGGCCAATGAAGGCCTCAGTACTGTGACCCATTTCCGACCCTGGCCCAGGCCTGAGGATCGACGGTGCACTTAACCTGCTGTCTCTCGGTGCGCAGGCAGCCCCCAGAGCGAGGCCTTGGAGCAAGCAGTGCAGTGTTCGGTAGGAGGCAGCTATCTCTATGGGGATGAGACACGACGGCTAATGGCTGGAGCAGACCCTGGTCCCGTTGCTGAGTCCTGCGGCCAGGCGGGCAGGAAGAGCTCCGGACGCCTGGCTCACAGCCTCCTCAGGCGCAGCGAGGGCCGCCAGGGGCACTCTGATGGCTGCTCCCGGTGTGCAGCCGGGGCGTGTCCAGCTTTCCCGCAGCAGGCCTGAAGGCGGCCCCCAGATGAATGGTGCGGTGACTCCCCTGAGGGGTCATCCATCAGGTTGTCCCCCCTCAGCTTGTGTGGCTTTGGGAAAAGGCAGCTTTAGCTTCCAACAAGTCCAGGTCACAGGATGGGAGTGAAACTGGATGTGCTGGTTTGGAGAGCCAGCCTGACATTGGGGTCGGGGGTGGGGGGTGGGGGCGGAATTAGAAGAATCAGGATCCAGCCCAGTGCGGGTAGGAGCAAATCCTCAAAAGACAGTGCATGGCACTAGATTCCAATATCCACAAAGGTGTACCCAGATGATTGAAACTTCACTTTCCTCTCTAAAGCAACTCTCCCTGTTTACCAAAAATAGCCAAATTAATGTACAAAGTAAGTCTAGCTTCAAGAAACTTGGCATGCTGTTTACTCAGGAGCAGCCAGAATGCTAACTAACACATAGGCTCTTCCAAATCTGTTTTGTTGGAATTTTTCCTAAGGAATCTCCAGACTAAATTTTTCTTTTTCTTTTTTCTCTTCTTTTTGGCCTTTGATACTTTCTTTTTTTTTTTTTAATTTTAATCATTGTTCAAGTACAGTTTTCTCCCTTTTACTCCCAATCCAGCCCCCCCCCAACCCCCCCCACTTCCCTCCCATTACCACCCTCCCCTAGTTTTTGTCCATGTGTCCTTTATACTTGTTCCTGTAAACCCTTCCCATTCTCCCCTGAAATTCCCTCTTCTCTCCCCTGTGATCACCGTCAGCCTGTCCTCTATTTCAGTGTCTTTGGTTATATTTCGCTTGTTTCTTTGTTTTGTTGATTGGGTTCCTGTTAAAGGTGAGATCATATGGTATTTGTCTTTCACCATCTGGCTTGTTTCGCTTAGCACAATGGTCTCCAGCTCCATCCACACTGTTGCAAAGGGTAGGAATTCCTTCTTTCTTTCTGCTGCATAGGATTCCATTGTGTAAATGTACCATAGTTTTTTGATCCATTCATTTACTGATGGGCCTCTAGGTTGCTTCCAGCACTTGGCTGTTGTAAATTGTGCTGCTATGAACATCGGGGTGCATAGGTTCTTTTGGTTTGGTGTTTCAGTGTTCTTAGGATAAATTTTTCAAAGGCCTCTTGAGGCCAGAAAAACCAAGGCAAGGACTTGCTGTCAGACTTTTCCTGCAGTTCACTTAGTACAGATTTGGGGGAGCTCCTCTTTTCTCTTGCGGTGCCGATCCGCATCCGGCTTTGAGGGTCCTGCACATCTTTGACAAACAGTCGGTATTACACAGTCTTGTGTGTAGTTCCCCACGTCTTGGGGAGAGGCGCCTTCTGACAAAGGTCTGTTCTTGCCACAACTCAAGCCTCAGCCAGCGTCGCCGTAATGGGCACGTCTGCAGCAGGGGCTACAGCCTGAAGGCCGTGGGCAAATGCAGGCTAGAATCAAATGAGAGCCAGAGACGCCGAGCAGTTCACTACGTTGCATAACCAGCTACAAACCAGGAACTTTTAGAGGACAAAGAGCCCACGTTAATGACATAGTCCCCTGGAAGCTGCCACAGCCAGACAGAAAGACAAGCGGACGGACATTCCTCAAAGCCCCAGGTCGTGTGTTTAAACAGATGCTGCTCTGGTGAAATCCACAGCTCGCCAGCCTGTGGGGCGCGGGGCGGAGCACGGGTCTGGAGACTTTGTGTCTGTGCCCTCTCCCAGGAGATCCCGTTCTTACCGATTGGCCGAGGACGTTTCAGAAAAAGACTCAAGTCTCCTCACTCATCCTCTGACGGGGACTTGGGCTGCTTTTGACGTCGGGAATCACGTCACTATGACCATGGGTTTGTAGATATTTGTCATGAGCCTGCTGTCCATGATTTCAGATATCTGTCCAGAAGTGGAGCTGCTGGACCACACGGCAACTCTACGTCGAATTTTTTGAGGCACGTTCACACTGCTTTCGACAGTGGCCGGGCCACTTTATATTCCCACTGTTCTAGAACAGGAAGAACCCAGCGCGGGCAGAGCCAGACGCGGACACGGAGACGTGCGGTGGAGAAAGGTTGGCCGTTTTACTGACGAGCGGCTCCACCCCGGGCCACGGGAAGCTAATGCTCAAAAGCCCGAACTCCCCGATGGCGTGTAGGGTACAGATTGTACGGGACAAGATCACAGACACCGTGGGTCGGGGTTCGGGGGTCCTGCTGGGGCTGTTGGGTTGGAGGGGAGGTAAAGGTGATGCATCATTGCTTCAGGTCTCCGGGACTGTGCTGAGGGCTGCGCCGGTGTCTCTCTGTCCTGTCTCCTGGGCACGTAGCTGGGGGGGCTAGGACTCAGGCTGAGGCTGTTTGACTACCAAGTCCACGCCCCCTTCGTCCTGTCAGACTATATTTTTATTGAATCAATAGGCTCTAAATTGTCCATAAGTGCTAGTGTATATTATGGTAGTTAAACTGGGGGTCTCACCTAACGGAGCATTTGAGGCCCTGGGATGGGCCACTGGCTTGGGTGGTCATCGCATCAGTGGACGGGAAGTCCCTCCTGCAGGCGAAGGTTTCTTTCTTTCCCAGTTTTGGTGAGAGCGGGAACTATCATCATTTTAGCAGCTTGTGGAGGAGACAGGACCTTCTAGGGGGTGGAAGACACTCCTGGTGCTGAGGGGGAGAACTCGGAGCTTTCAGAAGGGCAGGGGGAGGGGACTTCTCTCATGCACTTCGGTGCTGCACTGGGTGCTCTTCTGGTCTGGCCGCAGAAACGCGCTGATTGCAGGAACCTGCAGGCGCAGGCCGGGGGTGGGGGGGGCAGGAACGCAAGCAGGAGCCGGCTGCCCAGCGCCCCCCAGGTCTACACCCAGGGCTGGCTGCCCCTCAGCCTCCTCTTCTTGAAGACGAGAAGCCACAGTGTGGGTGGCAGACAGAGTGACCAGCCAACGCCTGCAAAGCTCTTCCCGCGGTGCCTGTCCCCAGCTCCCCAGGAGCGTGGCTGTTCTCGTTCTCTGGGAAGTTCGACGCCGTTGCGGGATGTGTCCAGCTGGAAGGGCACGGTCCGCATCAGCGTCCGGCGTTCCCGTCTGAGTACTGGACTCTGCCTTCTTGTGCCGGGTTAGCACAGCGGTTTTCAGCTGGGGTCTGTTGCGCCTCGCAGGGGACGCCCAGCCAGTTCCGGAGACATTTCTGTCACCACTTGTGGAGGTGTTACCGGCAGCTATCCTGGTAGCTAGCAGTACCCAGAGGCCACGGATGCTGCCGCGAGTCCTGCAGGGCACAGACCAGCCCCTGTGACAAGGGCCGCCGGGCCTGCAGTGTCAACAGTGCTGAGGCCGAGAAACCCAGGGGAGAACAATGTAGTTTACTCTCCTGCCCCACGTGTTAGGGCCATGGCGTCTGCTGTCTGAGCGGTGGCACGCCGTGGTTCCACTGTGACCGAGTGTGCTCACTGGCACTCCGTGGGAGCCGTGGGGCGTGGTGTGGGCAGATCTTATCAGAGGGCCTAGTCTCGGAGCCGACCGCGCAGGGATTTCTTCCCTCTGACTCATTCGGAAAACAGTCTCCGAGCCGGGGTACGTGCCAGGCTGTGCTGTGGCTGGGCGTTCGGCTCCGGGACAGCCGAACCCTGCGGGTGGCGGGGGTGGGAAGCAAGGTATGGCCGCCGCGGAGCGAGATAAGGGCCCCGGGAGGTGAGGTGCACGGTGTTCCCTGCAAGTTCAGGTCAACAACCGGCTCCACACGCCAGCCCCACGGCGAGTTGTGCCGAGGGGGATGGCCCTGCTGCTGGGACAAAGCGCAGGCTTTTCTGTTTTTAGGGACACGCCCTGCATTCCTCTCAAAAAGCCAGACACAACTTTTAGGTGTTGGAAGGCACGACTTTTTAATCTGCTCCGCGTGAACAGGGGGTGCTAGCCGTTCAGGGCCCCCCGCACCACCATACCTGTGCCCTTCACGTGTGGGCCCCGGGTGGGACTTTGTCAATGTGGGGAGCCCATGTGAGGTTTGGGAAGCGCTGGCTACAAGGAGGCGGTGGCGACAAGGAGGCGGTGACTCTGGGGAGTGCGGGGGGTTCTGTGACCTGGGCTGAGCCACGCAGAGGACACCCCTTTAGTGCCCCCCATCTGCACCAGTCCAGCCCCTGCGAACTCCGTGTTTGATGGTCCATGTTCTGTGGTCCCCCTTCAGGGACACACGTTTTTGGCCACAGGGCCAGGTATCCAGAACACCTGAGAGACGACGGTGAAGCTCACTGCCCGTGTTTCTGTGCAGACAAACATAAGAGCGAATTAGAGAGCTCAGTTTAGCAAAGGAAAGTGTCGGCTGGATTTCACACAGGATTATAGAAAAGAAAAATGGTGATTATGGTTCAACATTTTCTTGTTATTGAAGAAAAAAAGAGCAACCAACCTGGGAAGGTCCCAAGAAACCTTATGTAATGAAGAAATTAATAGGAAATTAAAGCCCTGAGTTCTGGAATCTTGTCTATAAGGTATGTGCTTTTTACCTCAGACCCATCCAAGAAAAGTGCCAACTTGATATTGTTTTTCAGAGTGAATAATGTTAGATTTTAAACATTAAACTAGCTTTTTCCTAGTGGGAGACTGTCACCACATTCCTCTTCGGTCTCTGAGACATAACATGGTCCTCTCCGAAGTGGCAGAAGTCGCTGTTCCTTCTGTCGGGAAGGAAGGGTGGTCCCCACCCTCGAGGAGAACTTACGCCGCCTCCCCGGGGGTGCAGCTGCTGAGGGGCCGATGTGGGCGCTTCGGATCGTCACGTTTGCGGTGTGAGACTCGGAGACAGCCGGGGCAGCCGCTCCAGCGTGTGCGTTGCAGTGGTCCTGGAGAGGACGTCTCAGGAACGCTCGGCCCGCACGCGCCCAACTTTTCTGTGGGTTAGAAAGCAAAGCTGGTCACCGTGTGTTAGGACTTCTGATGGACCAGCCAGAACGGTGCACGGTCCTGGGGTGGGCAGTGCGTTTACCGGATGTGACATGCTCGGGCAGGACGCCGGGAGGACAGAGGGCAGGAGGACAGCCGAACGCTCAGGAGAGCAGAGCTGTCCAGGCGGCGGCGACATGCTTCAGAGTTAACTGTGCGTTGTCGCAGAGCGGTCCCTGAGCGGCCCGAGATGGAGGGCCAGCCTTCGGGTTGGAGGGTCCTTCCCGTTGTCAGACCCGTGCGTCGGAAACATGGACCCAGAGCCCAGGTCTTTGGTGGAAAGGGAATCGGAATGGAGCCACCGCTGTGGGGCCTGAGGGAGGGCTGAAGACAAGACCCCCCGCACAGCCTCACTGTCTTCCTTTTGCATGAAAGTTGCTGAGTCTGCTGATGGGCTTGCTCATTAAAAAAGTTATTGTTGTTCAGTTACAGTTGTCCCCGCTTTCCCCCATTACTCTCCCCTGCTCTGCCCACCCCCCATTCAACCCCCCCCCTCGTCCTTGTCCACATGTTCCTTGAGTTGACCCTACACACTGGCTGGTTTTTAGCGCTTCTCAAGCACCCCTGTGAGCCTGTCCTACGGGTGTCACTGAGACAAAGCCCAGGAGTCATTTACCCACCCAGTGTCCCCTGCCTGCAATATCTTCATCAGTCCGATTGGGACACCTGGCCCAGCGAAGAGGAAGTGTTCACTCGGGAGCGAGTCGGTGGTCCCTCAGGGTCAGTCGCAGGCCTTGTTTCCGTTGCTGTTGCACTTGCACCCTCTGTGTGACACCGGCGGAGGAGGGATAGCCGTTCGGCACACACCCGTGGTGGTCAGTGTCCAGTGCCTGCTCACACACTCCTCGTGGGTGGAGCAACGTGGGTGGAGGCGCTCTTCCTTTTCTCCTGTGGCATGCTTGTCCTGGACCTGTTGATTGAAATGTAATTTCATGTGTGTTGAATCTAATTTGAATGAGACTATTTATGTGTCTTTAAATACAATTGGCGGGTGGGTGCACGCACACACTAAATGTTTTTCACCGCAGAACGCCGGGGAAGCATTGCTCTGGGTGGTGTGGCTGCCAGGGGCGGGTGGCGGGCGGAGCCGGGGTCCTGTTGGCAGGAGAGGTGGGGCGGTGTAGCCCAGTCTGTGTGGTAGCTCTGCTTAGCTTCGGTTTCCCTAAGGACTTGCATTCCCTGGTGTTCTCCTAAGCTGCTTTCTCTTCAGTGGGATGATGGTGAAAATCCCGGCGCTCCTGGTGTGGTGCACAGAAGGAACAATTTCCACAGCAAGCAAGCTGCCCTCCCCAGTACAGGACCTGGACACAGGTGGAGACATGCTGTCGCCCTCTGGTGGCGGGACAGAGAGCTGCCCGCACTTATCCACCAGCAGGCTGGACCAGCTCCCATTGTTCTCCAGTGTTTAAAACCTCCAGTCCCATTTTTAGTTTTCTGAGAAAATTCCATGCTGTTTTCCATAGTGGTTGTACCAGTAAACTAAAAATGGATCTGCCTTTTGACCCTGCCATTCCACTGCTGGGACTACATCCTAAGAACCCTGAAACACCAATCCAAAAGAACCTGTGTTCCCCAATGTGCACAGCAGCACAATTTACAATAGCCAGGTGCTGGAAGCAACCTAGATGCCCATCAGTAAATGAATGGATCAAAAAACTGTGGTACATTCACACAATAGAATTCTATGCAGCAGAGAGAAAGAAGGAGCCCCTACCCTTTGCAACAGCATGGATGGAGCTGGAGAGCATTGTGCTGAGTGAAACAAGCCAGGAGGTGAGAGACAAATACCACATGATCTCACCTTTAACAGGATCCTAAACAACAAAACAAAGAAACAAGCAAAATATAACCAAAGACACTGAAATAGAGAATAGGCTGACGGTGACCAGAGGGGAGAGGAGAGGGAATTTCAGGGGAGAATGGGAAGGATTTACAGGAACAAATTTAAAGGACACATGGTCATAAACTAGGGGGACGGTGGAAATGGGAGGGAGATGGAGGGGGCTGGGGGGATTGGCTGGGATGGGAGTAAAAGAAAATTGCACTTGAACTATGATTAAATATAAACAAATAAATAAATAAACAAACCCTCCAGTCCCGTAAGCCAGGTGGTGAGGGACAAATACCCTGTGATCTCACCTTTAACTGGAACATCATCAACAAAAGAAAAGAGCAAACAAAATACAACCGGAGACATTGAAATTAAGAACAATTTAACAATAGCCAGAGGGGAGTGGGGAGGGGACAGTGGGGAGAAGGGTTTTCAGGAACTACTATAAATGGACAAAACCAAGGGGGAGGGTAGAAGCAAGGGAGGGAGGTGGGTTTGGCTGGGGTGGGGGGGAGTGGTGAGGAGAAAATGCAGACAACTGTAATTGAACAACAATAAAGTAATTAAAAAAAAACATCCAAAACGTCCAGTCCCTTTGATTAACACGAAAACCCCACAATGACCCTTCCCTTCTGCCAAGCAGAGATTCTTAAGGGAGCCTGTTTGGGAATCATTGAATTTGCTCTTCATTTTCGTCAGCTGAGATTTGGTCCAGTCTTTCTTGAAGCTTGTCAACAATGATGTTCTGTTTTTCCCTTGGTCTGCCATAGCTTGAATATGCCTGTGTGAACAATTACTCTCATCTCTGGGAGGTTCTCTTGCCCCCGCAGAGAACAAACCTTCAATTTGATGATCGGAACTTTAGCTGATGTTCTCTCATAGTTTTAAATTGCGTGTTCCTCAAAAGCAAGGCGGTGGGTAGGACCTGGGAGCCAGCACCCATCGCTCTAGCTGCTCCCACCCACCTCCCTGCGCCCCACCTCTCCCTCTGCTTCTTCTCCCCAGCCTGCCCTGTCTCGTGCAGGGAAAACGGTGTGAATGGTGACCGTCCAGCCCTGCACGTGGGTGGACTGGTTCCGGTGCCAGCCAGTGGTGGTTGGTGCCACCTCAATGCCAGCAGGAGTCCCCAGTGAGGGGTGCGGCGAAGAAGGGAACTTTATTCAGTGCAGACAGCTCTGTGGTGACGCAGCAGGGCTGGGAAACCAGCAGGGCTCTGGAGGGACCTGTTCGGGTTTGGTCTCAGCTCCTGCTGGAGAGACGCCGTGCTCAGGCTTCGGTGGAGCAGCGGGGAAGCACGCTCTCTGAGCCAGGAGGGAGCTGGCTTATGAGGAGAGAAGTCCTGCCCTGGCTGGTGTGGCTCAGGGGATTCAGTGCTGGCCTGCAAACCAAAGGGTCACTCGTTGATTCCCAGTCAGGGCACATGCCTGGCTTGCAGGCCAGGTCCCCAGGAGGGGCCACGGGAGAGGCAATCACACAATGATGTTTCTCTCCCTCTCTTTCTCCCTCCCTTCTCCTCTGTCTAAAGAAAAAAATGAGTAAAATCTAAAAAACCAAAAACAAAAAACCCAGAAGTGCCCCTGCTTTCTGATTGGTTTATCTTCATGCAAATGAGGACTCCACATCCTTGTAGTTTGATTGATCCCGAAGGCGCTGTCGTGATTGATCAGAATGGAGTTGCTCTGATTGGTCAGAGCTGTGCAGCTGTGGTCAGATGGGGACGCCTCGGTCCTACTGGTTGAAATAGGACCCCAGGAACCCCCTTATAAGGGCTGTTCAGCCGGCAGGAACCCGGTGCAGGCAGGCAGTCCAGTGCCCGAGACGCTGCGAAGTGCGGTTTGTGAGAGGCCCCTGTGCAGAAACGGCTGCTAGGTTCTGCTCCCCCCGCCATCCCGCCCCATTTAGCAACCAGGAGCTTTTCTTTGTAGGTCTTTCTTTTTATTTTTTTCAACATTCGTACAGGCAAATTACCTGTGTCACCTCAGTCATGTCACTCACCTACCTCAGGCAGAGGGTAAATTCTCACAGGAGGGAGATCATTCACGCTGCTCAGGTGGGCTCAGGTGAGCTCAGGGCATGGGACTCTCTGATGACGGGTCTTTGGAGGGAAGGGAGCGCAGGGAACCGTGCAGCCTCCGGCCTGCCAGGCCTCGGCGTGACCCTGATGTTCATGGCCGGCTCCCTTGGTGCTCAGGAGGCCTGTGGGGCTCTTCCCTGGGTCACCTGCAGTGCCCAGGGGTCCTGCCTCCCAAGGTCCCCCTCAGTCCTCTCCGTCTCCTCGGCCGACTCGCTCCCCTCGGGCCACCCCCCCTTCCCTGACGCAGCCTGGGCCGCCGCCTTCTCCCAGTGTTTTCTTCACTTCCACGTGTTTCTCCTTGTGTCCGTGTGTCTGTGGGTTAGTCCGTTGTGTGCAGGGTCTTGGGCCACACGGTCCACATCATGCCAACCCACGCTCAGTGACAGCTGGTGGCCGAATTTCAGGAAGGGGCTGAGTCCAGGACTGCCGTGCACAGGGGCTCTGTCGGAAGGTGCAGGAGCCGGGACAGTGGTGCTCCAGGGCTTACACGACCACAGCCCATCCCCGTGGGGGTGAGTGGGGGCACCTCAGCCTCCTCCCCATCACCTGCTCAGATTCGCGTGGATATCAGTTAGTGTTCCCCAGAGAAACAGAACCGATTTCTTTATTTTCAGGAATTGGCTCGTGTGACTCTGGAGCCTTGGCAAGCCCAAAACACCCCTGGGGGGTAGACCGCTGGAGACTCAAGGAAGAGCCAATGTGGTGTTTCATGTCCAGGGGCCAGTTGCTGGCAGACTCCTTCCTGCTCTGTGCGGTCCGCCTTTGTTCCCGCCAGGCCTTCAACTGATTGGACGGGGCCCAAGCACATTGCGGAGGGTAATCTGATGTACTCAAAGGTCACTGATATAAAGGTCAACCTCATCCAAAATACCCTCGCATGGAAACCTTCAGAGGGACGTCTGATGAAATACCTGGGCGTGTGGCCCAGCCGAGTGGACACAGAAGATTAACCATCACACGGCGTCTCCTGGGTTTCTGTGTTCTCTGTCATTCAATGCCCCCCACCCCCACCAAAGCTGTGATCTCCTTTACCCTCATGTGTGGGTCTCCAGCGATGCAAAGCCCCGAGACGGACAGCGTTTGGGGTCTTCTGGGAAGGCCAGGCACGCCCTGGTGCTCTGCAGTCCCGGGGGCTCCGGTCTCAGGTCTGGGCACCGGCGCCCTGTTCGCTCTCGGCGACTTTGCCGCATTAGGAGAGCATTCCGCTCCCACAAGCCCTGGGTACCGAACACTGGGAAGAGCGACACTTCTCTCACGGCTTGCGATCACGCACAGGGGAAGTGGTGAAGCCCGGTGGGGTGCAGGGGGCGCCCCTGTGTTCATTCAGGCTTGTTGGCCTCAGGGGTGTCACGGGGCAGCCTGCAGCCTGTGCCTTTGCTGCGGCCTCTGCCCCGCCCACTCACCCTGGGGTCCCGGGCGCCCTGCAGGCCATCATCCCCTGCAGCTGTGGCTGGCAGGCGCGTGGAGACCAGCGCCACTGTCTCCTCCATTTCTGTTTTCAGGGTGTCCCGGGGTTCCGGGGCTGACATGGACTCCATCAGTGGTCTGGGTTCAGGCCCCCGGAGAGCAGGAAGAGGCACGTGCTCGATGGCCCTCCTGAGCAGAGACCCAGAGGAGAAGGCTGCAGCAAAGATGCCCCAACGCCCAGCCCGAGTGGAGCGGGTCCGTGGTGACGGGCGTGTCCTGCCAGGCAACACAGAGCCATTGTGGACCTCAAGTTCGCGGCGCACTTCAGAGTGTTACGTACCCCCCGGAAGTACTAGGTGACCGGGCAAACGCAGGTCCTCTCTACTCCCTCCTCCCCGTTTGGCCTGGTTACTTATTCGCTTTTCAGTCCTAGACCTAATGGACTGTTCACAAAGCCGACACTTGGTGCTGCCAGTTTTTCACCCAAGCGTAGCTGGGGTGGCCCAGGAAGCCCAGACCCCGAGTGTCCACTTGGATGAGTACTGACAAACACGGTCACCTGAGGAGCCCACGTCCCCATCGGGGTGTGGGACGCTCCCTCCAGCCCCAGGGTTACCTGTTCCCCGTCCCACTCCCCCAGCTGTTCCCGCCCCCTACCCCGGCACAGCTCTGCTCACTGTCTGGGGAGTGAGGTCTCGGCAGGGTCCTAGCAGGGGAAGGACTCAGGCTTTGCATTCTAACAGTTGAGCTCACACGGCTTTCCGCTGTAGTTTGTTTCACAGGCGTATTCCCCGTGCGCTCCGGCTGAACAGGGGGAGCTAGGCCGCTGCAGGATACAGTGCTTTGCTCCTGATGCTCACGGGGTGAGGGCACCGGGCCAGCGACCGCGCTGGTGCTTGGCCCAGAGCAGGGGCTTGACAACTGTGCTGAGTCAGTGCCCAGAGAGTCATAGAGAAGGACCAAGGAGTGTCATCGAGTGGGTCAGAGGGTACATGTCGCCTCTCTGGGGGCGCGAGCCGGGGCCCCGGCATCCCCTGGACGGCACACTGGAGTGTGGCGGTGCTGAGCCCGGGGGTGTGGGCCCTGGCAGTGAGTAGGGCAATGTGTAGGCTCCTGTGAGGCGGCTGCCGCTGTGGAAGGTGGAACGAAGGAGGAACGTGTGCCCCCACGCACATTTGAAATGGACTGTGATCACCCCGTTTTCTCCTTTCTGCATCTGACGCTTGGGCAGCTGGCCTTGATGACCGTGGAGGGGACTGACCCTCCCCGGGTCAGTAGTAAACAAGACAGTAAGCAAGGCTTTGTTTCCCCGTTGTGATAAAAGGCAGGTCTGTGGCTCTATGGTCATCAGCAGAGGAAACCCAGAGACAGGGCCCCTGTGCTGTGCACCCAGCTCAGCTCCGCGGAGTGGCCCTCTCGTCTCCTGAGCCCGATGGGTCTGACTCAGCCGCCAGCAATAAGCAGGAAGGCGGAGACTCTGCTCAACACGCAGGACGTTTGAGCCTACGGTCAAGCTGACTGACTGAGGGATGGACCCAAGTCCCAACAGACCGGTGTCCACTCTTGGAGGTTTGATGAAATGTCACAGAAAGACTGGCCTTTTCTTAGCGGTCACTAAAACTAGAGCTAGGCTAGCCCAGGGCTGCCAGCCCTGCCACACGGGGTGAGCATGAACAGACCAGACATGGGCACTAACCCAGCAGAGTTAAAACGTGGAGGGAATAGGAGACATATTGGATGTGTCGTTTGAGCTTTTGACCCGTACTGAGCCCGAGTGTAGGGTCACAGGTGGGAGCCTGCATTTTGAAATAAGACTTGGGTTGTGGCTTTGGCCTCGGGACAGTCCTGACGTGTCAAACGTCAGAGCAGCTCCAGGGCAGAGACCTGGCAATGCTGTGAGGCCGCACTGGGGACGTGAAAGGAAACGAGCCCCAAGGTACCAGGAGCGAGAGCTCCTTTCCCTGGGTCTTCAAGGAAAACGCACAAGGCGGTTCTGCACCCTCCACCGCCAGCGGGAGCAGCGTGCTCGGGGAAAACCACAGCAGGGTGCAGCTCCTACAGGATGTTCGGGGCAGAACTCTCCTGAAAGGAAACCACACAAATACGAACAAGGCAAAGGAAAAATGCCCAAGCACGAGTTGAGTGCTTGAGGTGTATTGCGGGGAGAAAATGGAGCAAAATGCAGGTGCGAACATTAGGCGCCCGTCCAGGTCGTCGGTGGGATCTGGTCGCGCTCGGGGTCGCGGGCCACAGAGCTCACTTACAGCAAAGCTTGTATCGATGGCCATAGACCTTACACCTTCCAGAGGGACGCTCAAAAAACTTGCTGAAGATGGTAGGTCTGCACTTGACTCGGCAGTAGCAGACCTCTCTGGCTGCTCTCTGAAGGCCTGTGGAGGGAAGGGCAGGGTCAGGCTTGGCGGGGAGGGGACAGGGAGGAGGCTCAGCCAGCCTGAGGGAGACCTTCTGAGGGGCGGCAGGTCTACTCACTGCAGACAGTGTCTGCCAGGTCGGGGTGAGGGGATCCACGAGTCCGTCACAAACCACAATGATCTCACTGGCTCCGTGTAGTCATGCAGGATTGCAATTTTTCTGTGATCCTGGTCTGTGACTCGTGTGCTTCTATCCTGTGTCTTGCCCCTCAAGCTCCTCCTGAACTTGGGGTACTTATTCCTCCCACCACTGAGGTGAGACTCCATTCTGAGCCTCGACTCCATGTCCATTCCAACAAGCCCCTGCAATGTGCTGCCACCCCAGCTGCATGAGAGCAGGTGTCTCACCTGCAACCCCTTGAGGGAGGCGTTCCCCTCCAGTGAAGGAGATGGCCACATCCTGGTCCTCATCCCCGGGCTGCTCCTGGTCCTTGACCTCAGGCTGGTCCTGGGCGGGAACCTGATCAGCTGTCTCCTGCAGGGTCTGAGCCCGGGCCTGGAAGGCCAAGAGGAGAAGGGCAGTGAGGAGAGTGAGGGTCCTCATGGCTGACGGTCCCTGGAGGTCCAGGTTGGTGGGAGGAAAGAATGGAGTGGTGAGGAGGGCCCAGGCAGCCTGTACTTATAGGTGGGATGGGAGGAGGCTCGGAGACTCCTGGGCAGTGAAAGGGAGAAGCTGTGCCTTTGGCTGGCCTGGGGCCAAGGCGGCCATGGCCCTCAAAGCCCCTTTGATGCTCCTGCTCCTGCCCCGTCATCAGAACACAGGTGTGACAGCTGAGTGTCCACACTTGTTTCAAGTTGACAGTGGTGATAAGGACCCTCGTGTGGTGTCTGTTTCCCATCTGCCTGGGTGTTTACCTTGTGATGGTCACAGAGGACAAGGGGCGGGGCCTCACTGAGTGCATCAGGGACAAAGGCCAATTCTCTGTGCTGCTGGGCCCTGCTCATCTGAGGCCTGACCCTGGGCCCAGACTGTCCAATGCAGCGGGGGTGGGTGGCCCACTTGCAGGTTCAGGGGCATCAGTGCCCTGTGAAGGAGACTTGCAGATCCTGGGTGCTGGCTCCTGTGGGGGAGGGGACAGTGACTTGGGCTCAGGTGAGGTGGGACAGAGGGAAGGAGCTGGTCAAACCAGAGCAAAGGACAGGCTTGTTTCAGGACGTCAGTGGGATGTGTGCACATCGTGTACCTGCTCAGCAGTCACCTGTGTCCTTGTGGGGAAGCAGCAAACATGACCACCTTCCTGCAGCCCCTTCCAAAATTGCTTACATTTTATAATAAAAACAGTTGAGTCATGCACAAAGGACAAAACTCAAAATGTAGCAGACCGAAGAGTGGAAACCCCAGTCTCCCCCTGTCCCAGCCCCCCATCTTTCCTGCAGGACCCACCAGCTCCCCCCCATGCCCTGGGTTTCCTCACTCAGCCCGGGCTACATCTCGAACACGATCACACCGGCACGTACGGAACGGCCTTGCTGTTTCTGCAGGGTTCTACATCTCAGCGTTTCCTATGTCATCATTTAACTAAATCCGCATCAAGAAAACATCATTAAACTGCGACAATTTGGTTATTATTAACGTGTGCAGTTATCATCATAAATGTACTGAGTATTGTTTTACCCACATCACCTTGCTTACTTGTGAGTATGTTTCAAACAGATTTCTAGAATTAGGTTGTGGGGACAAAGACCTCGTTTTATATATTTAATCAACCCTAATTTATTATTCTCTGCAGTTGCTGTCCTCACATCACTCACTGGAATATGTGAGCCTGCTGTGTTCCACGCACAGTGGAAGGTGTTAAAAGGCCCCATGATTATCCCCAATTCCGTTATCCTTCCTTCCTGCTTATGACCCCGGCACGGATTCATTATGTTGTGATAACACTTGATGTCCCAGAGTCTCTTGCAGCTGAGAGTGGCCAATGAATGGAGTTCCGACAAAGCCTGGGAAGGGCACCACAGTTAGATAGTTGAATCAGTGACTGCCCCCGCGTCACATTTGTGCTACATAATTGTTTCACGTTTGTCTCCCCATTTTTGCCTGGAGGATGGGAGCAGTTCAAATGTGCGGCTGTACTGTGACCATGAAGAGAGCAGTGACTAGATGGGGATGGTGGAGCAGGAAGATGCGAGATGCCTGCCCTTGAGGTCAAGGCTGAGCCATGTCACCCGCCTCCTGGGCTGCCTGTGTTCAGATGCTGTGACGTGGAGAAAACACACTCCTGACTTTCTACAGCCACTGGTGGCCGGGGACCTGGCGTCCGGGTGGTGGCTGGAAGCAGTCTGAGCCCTGGACTGCGAGGGTTTGGGTCTTCCCCAACCTGACAGGTAAGCACTGAGCCCCAGTGGAGCCCTGACTCTGTTTCTCTCAGGTGTCAGGGCAACTTGTGTTCATCGCTGTCACGCACTTGTATTTATTCTCTCCGAGTGTCCTTTCCCTTTGGCATCTGCTTTGGGAAGTAGAAAGTTGGCCGATTCATTTCTGTGGAGTTTTGGATTTATATTTAAATTCAGAAAATTTGCTCCTTTCCCCGAGTACTGCAAATCAATTCTAGAGTTTGTAATTTCTCTTTTTCTCTCTTGTCTACACAGAGCCTTTGGGGTTTTATGTAATTTTTAAAACATGTTTTGCTAATTTCTGAGTGTTGTGTCTTTCCCACAAGTTTGTAAAGCTCTATCTTCCATGTGCTAGAGGTTTGGTGTCCTGGATGTCCAAGTGGAGTGTGGCCCAGGGAGATTGGTCATAAAGGAGTAAAATGAAACTGTTCTGCATCTTCAGTCTTCTCAGGGTAAAAACTTCTCAAAATAGAGGTGGCCACAGGGCAAAGGGAAATTCAAAGGTGCCATGAGTACAGCACAGTTTCAGGGTAGAACTCCGGACATGGCCGTACTCATGCAGGTGGCCCCCAAGGGCGTGGGAGGGGGAGGGGAGAGAGAAGCCCGTGTCCTGGAAACCAGGCCCCTGTGCATCTCAGCTGGTGCACAGCAGCCTGCCTTTCAACTGGGATGGAGGACCTGTCATGGGCATCTCTAAAAACATATCTCTTTTTTTAAATTTATTTTTTTATTGTTGTTGAAGTACAGTTGTCTCCATTTTCACCTGACCATGTCTCCCTGACCCACCCATCCCTGCCTCCCACCCTGGAACCTACCCCCTTTGGTTTTGTCCATGTGTCCTTTATAGATGTTCATGGATGGCCCCTTCCTCTATTTCCTCCCATTATCCCTCTCCCCCCTCCCCTGTGGTTACTGTGAGTTTGTTCTTTATTTTAGTGTCTCTGGTTATATTTTACTTGCGTGTTTGTTTTGTTGATTAGGTTGCACTCATAGGTGAGATCATATGGTATCTGTCTTCTACCACCTGGGTTATTCACTTAGCATAATGCTCTCCAGATCCATCCATGCTGCTGTGAAGGGTAGGAGCTCCTTCCTTCTTTCTGCTGCACAGAATATTTCTTAGTAGAATTATCTTAAAATCAGTACAGGTTTGATATAAATAGTAGGATCCATTTCTTTAAAGAGAGAGAAACTTGAGACCAAACCTTTCATTGAGCATGGGTATAATCTACCTTTTGGGGTTTTAAGTGGGAACATCTACTTCATAGGTCGTTGGGCATGACCCTCTACTGACTGGCTTCCCACCTCCCCTTTTCTCTGCTCATGATTTGAGACCACCTGTCCTATTCAGTGTATTCATTTGGGAGTAGTTCTTCCTTTTCTCTGTTGGTGGCACAGTGAAGCATCAGGCCACCCTACCTTGCTGATCCAGGTAGGAGAAATACATATGTAACTGAAACCCCTGCTTATCCTGACAAACTATCAATACATATGGATGCCCAACAATGTCTTAAATTTGAAGAACAAGTATTATAGTCCATCAGATCCACTTTTTGTGGCAGCAAGAAAACATTTCGACATGCCATGGAAACCTCTCTCTTTCTAGTTTCATTATACATGGGTTAGATTTTGCAGGTGAAAATCATCTTATTCAAGAATTATGTTCGTTTTTGCTTGCTTGTTGCTTCCCTGTGCTGGTCAAATGTGGGACGCAAAGGCTGCTCACCTTAGTGTAGACCATTCGGGACAGAGTTCCCTGTACACCTCAACCGCACAAATAACCCTCATGGGAAAACAAGCAAACGCAGTGAGTTTAATGCCTGGGTTTATTTTGGAGCTAGAAGATGAAAAGGTAGAGGTACAAAGAATATTGCTTATTTAGGTCTTCATTGGAATCCCTTGGTGCTTTGGGGTCTCAGTCCAGAAAGCTCATTTACAGCAAAGCTTGTACTCATGGCCAAGGGGTCTACAAGCCCTGGTGGCACACTGCAGCACCTTGTTGACCTTGCTGTATGGGCACTGGTCCTGTGGTTGGCAGAGTCAACTCTCCACAGGGATCTTTATGGGGATCTTTATGGGGATCTTTTCAGCGATCGATTTTAATACCTCTTTTAGCTTCTTCCGTATTTTCTCACGCATATTACGTGCTGCAGAGGGAAGAGAAGGGGCAGGCTGAGAGGGCACGCAGACTGGAAGGAGAGGCTCAGCTGGCCTCATGGAGACCTGCTGAGAGGCAACAAGTCTACTTAACACAGACAGTCCCTGCCCAGGTCAGGTGAAATGATTCAGTGTTTGTCGTGAATCCCAAGGACTCTTACTGGCTCCGAGTGCTCATGCAGGATGATGATGTCCCCTGATCCTAGTGATCAAACACATGCTTATATCCTGTGCCTTGTCCCAAACATCTTCCCTATTTGGGGGTATGTTCTTCTCACCCTCTTCACCCACATACTCCATTTTTGAGCCCAGACTCCACACTGCCTCCAAGAAGCCCCTCTAATAGGTCAGACCCCAATAGGATGTGGGTGGGTGTCTTACATAGTGGGCGTTTCCGTAGAAATTTTTTAAGGGAGCGTTCCTCTCTTGTGAAGGAGACGGCCACATCCTGGTCCTCATCCCCAAGCAGGTCCTGGTCCTTGACCCCAGGCTGGTCCTGAGCGGGAACCTGGTCAGCTGTCTCCTGCAGGGTCTCAGCATGGGCCTGGAAGGCCAGGAGTAGAAGGGCAGCAAGGAGAGGGAGGGTCCTCATGGCTGAGGGTCCCTGGAGGTCCAGGTCCTGTGGGAGGAAAGACTGGAGTGGTGAGGAGGGCTCAGGCAGCCTGTACTTATAGGTGGGATGGGAGGAGTCTTGGAGACTCCCAGCCAGTGAGAGGGAGAGGCTGTGCCTTTGGATGGCGTAGGGCCAAGGTGACCATCACCCTCAAAGCCCCTTTGATGCTCCTGCTCTTGCCCCTTCATCAGAGCACAGGTGTGACAGCTGAGTGTCCACACTTGTTTCATGTTTATAGTGGTGATAAGGGCCCTTGTGTGGTGTCTGTTTCCCAGCTGCCTGGGTGTTTACCTTGTGATGGTCACAGAAGACAAGGAGCCGTGCTCTTGGTGAGTGAGTCAGGGGGCAAAGGCCCCGTCTTCCTGCTGCTGGGCCCTTATCCCCTGAGACATGACCCTGGGCACACACCATCCCAAAGGTGTTGGGTGTCTCCCTGTATGTTCAGGGGAATCACTTCCCTGTGCAGGAGACCTTCAGGTCCTGGGTGGTGGTTCCTATGCGGGAGAGTACAGTGACTTGGGCTCAGGTGAGGTGCGACAGAGGGAAGGAGCTGGTCAGAGTAAAGCCAAGGACAGATTTGTTTCAGGATGTCATTGTCACGTGTGCCCATCGTGTACCCCAGTCAGCAGTCACTTGTTGTGTCTTTGTGGGGAAATAGCAAACACAACCATGTGCCTGCTGCCCCTTCTGAAATTGGTCACCTTTTACCATGAAAAAGTTTAGTCATGCACAAAGGACAAAACTTGAAATGTAGCAGACAGAAGAGTGGAGACCCCAGTCTTGCCCTGTCCCAGCCCCCATCTTTCCTGCAGGAACCACCAGCTCCCCCCCAACCCCCCTCACCATGTCCTGGTTTCCTCACTCAGCTCGGGCTTCATCTCGAACAGTATCACACCGGCACGTAAAGAACGGCTTCACTGTTTTATAGCATCGTACTGTGTCAGTACGATGACTGTTGCACTGATGACTGTCTTTATAGGTCGCCCTTCAACAAGGATTTTCATTGACAACACAAGGTTAAATTGTTACAATTTGGTCATTTTGAAACATTTGCAGTTACAAGCATAGCACAATAAGGATAATTTGGATATATCATCTTGCTCATAAATGACTATATATTTCATTTATTCATGTTTTGTTATCCTATTTCTTTTTCATGGCTATTTAGCCCTCTTCTACCCGCCTGCTCTGTGCAGTCCCCTCACTGTTGTCCTTGTCCTTGAGTCCTTTTCCCTCTTCCCTTGATCCTTCTACTCACTAGACTGCCCTGCCCGGAGCTGTCAGCCTGCTCTCCACCTGTGAGTCTGTCTCTGTTTTGCTGGTGAGTTCAGTTTGTTCATTAGATTCCACATGTGAGTGAAACCACATGGTACCTGTCTTTCTCTGACAAGCTTATTTCACTCAGGATAGTGTTTTCTAGCTCTGTTCATGCTGTCGCTAGTGGCAAGGTTTCCTTTTCTCTTTTTGGACAAATAGTTTTTCATTGTGTACAATATTGTACCACAGCTTTTTTATCCACTCCTCTACTGAGGGGCACTTGGGCAGTTTCCAAATATTGGTGATTGTAAATAATGTTATAATGAACGTCCGGGTGTTAATATTTTTTCAGATTAGTGTTTTGGGTTTCTTGGTTATATTCCCAGAAGGGAATCACTGGGTCATAAGGCAGCTTCATTTCTAATGTTTGAGAACACTCCATACTGTTGTCTTCTTACTTTCTTTTAACTTTTTATTTTATTT
Organism: Phyllostomus discolor; assembly: GCF_004126475.2. Taxonomy (NCBI): domain Eukaryota; kingdom Metazoa; phylum Chordata; class Mammalia; order Chiroptera; family Phyllostomidae; genus Phyllostomus; species Phyllostomus discolor. Next base: position 92,639,907 of record NC_040913.2, on the reverse strand, counting down.
TAGAGAGAGGGAAAGGGGAGGAGAGAGGAGAGGGAGAGAAAGATGGGTGTGAAGGAGGCACATGAATGAAGTGCCTCTGCCTTCCAAAAGGGCTCTGACGTGTGCAGGGCATAGACTCTGCCACCCAGGTTCGTGGCCTGACCAGGAATCAAACTGTTGACATTCTAGTTTGCAGGATGACACCCAGGCAACTGAGCCATGCCAGCCAGGGCATCTGTACTGTTTTCCGTAGTGGCCGCACCAATCTGCGTCCCCACCAACAGTGCATGAGAGTTCCCTTTTGTCCACATCCTGGCCAGTACTTGTTTGTGGATTTATTGATGATAGCCATGCTGACAGTTGTGGGATGATATCTCCGTGTGGCTTTAATTTGCCTTTCTCTGATGATTAGTGACGCTGAGCATCTTTTCATGTGTGTGTTGGCCATCTGTATGTCCTCTCTGGAGAAGTGTGTATTCAGGTCCTTTGTCCATTTTTAAATAGGATTGTGTGTGTGTGTGTGTGTGTGTGTGTGTGTGTTGAGCTTTATAAGTTCTTTGTAAATTTTGGACCTTAACCCCTTATACATGTATGATTGGCAAATAAGTTCTCCCATGCAGTGTGACCTCTTTCCATTCTGTTGACTGACTACTTGCCATGCAAAAACTTTTTAGTTTGATGTAGTCCCATTTGTTTATTTTTTTCTTTTTATTCCCTTGCTTGAAGAGTTACATGAAAAATATTACTATGGAAATGTTTGAGATTTTACTGCTTATGTTTTCTTGTGGGATTTTTATTGTTTCAAGTCTAAGATTTAAGTCTTTAATCTCACATATGTTGTAAGAAGGTTGAGTCATGTCATTTTTTGCACGTGTCTGTTGAACTTTCCCAGCACCATTGTTGAATAAACTGTATTTACCATGTTTTATGTTTTCTGCCTTTTTTGTCAATTATTATTTGACCATTAGGACATGAGTTTATTTCTGAGGTCTCTATTCTGTTCTGTTGATGTCTATGTCTTTTGCCAGTACCTGGCAGTTTTGATCACCATGGCCTTGTAGTATCGTCTGATACCAGGTGGTGTTATTCCTCCCATTTTATTCTTCTTTCTCAGGATGGCTCTTGCTGTTTGGGTTGTTTTTGTGGTTCCATAATTTTTTGGAATATTTGTTGTAGTTCAGTGAAATAAGCCATTGGTATATTGATGGTAATTGTGTTGAATGTATGTATTGCCTTGGGTTGTGTTGACATTTTAATAATGTTAGTCCTTCCTATCCATGAACACGGTACACACTCCCACTAATTTTGTGTTCTTCAATTTCTTTCTTCAGTGTCTTATAATTTTCTGCAATAGGTCTTTTACATTCTGTGCTATATTTCTTCCTAGATCTTTTATTCTTTCTGAAGCAATTGTGAATGGGATTGTTTTCTTAGTTTCTCTTCTAAAAGTTCATTATTGGTATATAGAAATGCAACTGATTTCTGAATATTTAACTTGTATCTTGCTACTTTATTAAGTTCATTTATCAGTTCCTATATTTTTATGTGAAACCTTTAGGGTTCTATATATACAGTATTGTGTCATCTGCAGATAATTAGAGCTTTACTTCTTCCTCTCCAATTTGTATGCCTTTCATTTCCTCTTCTGTCTTATGGCTGTGGCTAAGACTTCCAGTACTATATGGAATAAGAGTGGTGAAAGAAGACACCTCTGTCTTGTTCCTAACTTAAGGGAAACACTTTTAGTTTTTGCCCATTGAGTATGATGTTGGGGTGGGTTTGTCATATGGCCTTTATTATATTGAGGTTTGTTCTCTCTATTTCCACTTGGCTGCAAATTTTTCCAATAAGTGGGTGCTGGCTTTATCAAATGCTTTTTCTGAGTCTATTGATATGATCATGTGGTTTTAATCCTTCCTTTTCTTTATGTGGTGTATCACACTCATTGACTTACAGGTATTGTCACAATCTTGCATCCTTGAAATAAATCCCACTTGATCACAATGTATGATCTTTTGAATGTATCGCTGGACCTGGTTTCCTAACATTTTGTTGAGGATATTAGCTTCTATGTTCATGAGGGGTATTGGCCGATAATTTTCTCTCTTTGCCATGTCTCTATCTGGTTTCAGAATTAGGATAATGTTGGCTTCATAAAATGAGCTTGGGAGAGTTCCCTTCTCTTGAATTTTTGGGATAGGTTGAGAAAGATTGGTGTTAGTTCTTCTCTGAATATTTGGTAAAATGTCCCTTGGAGCCATCTGGTCTAGAACTTTTTTGGGTGGGAGTTTGGATTACTGTTTTAGTTTCGCTAGTTGTAATCTTTCTATTCAGATTCTCTGATTCCTCCTGCTTTAGTTTTGGAAGCTTGTATGTCTCTAGGACTTTATCCATTTTTTCCAGACTGTCCAATTCATTGGCATATACTTGTTCATAATATTTTCTTACAATCCTTTATTTTTTTTGGTATTTGTTGTTACTTTTCCTGCTCAATTTCTGATTTTACTTATTTGGGTCCTTTCTCTTTGTTTTTGATGAGTCTGGCTAAAGGTTTATCAATATTCATTGATGTTTTCAAAGAACCAGCTTTTTGTTTCATTAATCTTTTTAATTTTTAGACTGTATTTCATTTATTTCTGCTCTGATATTTATTATTTTCTTCCTTGTGTTGACTTTCAGCTTTGTTTGTTGTTTTTTTTTCATGGTCCTTTTAAGTGTGAAATTAGATTGTTTGAGTGATTTCTTGTTTCTTGAGACAGGCCTTTAATTCTATGAATTTCCCTGTTAGGGCTGCTTTTGCAGTGTCCCACAGATTTTGGATTGTTGTGTCCTTATTTTCATTTGTTTCCAGGTGTCTTTTGATTCCTTTCTTGATCTCACTGTTAACTTATTCATTTTTTAGTAACATGTCATTTAGCCTCCTGCCTTAAATTTTTTTCCTGTGGTTGATTTCTATTTTGATATCATTATGGACAGAGAAGATGCTTGATACGATTTCAATCTTCTTCAATTTATGAAGTCTAGTTTTGTAGCCTAGCATGTGGTTTAACACCAGAAAATGTTCCACGTGCCCTTGAGCAGAATGTGTATTCTGCTGCTTTGGGGTGAAATGCGGTCAAGTTACCATTTGATCCATTGGGTTATGTAAGGCTGTCTTTCCCTAGCTGATTTTGTATCTGGAAGGTTCATCCATTGATGTGGATGGAATGTTAAAAATCCCCTACGAAGGCCGTATTTCTGTCGGTCTCTCCGTCTATGTACATGGAGATTTGCTTTAAATGCTTAGGTGCTCCTATGTAAGGTGCATAAATGTTTACAAGGGTTATATCCTGTTTTCGGATTTCTCCTTTTATCATTGTGTAGTGTCTCTCTTTGTCTCTCACTATATGTAGCCTTTGTTTTAAAGTCTATTTTGTCAGCTAATATTGTGTTTCCAGCTTCTCCCTTTATTTCTATTTTCATGAAATATCTTTCTCCATCCCTTTACTTTTAGTCTGTGTGTGTCTTTTGTTCTGAGGGAGGTCTGTCCCAGACAGCATACATGTGGGTTAGTTTTCTGAGCCATTCAGCCACCTATGTCTTTTGATGGGAGCATTAGCCTTTTACATTTAAAGTGGTTATTTATAGATATGTATTTATTACCACTTTATTCTTTTAAGTATGTTCCTCTGTTCCTTCCTTTCCTTCTCCTTCTCCTCCTTTTTCTTCCTCTTCAAGCTGGCCCTTTAACATTTCTTACAATACGGGTTTGGCAGTAGACAGCCAAGTTTCTGCTGTTGCCCTCTGTAATTTGTCTTCTTTAAAATGAAGAAGTTAATTCATGTCCAAAGGAGAAAAGACAAAGGGTAGGTGTGTGATGAAAAATAACAACATGCTCCCCATGCCAGCCCCCTATACTTTCTGGGGGAACTACCACAGACCCCCATTCTGTTTGCCCTACTCAGCCAGGGCTCTGACTTGAACACTATTATACTGACTTGCACAGAAAGGCTTCACTGTTGTTTTTTTAAATTTTTTTAATTTTAATTTTTAATAGGCTTCACTGTTTTGATAGCACCATACTATCCCAGTGCTTTATGTGTCTTCCTTCAACTATTTGTTTTTGCTCATTACATTTTTACAACTGGGTTTTTCCTAAAGATTTGCAGTTAGAAGCGTAATGGCAGAGAGTCTCTTGTTACCCACATTATCCTGCTTATATATGAGTGTCTTTTAGGTAAATTTCTAGGCATAGACTATAGGGACAAAACTCACATCATATACATTTAACATTTATTTATGGTCACTCACTAAAATATATGAGCCGAACTGTGTCCCATGCATATTGAAGGTATATAAAAAGTCCTGTGATTATCCCCTGATTTCATCATCCTGTCTTCCTTCCACTACTAAGGGCAGCATTCTGCTTTGTTAAAAAATACACTTGATTCCTCTTGCAGCTGAGAATGGCCAACAAATGGAGTTCTAATGCAATGTAACCCTGGAAAAGACACTGTATGTAGATAATTGAATCAATTATTGCTATTGGGTCTCATTTCGCCATGCTGGTTTTTTTTTTTTGTATTTTACTCCCTATTTCTGCTTGGAGGACAGGATCAGGTGGAATATACTGCTGCATTTTGAGTGTAATGAGTAACGTGACTCAGTGTGGATGGTGGAGCAGGAAGGTGGGAGATGCTGGCCCTTGAGGTCAAGGCTGAGGCAAGTCACCCACCTTCTGGGCTGCCCCTATTTAGATGGTTGTGGTGTGGGAAAAGTGCACTCCTGACTTTCTACAGGCACTGGAGGCTGGGTCCCTGGGATTCTGGTGGTGGCTGGAAGCAGTCTGAGCCCTGCACTGTGAGGTTATAGATCTTTCCCAAGCTGACGGGTAAGAATTGCAACCCCTATGGAGTCCTGGCTCCGTTTCTCCCATGTCAGGAACACCATTGTCGTGGCTGATCTATTTCTACAGGTTATATGGGTTCATTTATCAATTTAGGGCATTGGCTTTTTGTCCCATGTAGTGTCAATTATGCCGAGTTTTGTCATTTTTTTTTGGCTTCTTCTCTTGTCTACACAGAGACTTTGGGGTTTTATGTAGTCTTTAAAACTTTTTTTCTTGTAATTTCTGAGTGTTGTGTCTTTCCCACTGAAGTTTGTAAAGCTCTGTCTTCCATGTGCCAGAGGTTTCGTGTCCTGGTTGTGGAAGCGGAGTGGGGCCAAGGAGATTGATCAAGAAGGAGTAAAATGAAACTGTTCTGCATCTTCAGTCTTGTCAGGGTAAAAATCTCTCAGGATAGAGGTGGCCACAGGGCAAAGGTAAATTCAAAGGTGCCAAGAGTACGGCACAGTTTCAGGGCAGAACATGGGGTCATGGCTGTACGGATGCCGGTGGCCCCCATGGACGTGGGAGGGGGAGGGGAGAGAGATGCCCGGATTCTGGAAACCAGGTCCCTGTGCATCTCAGCTGAACACAGCGGCCTGCCTTGCAGCCCAGGATGAAGGACCTGTCATGGGCATTATTAAAAGCATCTCTCTTTTTCTTAATTTATTTTTTTATTGTTGTTGAAGTACAGTTGTCTCCATTTTCACCTGACCATGTCTCCCTGACCCTCCCATCCCTGCCTCCCACCCTGGAACCTACCCCCTTTGGCTTTGTCCATGTGTCCTTTATAGATGTTCGTGGATGGCCCTCCTCTATTTCCTCCCATTATCCCTCTCCCCCCACCCTGTGGTTACTGTGAGTTCGTTCTTTATTTCAATGTCCCTGGTTACGTGTTGCTCGCTTGTTTGTTTTATTGATTAGGTTGCACTTATAGGTGAGATCATATGGTATCTATCTTCTACCACCTGGCTTATTTCACTTAGGATAATGCTGTCCAGATCCATCCATGCTGCTGTGAAGGGGAGGAGCTCCTTCCTTCTTTCTGTTGCACAGAATATTTCTTAGTAGAATATTCTTAAAATCAGTACAGGGTTGTTATAACTAGTAGGCCTAAGTTCTTTAAAGAGAGAGAAACTTGAGACCAAACCTTTCATTGGACATGGGTTTAATGTACCTTTTGGGGTTTTAAGCGGGAGCATCTACTGCATGGTTCATTGGGCAGGACTCTCTACTGACTGGCTTCTCACCTCCCCTTTTCTCTGGTCATGATTTGAGACCACCGGTGCTGGTCAGTGTATTCACTGGGAGTAGTTCTTCCTTTTCTCTGTTGGTGGCACAGTGAAGCATCAGTTCACCCTACCTTGCTGATCCAAGTAGGAGAAATATATATCTAGTGAAACCCCTGCTTATCATGAGAAACTATCAATACCTGTGGATGCCCACCCATGTCTTAAATTTGAAGAACAAGTATTATAGTCCATCAGATCCACTTTTTGTGGCAGCAAGAAAACATTTCGACATGTCATGGAAACCTCTCTCTTTCTAGTTTCATTATAAATGGGTTAGATTTTGCAGGTGAAAATCATCTTATTCAAGAATTATGTTCATTTTTGCTTGCTTGTTGTTGCCCTGTGATGGTCAAATGTGGGATGCAAAGGCTGCTCACCTTAGTGTAGACCGTTTGGGACAGAGTTCCCTGTACAACTCAACCGCACAAATAGCCCTCATGAAAAACAACAAAAACAAACAAACAAGCAAACAAGCCCCAAGAGTGAGTTTAATGCTTGGGTTTATTGTGGAGCTAAAAGAAGAAGAGGTACAGGAACAAAGATTACTGCTTGTCTAGGCCTTCATTGGAATCCCCCGGTGCTTTGGGATCTCAGTCCACAAAGCTCATTTACAGCAAAGCTTGTACCCACGGCCAAGGGGTCTACAAGCCCAGGAGACATGCCGCAGCACCTTGTTGAGCTTGGTGTATGGGCACAGGTCTTGTTGTCGGCAGTGGCATCTCCTCAGTAGGAGTGTTGTTCCAATACCTGCTATAATCTTTGTGAGGGTGTTTGGATTGGTCTGCTCTGTTTTCTGACGTGTACCAAGTCCTGCAGAGGGAAGAGAGGGGGCAGGCTGAGGGGGCACGCAGACTGGGAGGAGAGGCTCAGCCAGCCTCATGGAGACCTGCTGAGAGGCAACAAGTCTACGTAACACAGACAGTCCCTGCCCAGGTGGGGGTAAAGGATTCAGTGTTTGTTGTGAATCCCAAGAATTCTTACTGGCTCTGAGTGCTCATGCAGGATGATGATGTCCCCTGATCCTAGTGATCAAACACGTGCTTATATCCTGTGCCTTGTCCCAAACATCTTCCCTGTTTGGTGGTATGTCCTTCTCACCCTCCTCACCCACATACTCCATTTTTGAGCGGAGACCCCATGCAGCCTCCACAAAACCCCTCTAATGTGTGGAGACTCCAATAGAATGTGGGTGGTTGTCTCACCTGTAAGTTGTCGAGTGAAGCGTTCCTCTCCTGTGAAGGAGCCGGCCACATCCTGGTCCTCATCCCCAAGCAGGTCCTGGTCCTCCTCCCCAGGTTGGTCCTGGGCAGGAACCTGGTCAGCTGTCTCATCCAGGGTCTGAGCCTGGGCCTGGAAAACCAAGAGGAGAAGGGCAGCAAGGAGAACGAGGGTCCTCATGGCTGCGGGTCAGTAGAGGTCCACGTCCTGTGAGAGGAAAGAATGGAGTGGTGGGGAAGGCCCAGGAAGCCTGTACTTATAGGTGGGATGGCAGGAGTCTTGGAGACTCCCAGCCAGTGAGAGGGAGAGGCTGTGCCTTTGGCTGGCCTGAGGCCAAGGCGGCCGTCACCCTCAATGCCCCTTTGATGCTCCTGCTCCTGCCCCTTCATCAGAGCACGTATGAGCATGAGCTGAGTGTCCACACTTGTTTCATGTTGATAGTGGTGATAAGGACCCTCGTGTGGTGTCTGTTTCCCAGCTGCCTGGGTGTTTACCTTGTGATGGTCACAGAAGACAAGGAACCGTGCTCTTGGTGAGTGAGTCAGGGGACAAAGGCCCCGTCTTCCTGCTGCTGGGCCCTTATCCCCTGAGACATGACCCTGGGCACACACCTTCCCAAAGGTGGTGGGTATCTCCCTGTATGTTCAGGGGAATCACTTCCCTGTGCAGGAGACCTTCAGGTCCTGGGTGGTGGTTCCTCTTGGGGAGGGGACAGTGACTTGGGCTCAGGTGAGGTGGGACAGAGGGAAGGAGCTGGTCAGAGTAAAGCCAAGGACAGATTTGGTTCAGGATGTCAGTGTGACGTGTGCCCATCGTGTACCCCACTCAGCAGTCAGTCACTTGTTGTGTCTTTGTGGGGAAATAGCAAACACAACCATGTGCCTGCAGCCCCTTCTGAGATTGGTCACCTTTTACCATGAAAAAGTTTAGTCATGCACAAAGGTCAAAACTCAAAATGTAGCAGAGAGAAGAGTGGAGACCCCAGTCTCGCCCTGTCCCAGCCCCCATCTTTCCTGCAGGAACCACCAGCTCCCCCCCAACCCCCCTCACCATGTCCTGGTTTCCTCACTCAGCTCGGGCTTCATCTCGAACAGTATCACACCGGCACGTAAAGAACGGCTTCACTGTTTTATAGCATCGTACTGTGTCAGTACGATGACTGTTGCACTGATGACTGTCTTTATAGGTCGCCCTTCAACAAGGATTTTCATTGACAACACAAGGTTAAATTGTTACAATTTGGTCATTTTGAAACATTTGCAGTTACAAGCATAGCACAATAAGGATAATTTGGATATATCATCTTGCTCATAAATGACTGTATACTTTATTTATTCATGTTTTGTTATCCTATTTCTTTTTCATGGCTATTTATCCCTCGTCTACCCACCTGCTCTGTGCAGTCCCCTCACTGTTGTCCTTGTCCTTGAGTCCTTTTCCCTCTTCCCTTGATCCTTCTGCTCACTAGGCTGCCCTGCCCGGAGCTGTCAGCCTGCTCTCCACCTGTGAGTCTGTCTCTGTTTTGCTGGTGAGTTCAGTTTGTTCATTAGATTGCACATGTGAGTGAAACCAGATGGTACCTGTCTTTCTCTGACAAGCTTATTTCACTCAGGATAGTGTTTTCTAGGTCTGTCTATGCTGTCGCTAGTGGCAAGGTTTCCTTTTCTCTTTTTGGACAAAGAGTATTTCACTGTGTACAATATTGTACCACAGCTTTTTTATCCACTCCTCTACTGAGGGGCACTTGGGCGGTTTCCAAATATTGGTGATTGTAAATAATGTTATA